>NC_136530.1:11511425-12111425 GCF_910591455.1 Pholis gunnellus
GTTATCTTTATACGCAACACATGTAGAGCAAATGCCGTCTCCCTCACACAGTTGCAAGATTGCGCTGTGCGGTGTTATCAGTAGTCATGGCCTCTGCCTGCAGTTTGCAGTTTTATTGAACTCGTTATCTAATCAGCCGTCTGGACCTTGAAACTGAAACCCTGCTCTGCTCTGCGCAGCATTCCTCTCAAACACTAAGGAGAGGAAAGGGGGAGGGCGGCATGGATGAGAAAGTGGGGAAGGGAGGGAGTAAAGGCGGGAGAAAATATCGGAGAAGGGGGCCGGGCAGAATTGAGGAGAAGTTGGAAGCTGGGGGGGGGGGGGATATAACAAGGGTAATGAGGAGAGAAGTAGCTGGTTCAATTTAGAGAGGAGGTAGGGAGGGAGGAGGAAGAGAAAGACGGGGAGTTTTGAGAGGGAGGGGAACTGAAAGGAGAGGAAAAGAGGGGAGGAGAAATAAAAGAGGAAGGGTGGCAAGAGGAGGCAAAAGGGTGGGAGGGGAAAGGTTGTGAGCAGGAAGAGAGAACAAGGTGGGGGAGAGGAGAGGAACGTGAGGAGACACGAGGATGAATGAGAAGATAGGGGGAGCATTGGAGACAGAGCGAGAGGGAGAAAGTTAAGGGAGGAGGAAATGAGGACCTGATTGGGAGCCGCTGTGCAAACCGCAGAGGAGCAGAGCCGAGCTGCATCTGATACAGTTTAGGGAAATTTGAGCCAATGGAGGTGTACTTAAAAACAGCCTTTCTTTTAATGCAAATCAAGCGTTTCTTTTGTATTGTAATGTTCTCCCCTGGAGGCTCAGGAGGTGTATTTTGGGGCTGTATACATAAAATTGACTTCCGGACGAGTCTGGAGAGGAGAAGAAGAAAGAAAAACATGACGGTTTCAGGTGGAGAGGAAGGAAGAGGTTGAATGGGGGGGTTAACATTGGAGCCGTGGAGGAGCCGACCAGCAGCGGTCAAAAAGAGCAGCAACATAATAATAATAATGCCCTGAGAACAAATGTGAATGCTTCACAGACTAATTAAGAGAAGTAATTGAAAGTCGACATATGATAATTTACTTAAAACTCATAACATCGGCTATAATGCGTGAGAAAGGTGTGCTGTGCTGCTCACACTCATTTACACAAAGCGTCGGTCAAGTCTGCTCTATGCAAATGTAGACCAGAGAGGCTCCATGCAGGTCATTTCTACTGCCTGAGCTCCACGGGGCAGGAGAGGGAAAGAACAACGCATAAGAAAACAGGTGAAGGAGGAAAGACCCCCAGTGGGCTGGTGAGAGAGGAAAGGAGAGGAAGAAGGAGAGAAAGAGGGAGATTTGTGGATGAAAAGATGTCTGTGGTGGAAAAGGAGGAGAGGCAGAGAAGAAGAGTAATTTGGCCGGAGATGCACACAGTGAGGATGCAGTCGTTATTGACACACACACACACACACTCGGACACACACACACACACACAGTGGTGATGCAGCAATAATTAGTGATGCTATCAGCACACCAGTTTTTCCAGATGCTAGTGTAGGAGTGGAAAAGCAGATATGTGTGCCGCCATATTTACCCTCATAGGCGGCCATTTTTAATCATATCTTTTGGTAGATTTATCTCGTCTTGTGAGTGACATGTTTTTATAATGAACAGAATTTACTCATCCAACAACTCTTTTTGGGATCCAAACGGTGAAGTCCAGCACCAGTGAGTGAGGCCGCTCCAGCCAGCTGTGACCAACATGAATCGGGTCTCACCCCCCCCCCCCCCCCCCCCCACACACACACACACACACACACACACACACACACACACACACACACACACACACACACACACACACACACACACACACACGGTTTCCCAGTTGATTGTTTTGTTTGTTTTTCTCAGCGACACCTTCCTTCACATTCATTCCGTCCCACGCGTTCACAGGAAGCTGCTCGACACAAAGACACAGTTGGCCTCCGAACAGCTGCAAACCTTCTCGCCGACGGCTCCGTAGACTCTGTAAGGCCTCAGTGTACTTAATGCACAGTCAGAGTTCAGCAGGTTCGTATGGACAAACGGAACTTCAGCAGAAAAGTGGGTAAAAATAGTTTTCCAAAGCGTTTTATTGGGAAGTTGCCCCGCCTCTTTGAGGCCAATAACACAAGCAACGGCAAAACAATTGAAAATATAAGATCATTAACAACCAACTGCTTTAAAATACCACCACAAAAACACCATGACATGACATTTCCAGGTATTTTAGATAGTTTAGTAATGACGCAGTATTAATTGCATCATTATCCATAAACATTATACCACAATCGTATTCATTGTGTGCCTATTGGGGTTTTTTACTCTATGTAAAACTGCTTTTAACCCCCTGACAAAAAGCTTCTGGAGCTTGTCAACTTCATTCTCAGGGTTCCAAAAACAACAGCCAATTAAATAAGAGTCCACACTGCCTTTTAAAAATCCATAATGGCTCGACATCATGAATAAAACCTACTGTGTGTATGTGTGTGTGTGTGCTGCAGGCCAAGTCCAAACACCACAGGGTGCCAAAGTGAGAAAACTAGCATCAGATGGTCATTATGCGTTCCTGTTTGTTTTGAGTCCAAGGCCCGATGCGACAGAAAAGGAGACATAATGTTTGCCGTTTGGAAGCTGGAGGTTTCCGGAGCCAAGTAATGCCGTCACATGACGACGAGATGTCGAGATGCCCTTGAGAAAGGCACTCAGCCCCCCACCCCAGTGTATTTCCACTGTAGCTGCACAGGGCAGCAGCTACGTCAAACACGTCAACAAACAAGTACTGAGAAGCCAGATGCTGATTAGTCAACTTTCTTATTACAATTTTTATTGAGATATTTCGTCTTCCCCCCACAACACCATCATAATTGCGTTGGGTGTGTGCAGAGGGAGAACAGCAGGATGTGTGTGTGGTCCCACAGGGATAATGGCAATTAAGTGGTTTGATGAAGGCCGTTAAATTGACTTGGGATATTTGCGCTACAGCTCAGCACGATTGTCTGCAGATGGCAGATGAGGCGGTGAGGCTTTCTCGACGTTAGCTTCTGTTAGTGTGTTTATAGCCACACACTTTGCATTCTTATATAGTCTTATGTTCCCTTTCTCCCTCTCCTTTTTTGTATGCCTCTCCCTCTCCTCCGTCTCAGGAATGCATTGAATGTCCTTATCTTTGCCCATGTTAACACTAGGGTGAACCAGCAGCAGAGGTTGAATTCCTCTGCAGATCCCAGGCAGACAGGCCGCAGACCACACACTGGCATCTAGACAACCTTCAGCCTAAATGGCTTTTTTTTTTCACATTTACTGTGAAAACCTGCAGCAGGGGAGCAGAACTTCTTGTCTTCTGTCAGAACGTACAGCCTACATTTCAGCGTTGTTCCCGCGAAGTAGATCTTAGGAAGTAAAGCTCGACCTGTTTGGTTACAGGAGAAATGTACTGGTTCTCAAATTAGCCACAGCTGGCAACCATTTGGCTTGTGTCAGTTGTTAACAGTAGTTTCTTATTTGCGTGATTTGATTCTAACAAACTGGCAGACTTAACACGTTGAGGCGTACCGTGTTGCAAATGACACTGCATGCACGTACCACATTCAGGTTAATACAGTGGTGTTTCCATTAACTTCCTGCTCCTTCAAAAACTGCATTCAGAACCAACCTATTTAAATCTGCACGCCATATTTGAACTGTTGACTTTGCAAGTCGTTTTGACGAAAGATCAAAATAATTGCCGCCGTCATTATTTTCTAGAGTTGCCAAATCTCGGCGTGAGAATTACAAACCATTGTGTCGTGTCGTCGACCTGATGACACTTTTAACGGATTCATCCGTTACTCTAATTTGACTTCGTGGATCGTATTTCATGTCTCCTTCATCACACAACAAAGGCCTCACGGGCTGATACGCAGCCATCTAATAACACTGACCACAAGACGATGAGTCTCAGGATCCATTTGACTCAGTTCGGGTGACGATGATTGATTAAGAGTTGCATTTTTACATTTGCCTTGTGGAAACTAATCAGAGCGACACATCGCGAAATTACAAGTTGTGAGAAGTTCAAGCTCCATCAGTCACCGTCGGGTCGGAATGTGAGAGGAAAGAAGATGAAAGCGATCAGTTAAACATCTGGCTGAGATGAGTTTTACAATCACAGCTGGATATAATATCATGATATTAAGGTCATGTTGCCCCCCCCCCCCCCTGTTATTAGTATCGTCTGCACCCTTTTCCTTGAATGAACTGATTATTGCCCTTTAGCTAGGTCCCAGTGCTATTTAACGACACAGCTACGCCGACGAGCGCTTGAGCGACACGTCGACGATGACTCGGCGTTGTTGCTCTTGTCGCTCGTAGTGTGAACACAGCATTACGACCACAGACAGAAATCCCCTCCCCCTCCTTTCACCTTCCTTTCTTAAAAGAAACACACACACACACACACACACACACACATACACACACACACACACATACATCCAGAGCCGGCGGTGTGTTTGTGTCACGTATCCAGACAGCCTGCCTCGAGACGCACACAGTAGCCATTGATACCTCCTTCACAATACGCCCTCACAAGACAACACATGGGAGCACAATGCTGCGGCTGCCATACACGCTGCTTCATGTATGCCTGTGCATAAAATTACAGTGACAGGGAGCGGACAAAAGACAGTGCTGTTCTGTATAAGCATCCACGCAGGCCACGACACACACACACACACACACACACACACACACACGGTTCACCCCTCACAGGTCTAAATGGATTTCCTTGCTTCACAACAGAGTACAATGCTGGTATAGTGAGGCCTGGCCGAGCTGCAGGGCTCACACACCCACTGGTCGCTCAGGTCAGTGTGAGGGACCTCGTTCTATTATTTAACGGAGCAAACGACTTTCATATCGTGACCCATGCTCTTCTGATTATCTTTACTTGGTCTCTGCCTCACACCATGGTCTCTCTCTCTCTCTCTCTCTGGTTTTGGGTCAGGTGTTAATTTACCACAGGAGGGTCGCACGTGCTCTGAGTAATAATTAACATCCACAGTTCCTCTGTGGCTTCAGGTAGCAGTGGTTTAAAAGGAAGATAGTCATAGATTCTTTTTACTTTTTAAACACTATTAATCTGTACTGTTTAGTGTTTTAGTGTTTATTTTTTAGTGTGTGTGTGTGTGTGTCAACAATACCTCAGGCTGCCTTTCTCACTTCTTTTTCAGCAATAATTTACTACATTTTATGGAAATGGCAACCGAATCTAAAAAGTCTCTTTTGATTGTGAGGAGCCCAGATCTGATGTTTCATATTCATGTCATTTCATTTGGTCTTGTAGTCTTATTATAGACATCTGAAACACTGTCCGCTTCTCTTCCAGCGATTCAAAGAGGACTTGTGTTGTGCTCATCCCAGAGGTTTCCCTGGTCGGAGGAACAAACATGTCAGTCGGAGCTTTTCTAGGTGGTTTTAAGAATGGGTTGCAAGGTCATCGTCCTGTAAAGAGCCAGAAAAACGGGGACAGAAGAACGTCAGGAAACTACTAAAATAGGAGCCAATTTAGTGACCAACATGAACCCAATGTGAGACTGAATTATGTTGCAGTTGAGTCTGATTATCAAAAAATCTTGAAATATAATCCAAAGTCTGTCTCTGTCTTTGTAAGAACACATAATGATTTATTCCAGTGTTATATCGTCACATCCTATTTCCTCCACCACATCTGTTGTGAGTGATCAGCCTCAACAATGGTGATACAGGATACTGTGGGCTCTCTACTGTGTCAGAGCCACAAAAACAGCTCCGCAGATGGAAGAGCCTCATTCCATCAGTTTCCCCTGCATCCACGACGCAGCACACATGGCCCTCTGGCCTCTGCTGCTGGAAAGATCCCTGTTTGAACCCCTTTTGAGTGTCTGAGAGCACAACCCGCTGTGTTATTTTTTTAAAGGATTTTTTTGTGAAAATAGTCTGCCGACTGACATGGAAGATTTAACAGGATCTCAGAGTTTTTGGTCACCTGACTTTTCGTTTTTTTAAAACTTAGATTTCAGTTTATTTGCTTTGAATACCTAAAATCCTAGTACTACGGTCATTAAAGCTGCCACGCATACACTGAATAAGATACATTTTGACTGTTTTTTTCTGGTGCAACTTGCGTCTCATTACAGTTATGTAATCACAATCACATTTACAACGCAAACGTTCTTGCTGAGTTGATTTTGCAAGCCATCGCGTTATGTAACATTCAGTTGTTTCTGAGCTCCTTGTCGAGAGAAAAAAAAAACACCACTGACAATGTTTGTCCTGACCAATTTTGAGAATTTTAATATATAGGTGTTGACAGATATAAAAAAAAAAAATTCTGTTTCGAGGATGACAGCTGTGCACACACACACACACACACACACACACACACACACACACACACACACACACACAGTGAACAGGTTACACTGAAAGCTGTAGCATCTGTTTTAATGCGGCGGTGAGAGGCTTAACTTCTACAGAGGACACATCTATGATTAATGAGAGTGTAGACATGGTGGCATGTTTATGCAACAGTTTAACACACACACACACACACACACACACAGATATACACATGACTACACTTTTTGTTAAACTGGAGGAGTGATTACTGTCTTAGCCAGTATTTATCATAAGAAGGCTGCTAACTGAATTTATCTAGATGCAACAGGATTGTAATATATATATATATATATATATATATATATATATATATATATATATATATATAACTGAATTGTAGTATTTAAAATGTTGATGAGATAATGATTTTGTTTGCAGACATTTGTGAGTTAGTAGTTGTGTGTTTTTGATATGCTTGTAGAAGAAGACCTGTCAATCAGTCTGTAAGTTGAACAGCTTTCAGGCTTGTTGTGTTTTTGTCGTGTGTGCGTTGCCATTGAGCTCGCTCTTTGGTTTGCATGTGGATAACAAGTTTTGCCTGAAATTATTCTGAGCAGATAGTCGGAGCTCGTCACGAGTGAGCAGGTCTGGCCTCGGGTGCTTTGCTTCAGGGCACAATGCTGTTTGTCGGGATCAAAACCTGTGACCTCTATGAAATATATATATATATATATAATATATATACAACCTATATGAAATGAAGCGTGGCACATTAATAGCAAGAAGAGGCGGCCGAGATAAAGTCAGAAATGTGAGGTGTTTTCTAATTGCGCAAAATCAGTGTGCTGTATTTCTGCATCTGCCGTACCTTCTCGTCTGACCTTTAGCCCGCTCTGCCTCTCCTCGGTGGGCGAGCAGCTTTCTTTGGACCGCTGCTTCCGTCCTGTAACCGAACACTTCCTGTTTTGGATCTTCAATTACAGCTCGGCCAGCTTCGATGAGCAGTCTGTTGATCGTGGAGGAGCGAGCTGTCGGGGGCGTGAAATGCAAACACCGTGTCTCCTGCAAAACACTTTCTGGGGAAAACGGGCCGTAAACATGTTGTCGAATGCTACTGTGAAGCCACAGAGCTCCTATTAACCGTGGTCTCTGCTGTCTTTTGGGGTCATATAGGCACTAGAGAGCATCCTCAAACTGGAAGTGGTACATTTGTAAAGCCGATGTTAGAGAATGGATCGTACCTTTTTTTTTTTAGATTGGACGATGACTGGTGCATTTGAACCATCGCTAAAAGCCTCGAAGCAGAATAAGAGGGAGCGCTCCCTCCTAACCACAGCTGGTTTCTATTAGAGCTATGAAACCATTCTGTTACGATCCACCTGTCAACGATTCTCTGCGCATCTCAATGTATCGCATCCTCAGCTAGGAGCAGCTAGGAGGCTAGCCGACTAATAACCACCAGGTGTTTGCGCCAAAAGAGGATCCATTTGATAATCGGGAGTGCACATGTTTTTTTTGTCTCCTCGCAGGTCCTCAATGCTCAGAAAGCCGGATACAAGGCCGCCATTGTTCACAATGTGGCCTCTGATGACTTAATCAGCATGGGATCCAATGATCGTAAGTAGCCACAACCTCTTCCCTTTTTTTTTTCCCCCTCCTCTGTAGCACTTAAGCATTTAGCATCGTGCATTGCCGCCTGGTTACGTGCCCCTGTTGACAGAGGATGTGCTTTGTTTTTCTCTTAAACCCCGAGCCTGAGGAGAAAGGTCGGGCAGTTTTATGGTGAGAAGTTTATTTCAAGTCTCAAGATGTATACGATGCCCTGCCCCATGAATCCATGTTGTGTCCGGGGGGGGTTTGTCTCTCATTTAGGTATCGCATATATTCTCACTCAAGGGGGGTCGCAGCACAGTCGTAAACTACCCAGGAGGCTTCTCGTCCTGATTAAGTGTTTCTCTAGCTGAGTAGATGTCACAAGCTGATGTTTCTCACTGAAGGCGTCTGTATGCGCCAACCCGAAGTCTGACGGTCAAACAGGCTCAAGTGTGTTACTGCTCCCACCAGGTGGGACATAAGCGGCATTAGTAGTTAGGTTGGAAGCACATGAGCTTTACAAACAGACAAAGCAGAAATTCATGATTGGCAAACATTTTTGACTGGGAATAGTTTGACAAAAGAAATCTCAACTCACAGACCAGTTAATAACTTTCTGGAGCGTTCAATCCAGCGATGCAACTAGTGATTCTTTTTTTTTGTTATCAATGAATCTGCAAATGACATTTGCCCATCATCAGCCATCGCTTGTTTTTGACTGACCAACAGTCAGAAACGCATGTTATTTTCAATGAAACAAGATTTGAGAAGCTGGAACCAGAGAGTTTTGGGGTATTTTTTTTTGCTAAATAATGACTAAATGATTCTGTGGCGATCAACCAAAATGATTATTGACTAACCATTGCAGCCGTATCTCACGAGCTTCATCATGCGTTGAAGAACTTTAAGCAAACTCCATCAGTTGATGAAGACTGTTTAATAGTAGTTAAAGCTCCAGAGAAAGGAAGTAAGTGTTCCTCAAGTTACGTTTTTTTTTTTGTCAAATCCTGACATAAATAGGTTTCTCAGTGTGCTTCAAATAAAAAGTATTTCTAACAGGACTTTGATTTTGAACACCGGCCTCAACAGCATGTTTCAAGATCGTTCAGAGGATTTAGGCATTGATATACAGTCATAATATGTATTAAATGTTTTATTTTTCCCTTTTTAGTGGATATTATGAAGCAGATAGATATCCCCTCGGTGTTTGTGAGCGAGCAAACCGCCAACTCTCTGAAAGAAGACTTCGCGTACGACAAAGGGTAAGTCTCAACACAAATCTCATCTTTCCCCATCATCAATAAATCTATAAATAGAAGCAGGTCTGTTCTGTGCCCAGCGTCTTCCCGGACCAGTTGAATCTCATATTGTTGGAGAGTAATGCCTGCAGCGTGGACTTGTAATGGAGCGAGGCGGAGGATTTGTCTTGTGATGAGTCGTTGTCGCTGCTGCTGATGTGGTAATGAAAAGTCTCAGCCTGTCAGAGGAGGAGAGTCACAGCATTCAAGATTTAAATCAGCTGTGTGCTTGTGTGTGTGTGTATGTGTGTGTGGTGCTTGTCAGATACCATCCAAACACTGAGGGTTATTCCCAAGACTTCTGCAGAGGAATGAACACCAAACATGGTCTTGGCAGCGTTCTGTCAGTGTGGACCGAGTTGGCCGTGCAGTGATATGTCTGCTGTAGAGGCAGCTTCTGCGAGAAGAAGTAGTCCCCCCAGTAACTCATCGTGTGAAATGTCACGACGTTGATCGAGGGCCCCCGTGCGTGACCGCTCACGCCGCAGTTTGTTTAACAATGCAATGGCCGTCATGAAACCTCCACACAGCGTCTGTGGGGGGGCCTTCGCTCAGTGTCTGTGTTGCCGGTCAACACCTGACCGTGGCTCTGCTTGTTGTCCTAGGGGACACGTGGTCCTCATGCCAGACTTCAGCCTGCCGCTGGAATACTACCTGATCCCCTTCCTCATCATCGTGGGAATCTGCCTCATCCTCATCGTTGTTTTCATGGTAGGTAGATTCTTTGTTTTAACGCAAAGTACATTCTTCTGTACAACATTTTGAGTTTTTGAGATTGGCCCTTCGTCAGGTACCCGACTGGCATCGAGCTCAAAAACATCACACTTTTCCTAATGTGACAGAAATCACAGTTACAGTTTTTTGGACTCAGCACCTGGACAAGAAAGACAAGTGTGTGTGTGTGTGTGTGTGTGTGTGTGTGTGTGTGTGTGTGTGTGTGTGTGTGTGTGTGTGTGTGTGTGTGTGTGTGTGTGTGTGTGTGTGTGTGTGTGTGTGTGTGTGTGTGTGTGTGTGTGTGTGTGTGTGTGTGTGTGTGTGTGTTTGTTAATGGTACTGATCTGAAAAGCATTCCGACTTTCTTTCTTCCGCCATTCCTAGATCACCAAGTTTGTCCAGGACCGACACCGGGCTCGGAGGAGCCGCCTGCGTAAAGATCAGCTCAAGAAGCTTCCCATCCACAAGTACAAGAAAGGTATGGCGGCCATCTCAGACACCTCAAGTACCTGTGACTGCATCGTCTCAATCTCTAGGTCATTTACAGTGCACACTCACCCTGAACTATGACCCGTAGAGTCTGTCGAGATGCTACAGCCTCCCGTACCGTGCCGCTCTTTGTCACGTGGTTAAGCCCAAGAGGAGCGATGTCATCGATGCATTACGACGCATCGTTCCTCCCCGGAGCTAATCGGATTAATATGGACTTGATTTTTCCACAAAGCCCTCCGTGGCAGATTAGAGCTCCTCTCTGTTGTGACTGGACACGTGACTTGACGGTCTGGAATGTAGCCTCATGCCAGAGGCATGACGGGGGTTTATGAAGTGAAGTGTGTTTTAGTTTTTTTTATCTCAGACGTGTGGAGCGGATGTACAGGTTGTGCTGCTGGTTTGTGAGGACGGTAAGGTGGAGGAAGTCAACACTAGATCTTTGCGTGACACAGAGGCTTTAGCATTGTTTTGCAATGCAAATCCACTTTGTGCTACGGTCAAGTACGTTTTGTGTATTCAGAGTTTTTTTTTTTTTTTTTTTTGCAAACTGGAAAACTCCTGGCTTCAATCAGCTGTGCTGGGGAACACCGAGGAGCTTTGGAGACAACGGCTGGTGCATGATAAGTAGCCCCCCCCCCCCCCCCCCCCCCGGCCTTGGCAGACAAAACTGATGCACGTGTGACCGACCAGCTAAAAGCAGCATGTGTTGCTCATATAGCTGTTCTCGTCACGTCAGGCTCTCTGTGGGTTTTTTTTTTTTTTTTATTGTGCCCACTCTGACTCAGGGTTTCCACCAGGCACCGCTACAGGGAGTTAGGATGTCCAGGAAAGGGCCTCCAGGGGCGGCGTCCGCACTCCTGTCAGCTGAGTCAGAGGCGACACAGGAAGGGGACACCAAATCTCTACCTAAGCACCTTTTTAAGCCCGGCACTCTGGAGCAAAAGGCTAGCTTGGCAAAGAGCCGGGGCGTCCTGGTTTTGAGCGTGGGGAGGGCCTGAGAGCATTGTGAAACCGCGTTCCAATGCGGTTTATTGTCACAGTGTTTTACGCCAGGTCAGAGGCGGACCGCTGATAAAAGAAGTATTGCTTTTTTTTTCTAAAGGCTCACTAGCTGACTCACGATCAGAGAGCATGAGGGCGTCTGCAGGGAGGGTGTCATAGGAGCCTGCTCTGTGGGTGTTACAAGTCTGCCATTATTGAAAATGTCTTTATTAAAAGACCGTCATAAACATCAAAGTCTGTTTCCAGGTCTCCTGGAGTACGACAGTGAACAGGAACACGGTGATGTCGGTGGGCCTTTCAAAGCAACTTGACATGTTGAAGCCATTGTGCGAATGTCTGAAGCTGCAGTTCCTATAGTGGCCACTTGTCTCTTGAAATAGAAAGACGATGACGTTGTGGTCTCAATAGGTTATTTCACTTTTCACTACACTGCTTCATTTAAAAGATGCGAAGGCTAAAACCTGGAAATGAGGCAGCATTTGTTGCTCTCCTTGTTCCCTTTTTTTGAACGTGTTTTTAGTTGGATGCCTGAAATCATGTCTGTCGTTAACACAAGCTTAAGACATTTGAATGTTGCGGCTAGATGAGACTACAAAACATCCTCCCGCTGACTAGTCCACCTTCTTGTCGAGGGAACCAGTGCGATGCCTGCAACGATCCCTGCAGCGCTCTATGGGAAGTATCTCTTTGCTCAGAGTTGTATTGAAGCTCGCTGGTTCCTCCTCATCTCCACCCGAGCTCGTCCGTCTCCAAATGTGAGTTTTCGGGCAGGTAACGGACAACTTCTCCGCAGCTGTTAAACCCAAATCCCTGCGTCACAACTTCCCATCAGAAACCAGTAAGCAGCCTAAAAGGGAGACCACTTTTTACAATCTAATATTCGGATTCCATTGGTTTGTTTCAGAGGCAAACACTTTGTCAGTCATGCTCTTATTGAGCTGTTTTTTTTGTTTTTTTTACAATCTTTATTGCTACTGCTGTTGAGAATGTATTCAAGTTCCACCATTGCTATTTACCTCCACAGTTGTTGTGCAGATTTGGGCCAGAGGTGGTGATACTGTCAGCCCTCCATGTATGGAAATAGAGTTCACAGGCTGAAATGAATAGTGGCTCACACAAAGGCAGTCTTTATGGATGGTGCACAATGCCTTTAATGAAACCATGGTACGCGTGTAATTCGCGCACAATACCGGTCTGAGCAGCAGCATGCGACGTGAGATCCGCCTAAATGTTCAGGATTATGTAACACCAGCTGCCACAGCTGTCGGCGCACAGCGGCGCGCCGCCATTAACTTGACGTACGCGCTGCTTTTATTGCAGAGCCTTGCGTCATCCCCACTTAGGCTGAGGCCTGACGGTGATTTTTGGCCCCTCTGGGTGGCGAGTTTCGCCAACAACCGGCGTCTAGCAGCCGTTAAAGCCAGAAATTGTGAACACACACACACACACACACACACACACACACACACACACACACACACACACACACACACACAGTGAACCTCAAACTGGCTGAGGAAAACGAGGGGGGTTGTTTTAGACCTTTCATTAGACCGAGAGGCTGGACTCTCCCTCTGACCCCTGAACTCCAGTCTGATCCCTCCCCTCCGCCGCTTTCTTCTTCCAAACCAGGAGCTGAGCGCGCACACACACACACACACAGTGAACAGAGCAGCTGCAGTGTCTCAGCCGTCTGTCTGTGTGTGTCTGTGTGTGTGTGTGTGAGGCATGTTGATGTCAGTACAGAGGAGCTCTCTCTGTCTCTCAGTTCACTGGCCTCAGTGCCAGTTGCCTTCGTCCGGTGGGCTCAACCAGCGACGAACTGTGCAGAAGCCTTTTTTTTTTCTTTTTTTTAAATTCTGTCACCCTCTCTTCCAATTCATCCGAAGCTCAGTGGGACGGTGTGGTTTCCTCTGATTGATGAAAGTTAGCGGGGAGGAGAGGCGAGAGTCCTTTTTTTTTTTTAAAGATGCGCTACTGGCCCCAAAAACGTACACGTAAGGGATTCCCAGCATCTGAAAAGTGTCCACATTTGCCAAAAACGTGATCTAGAAGTTTTCGATTGGGCCTTGAAAAATATGTTTTACCGCCCCAACTTCATAGCTGACTCAAAATAGAGAAAAAACCCCACACACAGACTTTCATTGATCACCGTTTAAACACTTTGGTAGAAATGTTTTTATTGAGCCGTTCTTTCCCGCTGCTGCTGAGCATGTATTTATACACGTCTTTAACATTTGCTCTATTCTCTCTCAAAGCTCGCACTGCTCTGGACACACGTACTGTACCTGTGAGACTCGCGTGTGCGGGTCACAGGGATGACATTACTGAAGCGTGTGATGTGTTCAGTGAGGAGGGACGACTGTGAGTTATGTTCTGCTGCAGAGCGCTGCGTGGCTCTCACTCGACACAGTCCTGGGGCCAGTTAACCCAGACCATGTTGTTATTATTACCTTACTGTAATGGACCAAAGTACAGGAGACACAAGTTGTAAAAAAAAAAAAAAAAAAAAAAAAAAAGTTCTGAGTTCAGAAAGCCACTGAACCTTTTCTCTCTGCTTCACTCAGAATAGCTCAGCATTTCCTGAGTGTACACTGGATCCAAGCCTGCACAAACATTCCCCCCCCCCCCCCCCCCACTGGCCCGGGAGGGTGAGAAAGAGAGGGAAAAAGATGGAGGCTTGCTTAGAGAAGTCTCGGGTAATAAAAAAAGATCGGTGGTGATAGCGAGGGTGACGTTTGGGAGAGGAGGAAACGGAGCTAAAAGTGTGAAGAGGGAGCGGTAGTTGAAAACACTGCCATGAGTTGAAGTTGCTGACGCTCAGAGGGAAGAGGGGGAGGAGGAGGAGGAGGAGGGCCGGTCGATATGACTCCATCCTTATACGGTCACATGCAGCCCTGGCACGAACACGGAGAGCCGAGTCGGGGAAAACATGCTCATTTAGAGCTTACGTAAACACTCACGGACCCACAGCCCGGGCAGGCAAGAGGGAAGGGAAGGAAAATGAGAAGAACGCTGAGGAATGTCGAAGGGAGTGTGTTGATAAATTCCTGAGCTTTTAGTGCTCCCAAAAAAAAAAAAAGAAGAAGAAGAAGAGACGCTGCACCTCCTGCAACGTCCAGAGATGCGGCGCTGTGCATCGTAGCGGTGTCGGGGACGTCCTGTATGTGGGGAAGTGACTCCGTTTAGAGAATTTAAGGAAATGAAAGACTCATGAAGCAGTGGGGAGGTCCCACACTCGCACCCTATTTCCCAAACCTAGGTTCCCTAACTAACTATTTAGTTCACACTCATAGGATGGCCACACCTTACATTATACCGCTTCAATGCTTGAATAAACTAGTATATATGTACTAGGAATTGCTGAAAAGAATGAAGGAGATGAATGTGTCTCGTCTTGTTTGACACAGGGGACAACTATGATGTGTGCGCCATCTGCCTGGACGAATATGAAGAAGGGGACAAACTCCGAGTGCTGCCATGTTCTCACGGTGAGTCTCACCACTCGTCAAAATGTTGACTTATTGACTCATTATTCAGAATGGGAATAACCTTTTCTATTGTTGTTCCTCAGCGTACCACAGTAAGTGTGTGGACCCCTGGCTGACCAAAACCAAGAAGACGTGTCCGGTGTGCAAGCAGAAGGTGGTCCCCTCGCAGGGCGACTCGGACTCTGACTCCGAGGAGGGCGAGAGCGGCCCCGACGAGAACGAGGAGGTGTCGGAGAGCACCCCCCTGCTGCGCTCCCTGGCCTCCACCAGCGCCCACTCCTTCGGCACCATGTCGGGGGCGTCGCGCTCGGAGCCCGACCAGGAGTCCTCCGACTACGAGGACGACGAGCTGGACAGCAGCGACAGCGAGGAGGAGGTGACGGTGGAGACCGTGGTGGTGCAGATGCAGCAGCCGTGCTCCGAGGGCCTCGAGCACGACCCGCCCCGAGCTTGATCCGGCCGACCCGATTGGTCGCCGGAACCCCGCACACCACCCCCAACCCCCCCCCCCCCTGCCCCTCCCAAACCTCTCCGCCTGCAGAGACTTTTGTTGGGGGGGGGGGGGTCACGAAACAGTTTCATCTTTTCTGTCACTGCTTACAAGACATTGTAATTTATCCGCCCTATAAGTTCAGTTACAAATCTTACGTTTTTTTTTGTTTTGTTTTTTACATGATTTCGGATAAAGGGCTGATTTCCAACTGTGTGACAGCGAGTCAGTGAGCATGTCGTAGATCTGACGGACACTGATGTACAGTAGACTTTTATACTGTACTTAGTCATATAAAAGATGATTTGCACAAATGAGCGGGAAAGTCCCAGACACACACGATCACGCTTCTTCAGTTATAAAGTGTATATAAAAAGTATAAATCACAATACGTTACGGCTTTGATTATCTCCTATCCCACATGTTTCAGACGACCGGGGAAAGTTTCATTATTGTACATACGTGTTCCTGCTCCACCGGCACTCTTTGAACGCGCTATGCAGCATCCTTTTTGTAAAACAATTAAACATTCAGCAAGTTTAGAAAGATTTAAAGCCACAGCAATATGGTTTTTGCCAATTTATTTCTAGCGTCGTGAATGAAGGAGCCAGCACTCTGTGCCACGGTTTATCTGTTACAGTGAGTCACACTAAGAGGAGCTGAAGCCACAGATGAAGCAGAATGTGCTCTGCTTGTGTGACGTCACATTCTGCTTAAGATGTGGAGAGACACTCGAGTGGAAAGTATGTCCACGCTGCCTGTGGCGAACTTCAGACCAACCACTCCATTTAACTCACGCAGTTATTTGTGGATAGGCCTTGTAATACACATTTAACTGACCATATCGCATTTTAATGCAGTTTATAGTATCTTTGTCCTAACATGGCTTGATCTGTTTTTTTGTTTTTTGTTTGTTCATGAAACCTGTTGCCTTCAGTTCATGTATTTTTGTCTCGTCAGTGTTTTCCTGCTCATGTACGTCTGTTCAATACAAATTTACTTCAATAAAAGGAAAATGACTCGACAAGGAAACTTTTCATGACTGAGAAAATATATTGTAATATAGCAAACAGTCAGACGTTCGTCCTACTACTTCCCAGTGTCTGTAGATTTGTCACAATGTACAGCTGCAGTGTTAAATAAACCATGTTCAGTAATGAGCAGATTATCTGATGCATTCAGCCTGACTGAAGTCTGGCAGGTGGAAACTGCACCTCTACACGTCAGATGTCAGATTCCTCCGTTAAACACTGGAAACTCAAGATGGCGTCATAGCCATTGAGTTTCAAACCATCTGATATCAGAACTACAGACAAGCTCAAGAGTTGACCTACGGGTGAGATTGTCAGAATTTTGAAACTCGATGTAGATCTGTACAATAACTCAGAACAAAGAGGCCCGTCCGGTTTGTGTTTTCTGAGACTCATTGTCCGGTTACTGATGCAGCTCAAAAGTCTAGACTAACATTTGGTCTTAATTTGACGAGGCCTAAACTCACTTTGACCTTCCAGACAGTCAGCCAAGCAGGCGCCCCGTTTTCAGTCTTTGTGCTAAGCTAAGCATCATCTCATTACAATGCAAGGAATATAAAAAGAGAACAAACCTGTAGGACAATAAAAGACAGCAAACTGTTATCTGGTTGGAATAAATTTATTTGATCTGTCTGTAAACAAGGTGATAAATCAATTTATGGCATTTCTTGGTTTTATGCATATGAAATCAGATGCATTAAATAGAAAGAAAAAAAGTGGTGAAGAAAAAGGAAATTAACATAAACAGGACTTGAAACTTTTTTTGTAGTGAGTACACATATCTCACAAGGCCTAAACATTGGAGCTGAAGCTAAAAAAGTGCCAATGAAAGGATTCTTTAGTGGACAAGATCCATCTTAGGACAGCAACAGATCTCTATTATGGCACAAGGATACACAGGTTCTGCAGTTAAGCTTCAACAAGACAACCAGAAGAGTCTTTGTTCCAACCAATCCCATCTCCCACTGAGTGTCGTTTCTACGTTTGAAAGGTTTTACAGTTAGCAGTGCTGAACGCTGACAGACCGTGTGATACCCCAGAGCTCAGCTGACTAGAGAGTAAAAGGCAATTTATTCCACAGTTTTGTAGTTGTCAACACAGCATGGGTTTGTACAAATGCAGTCGTTTGTTTTCTTAACAAGACACAAAAAAAAAGAAAAAAAAAAAGAACAATGAGAATTTTCTTCATATATTCCCACCCTCACCTCCCCTGTAGCTTCATGTTTTAGTGTTACCATCTCGTAACGGTTCCTTCATCAGGTAAAAGTTAGCAGTCATCCTTTACATGATTAAGAGACTACACTTGGTCCTACAAAAAAAATAAAAATAAAGAAATTCTGACTGGACACGCTCCAGATGGTTATATGCTGGGAAATATACTGTCCAAAAATGGCAGCCTTTCAAAAAAAGAATATATTACAGGAGCTGGCAAACCAAACGGTATTAAGTGCCTGAGCCATGGTTCCTGTGGAATGTCCATGGGGTTCTCGTGTGGTTGGGGAGCAGAGGCTACCAGCATTTCGGCGAAACCAATGCTCCGGCTCATGATCGTCAACTGAGCCGATATAAGCACCACCACCAACCCCCTCCACCCCGCCCCCTACACACACACGCCCTTTCATAAAATGCATTTAGGACCGAGCAGTGGGTCTGAAAGGATGATGGTTGATGTGAAGACGAGTCTCCTGCAAAGGTTTGTAATAAACAGGATGGGGAAACGGGGAAAGGGGCGGGACTAAACTTTTTTTGGCAGGAGGGAGTGTCTAGGGGGGGGGGGGGGGGGGGGGGGGGGGGGGGGGGGGGACAGTGGACCGACATTCGCAGTCTCCCCTTCCACACGATGGTGGAAATTAAACAGGAAGACATGACGAGCTTGGTTACCGCTCAAGTGCTTAAGTTGTCGGCTGCTCGGGGAGGAGTGTGTACGGTCGGGTTTGGGAGAGATCAAGTAATGGGCACCATGACAGAGAAAAAAGAAGAAAAAATATCTACTTCAAATTGACAGTAAAGCTTTTATTGTCTCGAGTGTTTTGCCAGATCTTTCTTAGCTGTACAGATTCTTCATGACATCCTGTTAGCAACATGCTCTTCTTTGCTATGGATCAACTTATAGTGCTTAAGAGGACACAGCACAGGTGTGCTGAGGGGACAGGAAGAGGGGAACACAATATGGGGGAACAATGGGGAGGAGAAAAGGCAGAAAAAAGAAGAAAAAAAAATTAAGCTACCAACTAGGACTGGAGTAGTGTGAAATGCAACAGGGTGGTAAGGGTGAGCTGTTAGGTGGCTGGGTACAGGCTGCTTTAGTATCCGGACTTCCTCAGGTAATCAGCCATATCATATGCTTTCTTGTTGAGCTTCCCTCCATGGACACCTTCCTTCCCCATGACAACAACCAATGCTGGAGTACACACAAGGAAAAAAACAAACATAATAAATGAACAGACATGGAAATAGCAGGACTGGAAAAGAATATACTTTGTTTTGTTTTTTTATCGCCACCCTGCTAAATGTGTGGCTACATGGTTGAGAACGGAGCCTAAACCTTCGCTTTGTTAGAAATGCTCCGTTTTGGGTGAAACGTGGGCGCGCGATAGTAATTAGTTTTGTTGTTTTTAAAGTTTTGTTTTTTTCCTCTCCCTCAACTACGCCTCATAAGCTACGTGAAAACTAAACTAGAACCCTGAATCCCTCAAGTATTTTGCCATCGAGTATGCCTTCTTATTCAATCCGCCTCCATGGACCCCTTCTTTGCCCATTACCAAGACCAAGACTGAAAGAAAAGAGACAGAAGGGACATTTAGAGAAGGTGCACAGATCACACACAAGTGAAAAGAGAAAAGAGCCAGAAGCAGCAGGCGGACAACACGGCTACAGAGCAGCACGATGCACAGAAACCATAGTGGAGCTTTGGGCTGAAGGCACAATCGAGACTAAACATTCAGTTTCAGATCAGTGCTGCTGGTGAAACAAGACATTACAATTAGGGAGAGAGGACGAGTACAGCGGGAGCACACATGTAAAGGATGCATGCAAAGCTGTTTCAGTCGCTACACTTGGGCTGCGCAGAGGCTCAGAGCTGTGGTTTAAGTGTTCCTTTAGAGTGAAAGCAATGTTTGATACGTCACGAACTATCGATTAGAAGGGAGCTCATTTTCCACATCATTGTGCACTGGCCTCACGGTAAGGGTCAGTGTATTGACTGAGTTGTGCTACAGCTTCACAGTCATGTTTATATAGTCAGATTGAGTTCCATTACTTTTTTGAAAATGGCTGACTCCAACATTGAGTGCTTTATTGTATTCTTTCCTTAAAGTAAATATAAAATGTACACTAGAGCTGGACAATATATCGATTGCCATTACTCCTACATATCTACGACAGCAAGTCCCAGCCAAAGTTTGCACACCTGTCAGGAGGTAAATTTACTCATCCAAATGTTTGCCAAATCAGCTTCTTGCCCACTTTAGATAGACAAGCAACCAGGTTTTGTTGGGTGTGTGACATATTTAAGTAGCTTATTGTTCATCTCCCGGTCTGTACTTTGAGTTTATTGCACTCCACTTGAGACTAGCCTTCGTTTCATTTGTAATCAACACACACAATGCCAGCAGCAAAGACTAGGAAAGTGAAGGTCCTACTGGATACTAACAATCATGCAGACACAGCAGCATGCTCGTGGTACCTCTCCTCAATACACGTACGAGCCCCGAAGAGCCTGAATAAGCCTTTCACCAGGAATAGAGTTGAAGCAGGTGAGCAGGGGAAGATTCATAACTTGAGGGTAGAGAGTGTGTTAACCAGGAGAGAGGAAGATGCATGCACTTGAGATAGTCCTGGCCCAGTGTGTGGAGAATAGGAACCAGCTGAAGTCTCACCTTTACGTTTTAGTAGCAGGGGGGATAGGGCATCGGGGCCCATACAGGAAATATGAAAACTCACAACTCTCAGGCAAACCCCTAAAAGGAGACTTCACTCGACTTCTTTGTACCATAAAGAAATTGAGGTATTGATTGTTGCTTAAGTAAAGCGTGGTCGCCTCCAAAATGTCCATTTTGACAGAACATTGAACAAGAACAACGCTTTCTGTTGTAAAAGAACTATGTCGGCATCTATCCTGTGATAGTTTAGTGAAAATCTGGACGAATATCATTTATTCAATTAATAAGGAGCCCGGAAAAATTAAATCTTTCTAGAGAACTTATATACAAGAGATACCAAAGAGGGGAACATGTGACAAACGTGTTATCAATTATTTAGGATTGTTATTAGTTCATCTGTTAGATGTCTCGTCTTCCTTATGCTAACACAACATGCATCATAAAAATTATATTACACTGCATTGCCGCTATAATTAGCTCAACTATTAGCATGGTGGACAATGATACTTTTAAAAAGGAACTTCATTTTACCATCACCCTTCTGATATGAATCTGCCCCTTACCTCTAAAGTATTATTACAGATTACACTTAGCGGAGATGCAGTTTTCTATCGTAATAAAATGACATCCAATGGTAACATCCTGTGAGTTACATACATTCAACACCGGTGTCTTATATTGAGGAAAGGCGCATTCAAGACCTATCACACATGCACGGACGACATAAGTTTATAACTGTAGTTAAACTAACGGCACTATGTCAAAGCAGGCTACGCTGTCACTGCAGCACTACTAAACTGTGACCAACACTGAACGTGGCGCTCACCTTTGGAGGCTTTGCCTAGAGAAATGTTGTATGTTGGCTCTCCTCCTTGACTCTTTGTCCGGATGTCCATTGTCCAGTCGCTGTCAGTTTGGATGCTGTCTCTGATTACGGAGCACTTCTTATTGCCTAAGGTTATCCCACTGGTGAAGAATCCCATGCGGTCCTTTCCTGTTAACACGTCAATTTCTTCAGGCTGAAGGGGGGACACACACAAGAATCAAGAAGTCAAGTACAACTCTATAAATGATTAATGCAAACAGTTCTTTTTTGTGGCCGTCATACTCCCAACATAATTCTCAATTATTGCATAAAGTGCGGGCACTGTGAAGCCTTTTGAGATGAATTAAGTGCTATACAAATAAACAGCTCATTATTCTGCCTCTTAGCTCATTGTTTCTCTGTTATTCATGTTTGTTTTAGGCATTTGAATACTAGGGCTACAATTTAGTGAAGTTACCCATTAACTCGCACAACCCAACAACAAAAAATGTATCATAAACCATGCACTTGTGAAAAGATATGCATGTAAGTATACATGTTGGATTCAAATTCAGAAAAAGAGCATTGTGTGGCCTGAATGAGGTTACATTTCAGATTACAATCTGAGGATTTCCTTGAAGTCATACATCCTAGCAGAATGAATATTAAGTCAAATGTAATTTAACCTTTCCCTCCTTGTACCAACGACATGCAATTGTGGTACTCTAGGAATTAAAGCACGTGCTAATGCTGGACCCGTTTCTAGTGCAGCAGCTAAATGTATGAAGCACATACATTTACACCAGAACATCACAAGGACTAGGAGTATAGGAGAGCCACCAATTAGAAACATAAATCTAAATGATTAAATCCTTAATCAAGATGTACAAAACACTTATCTACGAAAACAAAAAAAGACCTTCAAGTCTACTTTACTATTTTTCCAAGAAAAGGGGACGTCATTTAATACTGTTATTCCCCCTAACATGCCAAGTTGGTCAGGAATAGTGATAACAGTAGAATAGAGTAGTGTAACTACTGAGAAAGGATGTCCAGTCCGTTTAAAGACACAGCTGACTTCAATATAGGAGAGCTGGCAAATCTTGAAATCTCAGAGGCCCATTCCAGGTGCCAAAAACACAATGCTGAAAAATCTGATACAAAAATGTATGTCTACTTTTATTATATTTTTGAGACCGCTACTGCTTACTTCTGCAAAAAAATGTATTTGACCGCATTGTAATGTTTTTAAGGTTTATTCTATGAACCGATCTCCAGAACAAAAGGCGTCGCCCTGTAACACCAGAAGTGCACAGTCATGGCACACAGGAACTCCTTCAGGAAAACACGAGAAACTCCAAGGATTTCTACTAACGTTAGCTCACATAGCGTTAGCATGGCGGCTAGCGGCATGTATGGGCCCGGTCAGCCGATTTAATTACATTTACCGCCTTTAGAGGTCCACTGCCATGTTCCCGAAAACTTGCACTTTTTTTCATTTTACTTTTCGCATTCCTATGGCCGGCTTTGTTTAACAAATGTCGCGGGGCTGGAGAGGAGGGTGGCTAACACTGGTAGCAAGCTGGTCAGCAGGCTCTGGCTAAAAATTACGACACGTTTTTTTGGATTGACCCAATGACTCATTGTGTATTCACCTACACACAAATACTCGAATTATTGACTAATCATTTATTTAATAGACAAAATGGAGGCCCATGGACGCACCGGAGACTATTGTTTAGCAGAGTTAGCTTCACATAACGTTAAATGCTGCAGTGTTATCGGGTTTACGTGCAGCAGTTTAAATATGCACTGTTCAAACGTGGACCACTGCTACACATGTTAACCGTGACAAAAATGAACAAAATGAATGGGGAGAGTGTCCGCCATCTTGGAAAATAAGGGGCGGTAGCGGCAGTGAGAATGGGCGAAAACGAGAAAGACCGAGCACGCCAGCGCGTGAAGAACGCACGTGAGCACCGCTAACGTTGCGCTACTAGCGTTAGCCGATCACGATTTTCCAACGGGGATGACCGGCCTGATTTTAGCTAATAACCGCGAGCTGTAGTTTGACAACCAATGTTTAGCAATACCATTGGTAGGTGATGTTGCATGTTTAAGTTAAACGTTACTATAAATCACAATATCCTAATTTATTAGGCACTGGTCGAGATACAAAAAAAGGTTTGCTTTGTCCGACGCTCATCTTATCGGACCGGCATCACAAGCACACAGGGCTAGTTTAAGCTAACGTTAGCTAGCCCCATTAGCTTGAGTTCGCGGCACTGGCGTCAGTCATTTCCGGCTGGTGATTTCTAAAAACAAAATAATATTAACATTGAGACCACAGAGTGTGGTTAATTTGCCGGAAATGTTAACACTACTACAAAGACTGGTTGAAAGGCAACGGTGCATACTTGCTAATGAAGCTGGATTGTGACCAACGGATACCATGTGTACCACACACACCACTCGTCTTATCCCCATTCAACAAGGCCCGGCTATGCAGACAAACGCACCGGCATGAAAAATGTACTTTTTCCCTTCCCGTGTCACCACAGATACTGACACACATAGCATACTAACCGTCATATTGGCAAAGGTACCGCCGGCGTTCGATGCCCAGACGTATTTGGCGTCCGTGTACCCAACAATGGCCGCGTCCTGGCAGTTGCCATCAGCCAGCAGGTTGTCCACGTAGCTTTGCCAGGACATGTTTGTGAGATTAGTTCAAAGATGCAAAAAAAATACGTAGGGTTCGAGTTAGGTCACAAACGTCTCTTGAGCGACGAAGAAGCGGTGATGAAAGCTGTATTTATCAGCGGTTTAACGGGCCTCCAGCAAGCAGAACCCCCCCCCGACTCCGTCACGTCTCGGCTTTCTTCTGGTCTAGGCAACGAAGAAAAAGCCGCTGCAATCGTCCAGGCGCTTGGGTGTAGTCTCCAATAAATCACTCCGCTTAGGTCGTTGTTCGCCCTACATCGTGTTAATATACTGCGCGGCGGATGAATATATCGTGGCAAAAAGCTAAACGGACTATTTTTTTCTCCACTACATGACATACTTGTTACAGCTTTCCATTGTTGTTATTGTTTTATGACTAATACTATTTTTTTTTTAGAGGTTGAACCAGTCAAAATACACATTTACACAGATTTAAGTATCCACATCAGAATTGTGTGATAGTTTCAGGCTGATGTAAATCTCTGAGATTTACAAGGTACAGTATATACATTTTAATACACATTACACAATAGTTTTTACCTATGATGATCACTGAAGCCACTGGTCATTTATCACAATGTGGTTTCATCCAGCTCTTTATTTGAGATTCATGTAATAGCTACACCACTTTAATCAGCTGGGCAAACTTGATGGACACAATCAGCAATTCTGCAGTCATTTTGGTCACTCATCAAGCACTGAAAGACAGGAAAACACCCTCATAAGGCCACTAGTTCATCACAGGTTAAAACATTGAGTAGCAAACTCACTATGCCGATGAGCCGTTTTGGATCTTCAATAAACATGGCTTAAATATCTCCGGACAATGGGAGATATTGTGCTGTAACTCACTTACATTTTGGAAAGGATAGATAGTATTTAATATTCCTTAAAGAAGAGTCCTTATGTGGGAGACTCTCCGAGGCTGCCATCCTTAGCGCTGTGTTAGAGAGTGAAACTGTATTTCCATATATGTGTGTACGTTTACATTTTAAGCGTATGAGCAGCAGGGATGTTGTTGCTGGTTCCGTTCACCATTTTCTTTGTGAGTTTTCCATCATTCTAGTCTGGGACACATCTTCCTAATGTAAAATCCTTGTGTGTATTACACCAAGTATCACTGACTTGATGAATACTTGTGGGATAGGGCCCTTTTGGGTGCAACTTCTTTTTCCGAAAATATATTTGGTGTTGTTCACACTGTTAGTTGTTAACCTTATTAAAAATTCTATATTTTATCACCCTTTCAGCATAGTTTTTGCTTTGGTGAGCTCACATAAAAAGAACAAAACCGAAACCAGCACATCACATACAGTAACTACACTGAGACATCAAACAAGTGCTGAAACATAAAACAATAAAACCTTTAAATAAACAATCCTACCCTTTCCCCTCTCATCTGTGCGCACTAACTGTGAAAGTAGTAGAACACACAGACAGACTGTAAACCCTGCAGATTTGAACTGAAAAGAAAAGACTGAAATGTTTAATAGTTTGTATATCTGAAATGCTGCATCACTGTGTGACTTTTGATCACTTTTTTTCAACCGTTTCACCATTAGTAGCACAAGTTCACACCTGGGAGCCACTTCTGTTGAGCAGGTGTACACGAGCAAAGGCACCTTGTTCAAATCAACCACAGTTAAGGAGTGAATGGAGAGCGACTTTCACCGCTCAGATAAACCTGACTCCCAACTGCATGACGCACAACGAGTGATATCAAATCAATCATTTGCATTCAGACTGATGTAAAAAGAAATGTAAGTGAGAAACTAGACAACTACTGCAAGTGAGATGACTTAACGTCACTGAGCTCAGTTCATGTTTCACAGACATACTTCAGGGGTTGTGCTTGTTAGTTATTTACATGCACCACATACACAGCTTCCTTCATCAGTCTTTTTGAAGCCCTACGTCATGTGACAGTTTTATCTTTATATAGAAACTTCCAGTGAATTCTTTCCCTTCTCTCCCTCCCCGGGAAGACTGAGTGCAGAAAAAAAAAGTTATTAATTGACCAGGCAGAAGGAAGAGAGCGGGACTTGTCTGACACACCCATGTCCTATTCTCTCATTGGATAGTCAGTTTCCATGGCCACCTCTGTTTTGCACTTGTGCTCCGTCAAAATAATATCACTCCGGCTGCACATGAGTCATGGAGATACAGAAAGGAGCCAACTTGTTTGCTTCAGCAAAGGCTTGGTTTTGAGCAAGGCCATTAGCATCGTGTATTGTCATCATAACAACTGGATAACACAGATAGGCAGAGCAAGTTGAAACTCTCCGGTTTTCCTGCAAGGCTTCCTCAAATGGTTTTATGGTGTCCATATTTTTCCATGCATATAAGTTTGAGCATATTTCAATGTACTGTTAAGTGATAAAAAAAAAACAATACCTTGTGCTTTTCTCTGTTAAAGAGAATCGATCAGTATAGTGCACACTCTGACTCTGGGACTGTGGCTTCCTGTCAGCTCAGCAGGCAGATGTATATACCATGTGCCTGCAACGGATTTACAACTTAACACATTGTTATTTTTTCCATCTACCTTGCCTCTACTATGGAAGCCCATTTCCCCCACTGCAATGAAAAAAATAAAGATCCTGTAAGTCATTATAATGAGAAACTTTCTCAAAATGATGACTTAGTATCTTATGAGGTACTAAGTCATTATTATAGGATGCTAAGTCATAATTATAAGATGCTAAGTCATAATTTTGAGGAACTAAGTCATTATTTTTAGAAAGTTTCTCATTATAATGACTGACAGGATCTTTATTCTTTTCATCACAGTGGTGGAAATGGGCTTTCCATAACATACATATATTTCTAATGAAGTAAAAGTAAAAAGGCACCAGTACTTTTGCACTCAAGCTGCTGACAGCCAGCATTGTGTGCTTTTATGGCTTGCGACACCACGACACAAGGCGATCCATACTTCTCATTCCACAGTCTGTAGCTGCATGCAGAGTAGTTCGGCAAACAAATAGTTTGCTCTTCTCAGGGTGTTACATTTCTGACCCCATCAGTTTTAAAACCACTAAGCTCAATTGTAAATCATAAGTTGCGTAACTCAAGCATTTTGTTTTGCATTTATATGTTGTCATTGTTTTTAAGAACTTTTAACAAATGTTAGTCACATAGGAGGAAACTGTGCAGTTGTTGGTCGACTATTTTCAGTTATCTGATTAATATAATTTTGTACTCTATCGAGTGTTTACAGACAGTGGGATTGACCCAAAATAAACACAAATGTGCGGCTCGATACCCGAGTGGTTACAGCTCATGTTGTTTGTCATACCCCTCTCTCTCTCTCTCTCTCTCTCTCTCTCTCTCTCTCTCTCTCTCATATAAAGGCGAAAAATGCCAAAAAAGAACCTTGAAAAAATAAAATAAACTCCCATGCTTATCGCAATGAAGGAATGTGTCACCTGTGTCACCATGTCACCGTGTCAACAGTGTGGCTACATTTTTTTGTTTTTCGACAACAACAACCGGTCACGTACTGACTATGTGAGAGTTTGGCTACACAGTCATTATCAATATCTTAATAAGTTCATCCGTGGTTTTGGTCTTTGTATGAGATTTTGGGACAACAAAAAATTATATATAAAATCCAAAGATGTATTCCTCATAATAGTTTCAAATGTTTATATTATTAGTTAAAAAAATAAAAAAAATAAAGATATCTGTAGAATCCCATTATATCTCACCGATCGTGTTAGTTTAAAGCAGTGTGAGGCCCTTGCCAGCGAATAACATGTATCCCTGGTTCAGCTAACAGAGGGTATAGTATATCGCTAAGTTTACACTGAAATAAGTACAAGAGTAGAACAAGCTTTTATTCGTAGTTGATCAATATGACAAACAACCAACAGGAAAGAGGTGAAAGGTCAGAGCCACAGCTGCCTGGCAGTGTTTGAAGTCCTTCATGACTCAGCAGGAGGCTCTGCTTTGTCTTGTATAGTCTGAACACAATTCAGGCCATTCTTTCACCTCAATTGGACAAAATTATTTATTCATGAGCCTAGTTCACTCTTTGTCTTGTGTAGCAGTAGAAGAGGTAGACCTATTTTTAACTCACATGGATGAACGCGCTCAAAGGTCGATGTGCTGAGACACATCAATAAATAAATAATTTCCAGTCAATGACACGTCCCGTTCTCGATATTGAAGCTCAAATCACATTTTCCTCACAGGTTGCGAGAGCTTCATCGCCGTGAGTGAAAGAAATCTCAACACAACGACCATGATTTAAAAGTAACCGAGCTTTCCATTTTCACTCCTCCCTGGAGTGGCTAAGCAGGGCATTAAATATTGAGCAGCAGCAGGTAGGGAAGATGGTGAGCTGGCGCTGCTCTGTTCCTAGAAAATGTCTCCTCTCTACTCACCAGGCCTCAGGTCTGTCACACACAGAGGAAATCAATAGTAGCCAAGAATTGGGGGGGGAAGGGGGGTAAAGGATGCACACACCCTGACCATCTGAGAGATGCAGTGGAAAGCAGACAGATGAGTTGTCATGGACAGTTTCATGAGTGTCCCTTCAAGAATGTGAATGAAGCACATTTACTCAACATTGCCCCAAAAAAATACCATTATCATTTGATAACATATCTCTTGTTTACAGCAACTTGGGATGAAACACGTGACGATCAGCTTGCCTGGCTCCAGTAAAGGTCAACATGGGAGATCAAAGGTGGTCCATCTGCACGGCCAGCAGGGTCAGTATGTATGCTAGAAACAGCGTGACATGCAATGAGGCAATCTTTTCAGAGGCCTGCCACCCCCCCCCCCCCCCCCCCCCCCCCCCCCCCCCCCCCCCCCATCTGTGGAATGGATCAACAACCCCATAAATCACCACTGCAGCGCGTGGCTGTCACACTCACACATGCAAATTAACTGTGAAAAGTACACACACACACACACACACACACACACACACACACATTAATTTTTCTCATATAGACATGTAAAATGTGGCAATGCAAAATCACACGACACTGAGTCACCATACACACACAGAAAAAACAAGCATTACCGAGGGCAGTGGGTTAGTATGGATTTGAACAGCGATGATGCGGTCAGAAGACCTCAGAAGAAGAAATAAAATCAAACAGACTTAAGAAATAGAGACAAATTATCTCCTTCTTTGTCTTATTTATTTGCATCACAATGCTGAACGTATCACAACAAATTTGTCATACACTGATCTTGAGAAATGTTGACCTGCACCCTTAAAACATCTAAGCAATAAATCCATAAAACGCATCGCTTTAAGGATTTGTGCCCTGAAATGTGTTGTAACTGCACTTTCAGCTTCCCTGGTATGAAACTCGGCCTGCCTTGTTGTTTCCTGTTCCTCCTTTTGGTTTGTAAACCTCCTTTTTCTTTTGCTCTCACCATAATAAATGCTCGAGGAATGCTTGTGGATCATTCAACGCCCACATTTTGTTTTTCTTAAAGAAGGTCAGTTACACTAAAAAAACAACAACAAAGGAGATCCTCTGATTTAATTTGTCATTTATGCACTTTAATTCTCAAAAGCATGTCGAGAAGACCCATCATAATCCAATTTATAAATACATTTAACAGGAATAAACGTTTTTTGGCCAGTCAGGAAGCACAGAGTTGTTGTTCTGCAGATCTACAAGCTATACTGTCCCGTCCTTCATACTCTTGTGGTATGATCATGTACAGACTGGAGATAAAGGCCCACTGTTCTGCACAAATGAATAGTCAGGATTCATAGGGAATCAAGGATGAAGTGAGTCTCACTCTGACATTTTCATGGTCTGATCAGTTTCACTGCTTTACTGAATGTCTACTTAATAATGTTTTTTTTATCATGATTTTAATTGATGCCATTGTGTACTCTCATTTAGCCACTTGTTAGCACTTGTAAGCCTTCTGTAAGACACGTAAAAGCATAAAAAAAGCACAAGATATTTACTGATGGATTTGATATCATAGAACAAAACGTTAAAATCTCCTCACTTGATGACACTTTTCACACTTTTAACTCCCCCCATGTGACTGTAAAAGAACACAGATGAATTCCCTGTCATGGTGTTGCAGTTAGAATAAAAGCATCCACCATATACAGTGGCAACCAAGCATTTAATGTCAAACTCAATAAGTGATCAAGGGAAAAGTGAACTTTTCATTCGAATCAGATTAGAGATGCTCTTAACTGGGTTTTCTGTAAAAGTAAAAAATAAAAACCTGTTCATTAGTGGGAACAAAAAAATCCTCGAGGCCAAATTGAGAGGCGCCACTGACTTGCATTTGTTTTGTTTATTTTACTGCCCATTTGATTAGTCCTGCAGTAAACATAGATATACATACACATACATGCATACGTCAATGATGAACTCCCCTCGAAAGGTGTGAGTCCACACCTAGTTCAACCTTTGACAAATACACCCACTGATATGGACACGTTGTCACAGGTCACATATGTAACACTCAGTGTGTGTGCACACACCCCACACACATGTCTCAAAGCCACAACAAATGTCTTTCTAAAACAGCATTCTGTTGTTTGCAAATCAAATGAATAATAAATGCAAAGTACCACTGGAATGTAACACTTTGTGTGTGTGTATGTTTGCATTGGTTAAGAAGTTTGGTTTTCTGCAGCTGTCTGTCATAATAATAATAATAGTATAAATAATAATGATAATAATAATAATATTGAACTGCTAAACTATAGACTACTATATATATATCTTATTATCTTGAAAGCTGAAGAATGGATGGATGGATGGATGGATGGATAAATAGTAAAGCATCTGCAGTATCTGCAGTACTGTTTTTCTGCTAAGTGACGACACCTTGTGGCCGTGACTGTTAAACTGCAGCTTTGATTTATGTGCTGGAGTCATGTGCACAGTGTGACACAGATGGTGCACTAGAGCCACTGGTTAGGAAACACTTGGCAGGTCAACACAAACAAATCATCCTCAGGCTAGAAAGGTAAAAAAGAAAAGGAAAACGCTAAAAGGCAGATCATGTCAGTTAATATCAAAGGATCCTTCAGGAGCCAATAACATGAATGTAGGCTGGGAAAGTAAGTTGATTTAAACATCTGAAAAGACATGCATTGACTTGAACTGCACTTTGCAGCAAACGGTGTCTCTGTAAAGGAATTTTTATTTAAGTTCTGAAGTTTTTTTTACTAAATAAGTACATAACTTCTGCTTCCCCATGTGTGTGATCGTCTGCCCTTCCCTTATGCGTTTCACCTGTTGCTTCTTATATGCAGTCCGTGGTTGATTGTCAGCCCTGCGGTCACCTGTCCCCTGCCTTATGTATTTAGTCTCTGTGCTCCCCTTGTCTTTTGGTCACTTTGTTTGTGTAATCTTTCGTTGCTGTCAGGAGTTTTCGTTTGCCTGTGTCTGCCAGCTGTATCGGCCTGCCTGTTGCTATCATTAGACCTTTTGTGCCATTAAATAACTTCGGTGAATCTGGCAGTCCCTGCATCTGCATTTGGGTCCTTCATGCCTGTCCTCCCGCGGCCCTAAACAGGATAAGTGGTTAAAGATAACTGATGGGATGGATGCCTGTCCTGCTCCTGCAGCACCGTGACACAGTATCACACCACATTCGGTTGAATTCATCTGTTCAAATTCATTCACATACACAGCTTATTTAAGCGGCGACTGGGAACATTATTCAGACCTTTAATAACAGTAAGCTGCACTTAAACTGATACAGTGTTACGGGGCAACAAACTAGTGGAATTATACTGGTAGCAGTCAAAATGTGGGACTGCATTATCAGAATACTGTTCAGGTTTCAATACTGGCATCCAAAGTCTATTCAAGAAAGTTAAAAGACGTATTCTTCATAAACTGACAATATTCTAAAATTTTGCATTCACATATATTTAAAGGTGTATTCATTTGCCAAAAAACACCACGTCTACTTGCTTCCTATCTGCAAACAATAACACGCTACAGTTTTTTTCTCAGATGTTTCCAGCTACTTCCACAATATCATTTAGATGATTTTGAGAATGCTATTTATATTTTAAACATTTTAGGGGCTTAATGTGAAAGCAAGAATGGATTAAAAAAACAAAACAATGTCATTTCAAATGTAGACTTATGAATAAGGCTACGACTTCAAACGCTGCATCTTACTCCTAATAGGGGCTCTTCAGTGACTAAGCTCCAAATAAAGTTGAAGGGCTCACAAGAGACAACTGTCAAAAACAAGGCAGCACAGGACAATATTTGCTGATTTTTAGTCTCAAGCGGCAAAAAATGTTTGCCATCATTAATGTTGCACAGCTATCGCCTTTGAAGTTTTTAATGGAAGAAATTGTGAAACTGTGAAAGCAGTATTGGACAACAAATTAAATGATAGTGATTACAATTTAGTTGAGACATCATAAACAGGAGTTAGACCAAAGTTAGAATTGTTTCACAGATTCATAAAACTATTGACTTGCAGTCAAATTATTAATGCTGAGTTTCATGACAGGAAGAAAGAATTATCACATGTGAAACATTGTCTAAGAAGAAGAAGAAGAAGACATAATTCAACAGTTACTGAGGATGTTTTGCTGCACGGTGGCGTGGTGGCTTCAAGAGGGCTTCAATTCCCGGGCTGGGCGTCCCTTCTGTGTGGAGTTTGCATGTTCTTTCCGTGTCAGCGTGGGTTCTCTCCGGGTTCTCCGGGTTCCTCCCACAGTCCAAAGACTCATCAACTTAGGTTGATTGAGGACGCTAAATTGCCCGTAGGTGTGTATGTGAGCATGAATGGTTGTCTGTCTCTCTGTGTCAGACCTGTCATAGCCTGCCCTCGCCCAATTGTCAGCTGGGATCGGCTTCAGCCTCTCCATGGACCTGAACAGAATAAGCGGTTCATTTCATACTTCAATAAAAAAGTCTCAAACCCAGTCTGCTCCCTCTGCACACTGACCACATGGACCTACAGCACTTGTCCCAATAGTTCATGTCCACTGTCGTTGGGACACTTTGACACCCACCTCTCGCCCCATATTAAGCCTCCTGACGGCCCCACAAGACACAATAATCAAGCCTGCCAATTATGAAAATGATTTACTCAGGATTTGGAATACAACGAGAAGATTAAAAGATAGAAGCACACCTGCTATAAACAGTTGGGGAAATTATGTCTGTCAGGTCAAAGGTCATAGGCGGGAGTTAAACTGAAAACGAAGGGAGGAGGGGAAAGGCAACTAGATAACAGTGCGAGGATGTTATTTTGACATAGATTTCATTACATTTTGCGGTTTTAGGTCTGTGCTTCATTATAATGTGGTCTCACACCCTTAAGGTGTAATCAATAATTATTGATTATAAGGGTGTACTTTTTTTGAATCACCATGTATTAGTCATTTAGCTGACGCTTTTATCCAAAGCGACTTACAATTCAGATGCTATTATACCGTAGACACAGCTATGGGAGCAATTTTCGGGGTTAAGTGTCTTGCTCAAGGACACATCGACATGCAACCAGTGGTGCCGGAGCCAGGGTTTGAACCACCAACCAACGATTGAAAGACAGCCCTGCTCTCCACTCAGCCACAGTCGCCCAGTTGAATGTAGTCATTCAAAGGTCACATCTATGCTTTTAAGCTGAGGTATTTGCTCTCGGCTCTCCATACTGCTCTTTACTTCAATGCTGTGTAATGCTACTGCTGCAGGGCAATGGTTAAATATGTCTACATATATCTCACTTTTAAATCTAGCTTGTAAAAACATTGTGTGCATTTTGCTCAAGGCACGACTCTGAGTCACTGGGTGGTGCTGATCCACTGATCTGTAACTATAGGCACTTTTATGAGCAGTTGATCAACATGAGCTTGAATGTAAACTTTGCTTTCCGTCCTGTTTTCACAAACATTGTTGCTATGGCTGCTTGCAAATTCAAGTCAGTCGAAAGTATTGAAGCAAATTTAAAATATTTGTACTCTGAGAGAACTGACACAACAGTCTGCCGCTGCACAAATGAGGATGAATAGTGGCAGCAAAATGACTTTTGTATTAGAGAAACCAATGTCAACAGACCAGAAAGTTAATTGTGTGTAGTCTCATTAAACTGTTTGTTGGACTTTGGGAGCTTTATGTTCTCTTTTCAATCTTCTTTTCCAAATATATGAGTAAGTATAAATTGTTTTCGTGTTTTTTTGTAAAGCTGTGTAGGAGCTTTTGGAGGAAAATGTTCTGATTCACTACACTCTACAATATAAGAATATTCATTTCATAAGGAATACTTTTAAGTTAGCAAGTAAGACGCTTGCATGCTAGCAGCTCTGAGGCTGTACTATAGACGCAGCAGTGCTTTGAGGTAAACGCTAACGTCTGCACACTAACATGCTCACAATGACATGGCTAACATGTTTAGCATATATAATGCGTACCACGTTCACCATCTCTCTGGAGCTGTTACCATGCTAACAGTACAACAGTAGATATTGAGGGAAATGTCAGCAGATAGTTTGTCATAAACCAAATTTGTCCTGATGGTGGTACGAGATGAAAAGTGCATCCAATTGTTTTGTTGAGGTATTTCAGTCTGGACCAAAGTGCTGGAGCGACCGACATAGCCATCTTTAGAGCCATGACCTCACCGTGGCAAATAGTTCAAGATTACATTTATGTAACATTTATGTTTGTGTCATACCCATTGAATACTGTTTTTTTGTTGTTGTTGTCTGTCAGTCAGATTAAGGAACTAAGTTTAGAAATAACGAAAGGCTCCTGTAACTTCTGATTGGACATTCTTTCCTATCAATGAAAATGTAACTGGTAGATTTATTGACAATACAAGTATTTTTAGTGGTAAACAGATGATTCAAGTCACATGACACAGCCTCCAGTGTTGAATTTGATTACTTCAGACAACATAAAAGATGATTGTTTTCATGAGCTTATGAATGAATAATTGTACCTTCATTACTGTTCTGGGGGGTCACATTCACTTAAGAGGAAAATGGATGAATTCCAGCTTAAAGATGTAGTATAATGATCTGTAGACAGTACTTGCTTTGATTTTTGTCTCTTTCTTAGTAACCTGTCTCATGTCATCCCAGCGCCACCTCTAGCTGCGACGTAAAGTAAACTACCGTAACGTGTAAGCGTGGATTGTTTGTTGCAGTGTACCTAACGTTAATTCACAGGACAGTAAAAGAAAAGCCACTCACCCTGGCGAAAACCAAACGAGCGCTATTGTAAAAGCACCTTGGAGCCGAGGTTGTGCTCACAACTGCTGACAAAACAGTTGTATGCCTCAATACTTTCAATGCTTTCATTTGTTTTCTTGAGTAGAAGGATGTCTGGAGGACAATAGTTGCTTAACGTTATAGCCACCGCCATAGCAGGAAAGTCTTTCAATTGAGTTGAAAAATCGCTCCCCTTCGTATCATGGGGACGAGGTCCATCATGTTGTGGGTTTCTCTCGTAATATCGGCACAGTGCGGACTTTCCTCTATCTCGTCTTTAAGCATAGCCAGTGTTACGGTTTAACCAGGGACCCAGTTAACAGGGTGTAAGCACAAGCGCATGCGCATGGAACTGCGCATGCGTGTTGGCACTATATGACGTCAGCTTGACGTTGGCTCGTCATCGGAATGACGTCACGGTAAACCTGATATTCTGGCTTTGATTTCACACACTATAACCCAGAGGACTTCATTCAGGACCTCATTTCAACAGACTTCTCTCCACTACAAAACTGGTTAATTGGTTCTATCGAAGAAATAATGAGAAGACAGAGTGTATACGATGTGGCGATAGACGCCATAAAAATGGCATCTAACCCTAAACCAATGTTTACTGCTGCACAGATTCCTGAGATCAAGGAGCTATTTAAGCAGGCTGAACTTGATGGAGGTGGAGGACTGGACATAGAGGAATTTTGTCACGGACTGAAGCATATCTTCGGTACAGAAAATAGAGAAGAACTCAATCGCTTGTTCCATAAGATTGACACAAACTGTCATGAAAGTGTGGACTTTGGTGAGTTGCTGGATTTCCTGGTTTGTAGGAATGACGTTTCAAAAGGCTTCGATACAATCTTTCCCAAAGATATCAAAGTGACACATTTGAAACAAGAGAGAAGAATTGTTCAAGTGCTATTCTGTCCTGACGAAGAAGAGAAACCTGAATGTGAATCTGCTGTTCAAACAAAACCCATCAGGACTTACCAGAGAGGTCAATACATGTCCATCAGCTCGAATGCTATGTTGACCTACATGTCTGACAGATTTCACACTACATCTCAAATACAAGTCACAAGAAAAATAAACAGGCTTCCATACTCGCATGATAACATAACGAATGTAACTGGCATGGCGTACATGAAAGAACTCAAACAGGTGGCTATCTCCACTTCTGAAAATGAAATATTATTCTACTCTTCCGAGGACTCTTCCCTCGGAGCCCAATACAGTTTATTTGTAGAGGACGACACAGTGAGGGTCATAAACTACGGGTCCAAGGACACTAAAGGAGTGCTATCTTTTGGGGATGAAAAAGGTTATTTGTATGTGTTGATCTCCTACGACATAAAGGAAAATGGCCTCTTCGGCGAAAGGATATCAGAAGATAGAATCTTTATGCGGGCTCCTCGCGATTATTGTCTTTCAAAACTGTTAGATGTACGCTCTAGAAACTATCGATATGTTAAAATCCACATGTTCGAAGACATCTGCAATCAGATCAAATACTTTCCAACAATTGAATCATTGGCCATCTGCGGTAGATCGTCCAAGACAATGGTCCTTGTTAGCCTACCCGAGATAGACAAAACTAACTTCCATAAGACCGTCTTTAAGAGCCCTCCAGATAAAGAGTTTTTCTCCTGTGTTGAATACTCCACTTTCACTGAGAATCTGGTGACGGGTGGTGCAGATGGCATACTGCGTGAGTGGTATCTCCACAACACAATGTCATGCAAACGGTCAATAGAGGGACATGCCAAACCCATCACCCACATTATCCTAAATCGCAAAGATAAAGCTTTCGTCACTTTATCTAAGGACAAGCATGTTCGTGTGTGGTCCGAAGATTTACTGGATTTGCAAAGCTTCCAGGTTAAAGGCATGGAAAATGGCTCCATTGCCAGTATGTGTTATAACACATACAACAATGAGTTAGTCCTGGCTAACACCAAAATAGGATCCTATCTTGGAAGAGGCACAGATGTTTTTCAAAATGCATTAACATCCCATGAGAAGCCCCTGTGCTGTGCTCTCTATCACAGCCATTACAAACAGGTCGTCTCTGTTTGCCAAGATGGTGTGGTGACCGTGTGGAACGTAAAAACAGGACAGATCGCCACACGGTTCAAGGTTACTTCAAATAAGTATGTGGGGCACACTGCCATTGCATTTGATGAACAGCAGCACAAACTAATCACAGTTTCTCAGGATAGGAAATTGAAATTCTGGAACTTTAACAACGGAGCATTACTTTCCGTTCTTCCAGTTATCTTGCCAAAGGTGGTGACAGGTATTGTCTGCTGGAAAGATAGAGTGTATGTGTCGGAAAGGAACTCCAACGTCATTCATGACCTGGATGTGGACGGCGTCGACAACACGACTTTTAGCAACCGTTATTTAAAGGACATTTCCTCAATGGATGTTCATGGAAACACACTAATTGCTGCCTCAAGCAATGGAAATATTGTTATGTGGGATACTGTCAATAACGAGGCTGTCGGCTGGATGAATGAAAGTAAGAGCCCTCGAACATTCACAATGCCCAAAAAACAGAAAGGGAGACGGAATATTGAATGGAATTTCCAAAAACCTCAGACTGGAAACAAGAAAGACAATCTTGTTTTGTGTCTGAAGAATAGGATGGTCAGCGATGACATAGCCACACTGCTGACTTCTGCAAATGGCTACATATCTGCCTGGGCTGTGGACATCCCCGGAGGTTTGATAGGAAAGTTCAGGGCAGTAGATAAGGAAGGTGCCGTCATTACCACCATGTCGACTGACTTCGAAGAACAGATATTAATGACTGGGGATAGTACTGGCAAGTTTTGTCAGTGGGACATTGCACATTTTGGGTTCAGAATCAAGACAAAGAATGGGCCATTTGAGGATAGAAATGGGTGGTGCGTGTCATTGGCTCAACCTCCTCTATTGCTCTCCTGGCAATGTCACCTTACAGATGTGGTGAGTGTTCAGTGTGACTACAGTTGTAAAAGGATCATTACTGCGGGCCTGGACCGCTACCTCCACCTATGGCACAACACAGGCTCCCACATAGGCGTCTTTGGGAAAGACAAATGGACTGATTCAGAGTTCAACTATGGGAAGAAGAAGGAGGAGGAGGTAGTAGAATCAGTCCCAACATTGACAACAGACGATACAAAGCCAATCGTCGAAACGTCATTACTGCCCCAGTGCCCATTACCAAGCACAAACTATGACTATCTCTATGACAAAATTGACAAGAAACGCAACCAACTTAAAAAACTCAAAGACAAACTATTTCCACCAAACATCTTGCCAGGCAAGCAGGCGACGAAGCAAACATCAGAGCATCTACGCTTTCCACCCACCCAGATCAAGCCTCAACCGCCTCGGACCCCGCTCATCAGAGGTGGCACTGACCTTAAACAAAGTGCTCGGACATTAAATGAAATGACGTCCACATATGGACGTGTGCTCAAGATTCTGAAGGGAGGCACGATCAAAGACAGCGTCGTCACACCATGTCCACCAAACACCTTGTCAGGCAAACAGGAGATGAAGCAAACATCAGAGCATCTACGCTTTCCACCCACCCAGATCAAGCCTCAACCGCCTCAGACCCCGCTCATCAGTGGTGGCACTGACCTTAAACGAAGTTCTCCCCACACATTACATCAAATGACGTCCAAATATGAACGAGTGTTCAAGATTCTGCAGGGAGGCACGTTCAAAGACAGCGGCCTCACACCATGTCCACCAAACACCTTGCCAGGCAAACAGGAGACGAAGCAAACATCAGAGCATGTACGCTTTCCACCCAACCTTGATAGGGTTCAGGTCACACATCATCAGACCCAGATCAAGCCTCAACCGCCTCAGACCCCGCTCATCAGAGGTGGCACTGACCTTAAACAAAGTTCTCCCCACACATTACATCAAATGACGTCCAAATATGTACGTGTGCTCAAGTTTCGGCAGGGAGAAACGTTCAAAGACAGCGGCCTCACACCATGTCCACCAAACAACTTGCCAGGCAAGCAAGTGACGAAGCAAACATCAGAGCATGTACGCTTTCCGCCCACCCAGATCAGGCCACAGCTGCCTCAGACCATGTTCATCAGAGGTAGCGCTATCACGTTCAAAGACAGCGGCCTCACACCATGTCCACCAAACAACTTGCCAGGCAAGCAAGTGACGAAGCAAACATCAGAGCATGTACGCTTTCCGCCCACCCAGATCAGGCCACAGCCGCAGCCACAGCCGCCTCAGACCATGCTCATCAGAGGTAGTGCTTTCACGTTCAAAGACAGCGGCCTCACACCATGTCCACCAAGCAGTGGAGGACATCACAAGACAAGGCCCCCCTCACCATCTGCAACAACTAACACCATTTTAAAACACGTGATGTAAAAATGTACATTTTTTTAATTTTTATTTATTTATCTATTTTATGTCTGTCTGTCTATCTGTCTCTCTCTCTCTCTCTCTCTCTCTCTCTCTCTCTGTCTGTCTGTCTGCCTGTCTCTCTCTCTCTCTCTCTTTCTCTCTGTCTGTCTGTCCCTCTAAAAAAAAATAAACTATACAAACTGTCAATATTTGTGTTTTTGAAATATGTAATCATCCAGTAAAATGTGTAAAATATGATATCTGCGGTAAATGCTTTTCCTGCACGCCCTCTCCGCCTGTCTGCACGTCATCTCCGCGTGTGCACGTCTCAGCCGGCTGGGGCGCTGGAGAAACTGCCCAAAAGAGGCGGGTCTATGAAGCAGTTTAGCCAATGATGCTTTAATTCTGATTAAAGATATAAATGAGTGACATACAATTTAGCCAATCAGCGTCCTCAAATAGATTCAGCTTAATTCTGCCCAAACTGCGCGTTCCCGTCCGGACTAGTCTCCACAGGCGAGCGCGTGCGCCAGCGCGAGCACTGCTCCTCCAAGACCCGTTTGAGAGGAGAACTTTGGCGGAGAAACTGCTGGTGACAGAGCTGATATCAGATCAACCTGACCTCACAATTAGACAGCAGACTAGCGCGAAGGGGAAGCAGTACATGCGAAGTGTGTGGCTCAAGGTGGGGCCGGGCCCTCTATTGGCCAGCCGCCACTGTGTAGAACATATTTAGTGTCGCTGATCTGACAGAAACCGCAGTGAAGAAGCACAGAGGGGAGGCAAACAGTAGCCTACCTCTGCCTCAATGAAGGGGGCGTGCGAGAGCCCACGGGTCGGGTTTATGTTTGTAGTTCCGTTACTCTTCTTGTACACTTCTCTTCTTCCTCTTCTTCTTCTTATATTTTGCTTTGACCGCAAACATTGAAGATTAAATAGCTAAGTTTGAACAATTCTCAAAAAACAGGGAAATATGTGTTTGTTCTCTTTGTAAATCGTAGTTGTTACAGATTATCGCGGGATCTCGCGATTTTCGCGGGTGGCGCTCGCGAGCACTCCGCTTCTGAAACGCTCCCGATGGGGCAGGTCGCAGATCGCGGAGCAGACGCTCCTGGTGCAATCAAATAGCCTACTATGTACCTTACCTATGTGTGTGTAAAGAATGCTGATATGAAATATGAAAAACAACCAGTAGTCAACGTGCAAGCTGCCAATTGAATGGTGATTTAAGATAAGATAAAATAATCCTTTATTAGTCCCGCAGTGGGGAAATTTACAGGATCACAGCAGCAAAGTGGACAGTGCACACAAGATACATAGTAACAAACAAGAGCAGCAGTAATACAAATATTAAACAGTAAAGAATACCAACTAAGTAAAACAATAAACTCAAAAAATAAAAATTATTTCCTGGGAACAAGATCTTTCTGTCCAAACAAGTCGAGTAAAATATGATTTTGCTGAATAATCAGGATAACCATGTAACCATGAGCATGGAGGCAGAGTGGGAGTAAATCACTGCCCATTTTCCACTGAAAACATTTACATTTTTCCTCCCAGATGCCTCTTTATAATCTCTCTCTGTCCAGGCACCTGCATTGCGTCATGTAGTCTCAACAACAAATGGCAGAAATTGAAAGTGTAACCAGTTCTAGTGGATTTTAGATTTCCTTTGGAAATATTTTGGCACACGTTGTGTAAATATACACTTTCTGTTATATGTGGGCGTGTAAGCATACATTATTGTTTCTATGCTTAGAAACGGTCTCTTTTTCTCTCTCACACACACACGCACGCACAAACACACACACAAACACTCACTTGATGTCACTCAAACTGTCTGAAGAGAGATAATCTTTTAGGCCAAGTGCTTAAATTGGGGGAGATTTCTATTGTTTTTGTCTGCAGTTTTTAACAATGAATCAGAACTTGTTTAATTGGGGATAACAGCTCAAAATCTGTTCCACCAGGAATGTTATTTCACTCTCTCTGTGCTTATTTTACCTCGGTTTTCAGGGTAATTGGCATTATTTCTTGTGTTGTAAGGCTTTTAAGACTCCAAGTCCCTGAACTTTGTACTCCTTGTTTTTTTGGTAGCTTGTGATATTTGGTGATTAGGGAATTTAAACACATTTCCAATTGTACAGCAATGTTGTTGCTCTTATGATAAGACGTTGGGCCTGTATTGTTGACCATTTCAGCTTTCAGTGTACTTAGCTCGGTAGCAACTTAAAACTCTCTCTCTGAGGAAGAGCATCAAACTTTAGAGTAGCTGCACAAGCCATTTCTATGTTCTTTGTGCCATTAAATGCCTTTACTTTTCTACTTTCAACAGCTCCACTCCTTTTCCTTCTTACCAGTTTCCCTTGTGATGCCGACATGTAATGTAATAAAGTTAAGTGTATGAGCCTGTCTTTGAAGGCACTTAGAAGGAATGCATGTTACACAAGCAGCTGTATCAGAAATGATTGACATCTTGACGGCACGATCACAACTTCTCATCTGTCTTACTTGCCAGATGACCTAGGCGTATTCACTGGTAGTTTCCCAAAGGGAAATACGATTTCTTTGGTGATCTTATGTTCCTCTGTGAGTATCTGTCAGTTAATATACACACGTGTTATAAAACTGCAACACCATATTGTTACGACCCTTCCTTTCCACAAGGAGTCTGTTTTTCATTTGCTGGCTCTTTTCTGGATGTTGGTCATCAGCTGATGAGCCTCACCTGAGCCTGGCGTGGTTCCAGCTTTAAAGTCTCTCCACCTGAACATTGACGGTTTCTTCCTTGGCTGACATGGCTGCTGTTGTGTTTGTTTTAGACCTTTCCACACATCCACACATGCTGACATCACTGATTACTGATTTTCCACGGTTGTTTTGTCTAATTATTAATAGTATCTGTTTAATAAATTTGCCTGGTCTCGCATATTTTCATGTCTGTGTTGCACCGGTCTTTGGAGGCTCTTTTCCTCCAGACAGACAGACCCTATGCACATTACTGTACATTACTCACATACAGTATTATGTAATCTCAGGTTATTGTGTAATAACTGAACTATGAATCCCCAACAGGTTTATTCTGAGGGAATTCATGAGGTAGTGCAAAATAACAGGAGGAACATTCATAGCTCAACAGAAAAAATACACCCATTGATCTCCAAAACTACACCAGACTTTAACTCGAAGCTTGTACTGCGAGTCTTGAATATTTGGAGATAAAAGGAGGCTAACACTTACTGTTATTAGCAGTCAGATACAGGGAAGTAAATAGTTCAGGTCAAAAACTAACAAGCCAATTTATGTTTCTCTGGAAAAAGGAGCCCAATAAACCTGAAACCATGCACAATGTTCATGTGCTTATTTCATCATTCCGTTTCAGGATGGTCAAGTTGCCCTGAACCAACCCCTTGTGCCCTTTTCTCTGGGGAACCCCTTTTTTTAGCAAGTGCTGAGTGATGTTTGGTCAGTCTGTTTGTTGATTGTGCACTCTCCGGCCCCATGCTGCTTTGCTAAAGCCATAGGTTTCCCAGGTTGGGCTGCTGAGAGTGACCGCTGGCCAGGACCCCGGGCCCCAAAATAAAGCGGTACAACGCCTGTCTTGTTACAGCGGTGGTACACTGAAAGTGGACCCAGCATGCTGGACTGTGACGCGCCGCAGCACAGCCTGTTAGTCTTCGCCCTCAGACCAGAGCAAATAAACACATCCAGCTACACAAACACTTTGGCTGGGGCTGGGAAAGCCCACGCACAGCCCGCTACTAAAGAAGGGCGTCTAAGTTTATAGGTCTTGCTGGAGCTGATGTTGCAACATTGTTTTCAGGAGTTATATCCAGGTGCATAAGAGAGGAGTAAGAATTAATGTTTCATGCTTATTTAAAGCATGCTGTAATGCAGTAGCTTTTTCACACTGTGGTACTTTTTTAGACAAACTGATAAATAAATGCTTTCGATCATAAAGCCACAGTCTTCAAAAGAGCCTTATAGCTTTCCACACAAGTAATCTTACTTCTATTTGTTTGCGTAATAAACATTTTATTCGTTTTTCCACCCCCTATGAAATGCAACAGGAATACAAATGAAATTGTGTATTTTATTACTGTGTTAACCCAGATCTAGATTGACTTGTTTTCCGTCTCCTCTGTCTTATCTGAGCACTGCATGAAATTGTTTTCCTCAGACAGACCTTGTGAGTCGGCAACCGGAAATTATGTAACTGTAATTCAATGATTAGTCAGTCGTATCAGGGCAATAATAATACGGCAGAGCTATTTTCTACCTCTCGGTTCATAAACCGTGTAGAAAGTTAATGAAAACACTACAGTTAGTTTTGTATTGCCATTTCTTACACAGTTTGCGTTTTTTTAAGAGCAAACAGAATGCAGTGAATGAAGACAGACAGAATGGGAAGATGACCTATTTGGTTTAAGAGATGAGGTAGCGAGGTCACATGTTTGAGTCTGTCCTTGAGCGATACACAAAACCTAATATTGACACTTTCTCATGAGGGTCAAAGGATGGAAGGTGTTGCATGTTAACTTTAACTGAGGACTGTGAGATTACATGGTCTTAAACCCCCAAGACCACCAGTATGTCCCCCATTGAAACTTTTCATAAAAGTCCTGATCTGTGGTTGAATCGAGATCTGCAACAAAAACTAATCACTTGTTTTTTGGCTCATCAGAAAATTACTAATCAGAAAATATTCCTCCAATACTTTTTGGAGAAAGCAATTAAAGAAAGAAAAAACTTCTTGACCACGATCAGAATTGATGTCCCTCAAACATAAGGCAAAGTCATGACTCGTTTATTTTTCTTTGTGTCATGTGTTGATCTTGTGACAAATTGTCCTACTGTCTATCACAAGCCTTCAATGGTCTTTATTTTAGCAATAACCCCTATCACCAGTTCATTGCTAATGAGTCACCATCAGGGAATAAAGTAATTAATATAGTGTGGGTCAAATAAGGTAAACAAGTTACTTTAGGGACTAAAGGTGCTATTTAAAAAAATAAATATCCTCTTTTCCAAAAGGAGTAAAAATTATTTAAACCTCGGTGCGTCATTCACGACATGTTACGAGAGCTGCCGAAGTCACATATGAGTAATCGTGGTCATACAGTATGAATAAAGGTGCGCATTTTTATATGACCTGGTCATTAAGGATACATTACAATATCCTAATAAGAGGTGTTTTACAGGCCCAAACCTCCTTATTTCAAACATCTGTCATTTCTGTCCAAATTGTGAATAGTTCTGTCCTGCTTTAGTGTGTGTGCTGCAGTTCGGGCCTTAGTTTTACACGTTGATAATTGTTCCTTCAGGATCTGGAAAAATATAAATATAGTGTGATGGTAAATCTTGTTTTTTATTCTTCCAAAGTAAGATTAGCTTCAGTCTTCGGACCGAGTCAAAGCAGATATATGGGGGTGTATGGAACTGTAGATTATAACTGTTTCTAAAGAACAAATTTGTATCTTAGGAACATATTTAATATCTATGTCTATGTCTAATGAGATAACACGTACAATAATCTTTGTTAAAACTGGAGGACAAGACTGTCCAAATGATTAATAAATGCTGAAAATATCAAACAGTGTATTCCATTTGATGATTGAATGTGTTTTGTTTTGTGCTTTACCCTTAGGGGTCACCATAGTGGCATTTCCTGCTTGACATGACTGGATATGAACACCGGCAAACAGAAAAATACTTCCTGTCTATATTAATAACTGGTTCGATATGGCAATGTACCAATGAACCAATGTTTTAAAAATCTTGAATTTACATGTGATCAACTCTTTTGTTGTTTCAGTCTTTTCAGATCATCTTTATATTGAAAGAGCGAGAGGTCTGCTGGTGTCTAACAATCAGTTGAAAATTGACTTTCACACAAGAGGAGTGAGTTGAGACTGCTTTGCTATGGCTAATAAATGATTCATTTTCATGCCTTGACAAGTTTATACATCAGACTTTCTTCCAGCAATGGCAACACGAGATGATTTCCTCTATTTCATATGATTTGGTGCATTATTTTAGTTTTAGTTTGGTTCAGTTTCATTCTCAGTTCAGTTTATTATATAATGTATGTTTTTCGTTTTAATTCTTATCTACCTTCTTGAGTGTCTGTATGTTGTTTGTTTTGTGTAACATATACACATGTGCACAGTGACCAAAATGATAGCATACACACACTATTATTAATCTCACAGTCACACACACGCACACCTGTAAATAGTGCATTTATGAATGTCACCTTCATTAAGCAAAATTATGCCTAGTAAGCATTAGGATTATGACTTAGTTGATTGAAAAAATTTCCAAAAAACGCAAAGTTGCTTCTGTCAGGCGAGATCAGACGTTCTATGATCCATTTAAATATAAATTGTTTCAGATTATGACTGGATCATAAGCAACAGTAAATACAAATGCATACTTGTTAAACTGTATTTTTAATTAATGAGGTTATCTGAATGTATAATCTCCAAATTATAAAACCTACATCAGCCAATAACTAACATCTGCCGACTGCTGGCGAACTCTTTCCTGCTTCTACCGGGTGGGACGTTAACCGGAAGTGACGTCACGACAGCGATAGTTTAGAGAAAATGTATTCACGTAATACTAACTAAGTTATTTTAAAATTAAATACAGCCGCAACAACGTCATGGGCGGACCATAAGACACTCTTCTGTGGCTTTGTTGATTTGTATATATTTATTTTTTGAGATAACAGAAAACTAGTTTGACCTCAATACCCAGGATGCACTTCGCTCTTGCCATCTTGTCGAGTGGTTGGGTCCGGAGAGCGGCAGGCAGGAGTTAGCTCCTCGTTAGCTTTCTGCCACTGTGGTAAAGTGGTTATCTGTCAGCTAGCTGCTACGAGCAGCTGCCAAAAGTGAGCTGTCCACACGACGAGAAGCAAAACTTCACAGACTTTGAGACGTTTTCTCCGTCTACCGCTGGATTATATACTCTTTTTTTGGAAAGATAATGGATTTGTTTACATCATGATTTCTCCCATGCTGGTGCCGAGGTAGGGGGAACTAGCTAACATCAGCTAACTTAGCTAGTCGGTGATAAATACAGAGAGCTGAGAGAGAAGAGTGGTCTGAGACCGGGCCCGCCTCAGACTAAAGTACCGGTGGCAGCAGCTGAACAAGAACTTTGACAAGGGCCTGTTTGCAACTCCGCTGTCGGGACACGGGGAAGGCCGACCGGGTGTCAGAGAGAGGCCGGAATAGGAGCACCAGTCACCCGCGTGCTGTGACCGGACACCGCGCACCGTTTCGGGAGTTTTTAGGGGTCTGGCTTCGGTTGTGACACTTTTCTCCGACAAGAGGGAGGAAGAGGTACGGAATGGAAATGTCCTGTGATTGTACGTGTCTGTGTCACATCCCTCGGCTGTGAATTACTTTCGCAGGACATTAAGTCCGGCACTTTGTTTCATCTGGAAGAAGACAGACTTTACGCAGGTAGTCAACATGTCGAAAATGCCGGCGAAGAAGAAAAGTTGCTTCCAGATCACGAGCGTAACGCAGGCTCAGGTGGCGGCCAGCAGCATCACTGACGACACCGAAAGCCTCGACGATCCGGACGAGTCCCGGACCGAGGACGTGTCGTCGGAAATATTTGACGTCGGTCGGGCCGACCTAGGTGCATGTGAGCGGAGTTCTTCCGAGGAGACCTTAAACAACGTCGGGGAGCCTCAGGAGGCTCAGCCGCCCACCACGGCCCCTGTAAACGGGGGACTCTCTTATAAAAGTCTAGGCACTGGTCGTGCCACTCCACATCATTTAGGAGGGCATGTGCCAGCTACAGCTCAACCCTTTGTCCCGAGCTCAGCCACCCATCCGTCAGTCACCAATACAGTCCCCGCTGCCACTATTTCCACCAGTGTAGCTCACACAGCTCCCGTGAACAGCAGCTGCATTTCCCGTTTCAGGGTGATTAAACTTGACCATGGCACTGGAGAACCCTTCAGACGGGGCAGGTGGACGTGCACTGAGTTCTACGAGAGAGATTCTGATTCAAATGTCAATCGAACTGTGGATAGCATAAAGCCAACTGTGATCCTCGACCACAGTGTAGACCGGGACAGTGGGCTCGGGCCCGCCAGTAACTCTATGGTCACTAGCAGTGCTTTTTCTGCACAGACTTTGGAGAACACCACGGACAGTGGCTACTCCACCGTGCACCACCCCGCCCACCCTCACCCTTCAGAGCCTCTGCAGCAAGGCTACAGCTTGGCTCCTCAGGTAGGGAGCGGAGCAAGTGCCTTCCAGCCCTCGGGGTATACAACTACAGCATCGCAGCAACCACCACAGGCTCAGGTCAATATGCAGCCTGTTGCTCCTCAGAACTTCCTCTCGAACAGCCTCAATGGTGTGCACCCCGGTGCCGTGCATCAGAAGACCGTTATGCCTCCTCCCACGCAGGCCCAGCAGTTTGCCTATTCTACTCATCCTGCTGGCCTCTCAACTGGTCAGCCGGACTATAGTCAACAGCACTTTGTCTCAAGCACTCAGAACTTTCCCATGTCTGCTCTCCCCGTGGGGCCTTCAACTAGCCAGGTACCATCGCCTCTAATCACCCCTGCTGGTCCAGGAGCCCAAGGGCTTGGTGGAGAGGCAGCCTCAGCCCAGGGTCTCCTGCTGCAAGTAGGGAGTACATCAGCCATGGCACCCATCCTCCCAGGAAGTGGCCAACAGCAGCATGCGGGCCAGACTCAGCCTTCAGTAGGGTTAGGCGCAGCCCCTGCACCTTCCACCACCTCCCACAGCGGTGTCCAGAACGCACCTGCCACAGTGCCCACTACCACCAACACCCCTCCAGGAGTGCAAAGTCTGACGTCGGGCATGGGAGGACTTGTCATGCCCCACGGAGCCCACGGAGGAGCAACAATGGGCCTTCCCTCCATCTTCAGTTACCAGACAGAAGATAACCGGTCCATTGTGGTGGCAGGGAAAGACGGTGTAAAGCCTTTCATCGGCAGGGGCCTCAACCTGCCCAGTCCTGCTGTCAACAGCCTGTTTGGCATCCATATTACAATGGATGTGGATGAGGACAGGTAAGAGGGTATAATACAAATATGTGAAATGATTCCGCTTTTTTTTTTTTTTTGTTCAGATGTGGACATTATAGTATTTCTCACTTTGCCCGAATCTATGAGCGACCATAACCTGGAGCAGCACTGATACATTGTTGGAGGTAGTAAGTGTGTATCTGGAAGCTTTCCCCTCATATTAAACATCCTTGTTGCATTCTTCTGCACTGTGTTCATACACCAAGCTGTGGAGAGCGCCTCTCCCTTCACCAGTGCCAAAATAAGGCACACTAGCTATAATATGATTGGTTGTACTTAAGGATCAGTGAAACAAAGCGCTTCTTTTTTAATTCCATGTCTAAGTGTGAAGTTGTACATTGAGAGGAAGGAGGTATCAGAGGTGTAGTGAGCCAATATAAGCGGGCAGAGACGGGATATTCTGTATATCTTCTGTCTTTGTCAATGATAGGCAACACACAAAACATTGTAGTAACTTGCCTCTTCCCAAAACCCACATCCTCCTCCCTCAAGCCTCCATTCAACCATACAGACTGTTTGTGTTAAGGGGACGTTAACAAGCATGTGGAGAAGTTACAACAGACGCAGGAGCTGAGAAGGGAATAACTCCCCAAATGTAGCTGCTTTTTTCTTCTCCTGTCTGTCTAGGAGAGACCGTTAGTCAAGTTGCCCTGGGGGCAGCGATCCCAGCCTCCCACCTTTATACCTTGTAAATACCAACGGTACTTCACTCTTCTAATGTAAACACTGTAGCTATTTGAAGGGTCCGTCAGATGTCCGTCACACAGCTTTAGCTGAAGTGTTGCCACTCTTTGGCATTGCAAGCAGAGAACACACACACACACACACACGTGCATTGTCTATCCTGAATTTATTTGATTCATACCTCCGTGTGCTCTGTTCTGTTCTTCAGTGGTCATTGTGAAAGGTACAGCTAGAGGAGGCGGCGTTTGTGTGTGTGCTTTAGGAGGTTGAGGCCTTTTTCTTTCTTATTCTTGAGGCAAATCATTGTTTACTGACAGACTTTAGCAGCATTACACATGGGTTGATTGTGTGCTGAGGGCAAAAACGTGTGTCAGTGCCCGTTTCCTAGTCATTCCTCTGTGTGTGTGTGTGTGTGTGTGTGTGTGTGTGTGTGTGTGTGTGTGTGTGTGTGTGTGTGTGTGTGTGTGTGTGTGTGTGTGTGTGTGAGAAAGAGAGAGGAGTGACATCAGTGGCTGTCTGTGTCTCTATGGTGATGCTGGCAGCAGGACAAGACAGGACTAACAGGGAGGTAGAGAGGACAGACAGACGGGCGCACAAACACACAACTGTACTGATGGCAGGCAAACGTAAGCTATCTGTGTCCGTGGCAGCGATGACACGGCCCGACCGAATCAGCGGGACGACGTCTGCCCTCTGCTGTGGCTCTGACGAGTCCCTGTTAACGCATCAGTTCAACAAACTGTTGCTTTGTTGCTGACCTGTGATGGGTTTAAATCTTCTTCTTCTTCTTCTCTGCACATTTCCTCATTTTTCCACGAGATTGTACATTTTAGATACTTGAAACCGCACACTTGTCATAAGTTTAAAAAAGAAAATGCTGTGTGAAATAGGGTCCCACACAGGGCTGCTGTAATTTAGGTTCCAGTTTTTTTGTGTCGTCCGATTTGCAACAAAATTGCTACATAGCCAGTGGTGCACTCTGTAACCATGTTTCAGAAAGATAAGTTAAACCGCATGGCAGCAAGTTGACACCAAAACTGGATATGGCCAAAACTTTGTGGATGGTTTTGCTTGTTGATCACTTTACACCAAACTTCAGTTGTAATTCAAATTCCTTGTTTACTGATATATCTCTGCGAGGACCAAAAAAAACATATTTCTTGGAAAACCAATCTAACGGGACACAGATTTACAAAGTCTCGTCAGAGGAACCTCTTCCAAGTTTCATTGTGTGGTTCTGTTTTGAGTTATAGAGTCCATCGCAGAAGTGGAACAAAGCGTTGTGGGTGTGGAGTTGCGAGATTAGAATGATTTCCCCTCAGCGTGCGATGGTTAGCGCCTGGTCAGCGTGCTGCGTCTCTCTCAAGTAAAGAGATAAAGCTGCCTGCCCCTGAGGACAGATACATCCATCACACATTACATTCATCAGGCTGAAGAACAGCGGTGTCTTAATTGTAGCAGCGAAGAAAAATACAGTCTGAAGTGATGTTGGAGCAAGTGAACATCTTCCGCGGGTGATGAGAAGTCTGCTTTTAAACATCACCCTGACCCATGTAGCCTACACATTCACACTTGAGAGACCTAGTTCAGCCACAGTCTGCTTTTGGCTGTTGAAGAGTGTGAAATACAAGAGCCTGATGGGAGGTCATTGGTCCTCGTCAGTGTCATCTAGTCACAAGAAATGTATTCATGTTATTTTGTTTCTGCCAGATTAAAAGACTGCCGCTCGTATCGGCAAACAGGCCGATGAACTCTGTCCCAACAAAAGGGAAGTAAACCAGCTGCCAAGTTTACAAACCTCAACAAGTCTGATGGCCAACAAATGAAGTCATCACGCTGTTGTGGAAACTCAAATAACCACAAGATTAATTTGTCCTCGCAACACATCGAATGTCACATAAAGTTGTAATCCGAGTGGAAGCGTTCTGAAAGGTCGGCTGCTGTGCATGTGCATGTGCATGTGCGTGTGCGAGTTCAACTTGGTGGAAAGTGTGAGTCGTCCCGGCACCAACTGGGGCTCCTGCAGTTTGGAAAACAATGGTTGGACCGCCGGAGAGTCATTATGTGAAGAGACACTTGCAGTGTGTCCTTTTTGTTCAGTTGAACAAGCATTAGGGTTGAATGCTGGGGCGATGAACAGAGTTTTATCCTCATGACTTTAAAGTTTAAGCTCTTGTTTTTCATTGCAGAGAGTTGAGTGACGGCAAATTGCCAAACGTTTGGTTAGTCTGAATACACACGTGTTCGGTGCTTGTACTTACCATCCTTCCATTTTTATCTCTTGGCAGTTAAACACAAAGGGGGGGAGGGAGGGAGTGAGGACAGGGTGGGATGGAGAGTCAGTTTTGGGATGGGGCGTGTGTGTGTGTGTGTGTGTGTGTGTGTGTGTGTGTGTGTGTTGGGGGTTGTAGTTTGGTGCCTGGAAACAAGGGAGCAGCTTATTTTCCACAGATAGCTGACCTGCCTGAACTTCCAGGGGATACATTCCAGGATCCCTGAATGGCTGTGATTGTGGGATGCCCCGGGCTGAGCAGACGGGTCTGCACCAGCTCTGTTTTTTGGGCTGGACCGCCGGCCCTGCCTCCTGTCTGTTCTGGCTCTCTGCCTCTTGTTTTTTTTTTGTCACTCCCTAACTGAGGTCTTAACACTCTCGCTCTCTGCTTCTAAACTGCTGCAATTTTTTGCTACCCCGTTCACATAATTGTCTTTTCTAGTTGAATCAACCCGGAGAGAAAGATCAGTTCACACACACACACAAAACTCTCTTCTCTCTGCTTTTACATCTGAGAGAGAGTTCACGGTACGGTGAAGTGTGTTTTGATTTTGAAACATGTCAGGTTTGTTATACGTTTCTAAAGTTTCAAAGATCAGATGAAGAGGCAAAGTGGTTGAATAAGTTAGCACAGCAGGACCCGCCCTGTTATCTCAGCAAGATGTGGTCAGGGGATCACTTCCAATTAGAGTGGACCTGCCAAAGCAAGTAAACAGCCACGCTGCTGGTGGCCCACCAGAACTAACTCACTTTGTCCTGGAAGCCGTTGAATCGGCCGCAGGCTATTCCAGGAACGAGGATGGTGTGCAAACTGTTATGGTGTTTTTTTGTTTTTTTTCCAACATGGTCTCAGTACAGAACAGGTTAGACTCCTCTTTTGAGTGTTTGCAACATGTTAAGTAAGCACCAAGTCATTTGTCCTTGTTACCCGGTCTGTACTTTGAACACGGAGTAGAGTGGGCGACGCTGAGCTGAGAGGTTGAGTAATGCTCCGCTGTATGTGTCGCAACTTTTGATGTTAGCAAATATTGGTGACGTCTGCGTTTTCAGAAGCTTAATGACGAACTTTTCATACAGTTTAGGGTTACTGACCATGGGAGATTCTAGACTGGTCTGAAGTGTTAAACCAGTCTTAATGTTGCTCTTAGATCCGTTTAACACAAATTAGACCTTTTCACAAAAATAAAGATTTTATTCTAAGCATAACAAGTTAGCCAAGGCTAGCTACAGGACTAAGATGTTCACAAAACACGCAACATTCCTCCGTGTGGGAGAGTTGGCAGCCAAAGTCTTAAACACATGCAGCCAATTTCCAGCCAATTTCCCCACAAGTCTCCACTGCACCAATTAGTTTATTTGCGAGGTTGTCAGCCGTGTGTCTGCCTGGATCAAAAATGTATAATCAGTTTATAGTTTAAGTCCTTTTTTCACACGTAAACGTCAAACATCCCGCAGTTCCAGCGTCTCAGATGTTAGCCGTTGCTGCTTTTCCTGCTCATATGTGATGGTAAACTCAATTTCATGGCGGGGTTTTGAACTTTTGATCCACAAAAACCAACAATCTGAAGACATCATCCTGTTGTTTGAGAAATTTGTGATGGGCAGTTTTTATTTTCTGACGTATTAAAGACAAAACAGTAAACCATAATACAACGAATGTTTAGTCGCAGCCTTAATGATCACCATGAAAACCTTGTTGAAAGTTGAAGTTCATCTAAAACGAAGCACCTGTAGCCGATAGCTCTCCCTCTTGCTGTTTCTTGTGACTGCAGCATGGTGCACACCATGACCGTTGATGTGTCGATGGACCTGAATCAGTTTGAATTGTCTGGCGATAAGTGTGTTCAACACGACACCCTTCAGAGTGTCCTCAGAATTCATCTGATGTATTTCCGATGCTGGTGTCTCTAACCCTGTTGGTTTACAGTAAAGTCAGATATTCTCGTGCAAAATTGAGGAAGTGAAAGAGTGAGAACAATCACTGGGCAGAACTGCTCTCCTCTCAGAGTTTGTCTCATGCTAATGATGAGCAATAATACATCTGAAAGTACAGCGGGGAAACGTATGTTTCAGAGCAATAAAGACGGGGGAGAAGAAAGGAAATGCTAATCGTTTGGGAGGGTAAATGAAGTGATTTTTGCAGAGGAATGCTTTTTAAGGCCGACCCCAGATCAGAGCTTAGTCTGTAGGTATGGAGAAAGAGGTTTAATGTGGAGATGTGTGTCTCAGCCACTCAGTCTCCTCGAGTGGGAAGCGAGGGGCTGAACAACAGCGTTTCAGAGCCCGCGGCCCCACGGAGCTCCGACATGACTGAATAGTGAGTAATGAGGATGTGTGGAAAGCATGGCAGGCAGCTGCATTTGAGTCATCCGTCCTCTCTCTCTCTCTCTCTCTGTGCTCCCCGCTCGCTTTCAATGGGTGTCGTCTACTGATCTGGCTCACTGGTGCTTGTGACTGTTCATCTGTTCTGTGTGTGTGTGTGTGTGTGTGTGTGTGTGTGTGTGTGTGTGTGTGTGTGTGTGTGTGTGTGTGTGTGTGTGTGTGTGTGTGTGTGTGTGTGTGTGTGTGTGTGTGTGTGTGTGTGTGTGTGTGTGTGTGTGTGTGTGTCATGGTATGACAGTGTGGGATTGGCTGAGAGCGTTGAAGAGAGGCTCCAAGTTTTGAAGAAAGGCTGAATGAGAGATTTCAGGGGGTGGCCATGTTCGGCGTCTCCAGGCTCTGGGAGCTTTTTTGTTTCTACATTGTCTTTTTCATTTGCCATTCACTCACTGAGTGTTTTTTTCTCTCTCTCCCCAGTCCGTCCCAAACTTCTTCCTAAAACTGATTGTCTCTGGGTATTCAAGTCCACACACAGAAGATGATCCTTTAATTCAGTTCTTACTGAATGCCGCATTTCTCCAATGAACATTTTACTCAACTGAGAAGTGAGGACGAATAGATTGTTTTACTGTTCTCTGAGGCTGAACATTTGAGAGTTTAGGTCTAAATACAGTTTTAACATAAGAACAATTGCATGAGCAATTATAAGGATCCCTTGAAGAGATTCAATATATTGGTCTAAGATGTGAAATGGGCAGTTGTAATAAGTTAAGGGACAAGTTAAGTAATCTTGCAATTATTTTTTTGATTGTTTGTTTGTTCTATAACATTGTGAGAGATTTCCATCACGTCTTACAGCTCAAGGTGATGTTTACCGATTACTGAAGGCAAAAACTCATTTCTTTGTCTTGAAACAATCACAAAATCTATCACAAAGAAAGCAGCAAATCACATTTCCTTGAAAAATGACTGAAACGGTGAACTGATACCACTTTTTGTTATATCTGTATTCTAATAGAGTCATATTAATAGTAAATCTCTTATCAATCAGCAGCACAACCTGCTCTGAAGGCCAACTGAGGTCATGACTGTTCGGTTTAATCTAACATCGAGGCAGCCAATGAAAAACCTCTTCGCTACTTTTTAGTTTTTTCTGTCTTCGGCTGAGAAAGGCGCAGTTTATTTTTGCAAGAACCTACGTTTCCTTCTTTGCTTTGATGTCCACTTTCGTATTCTGTCAACTTCCTCTGTCGTCTCGAGCGTCTCCTCTCGTCAGCAGTGAACCACTCTTCCCCCCCCCCCCCCCATCCCCCCACCACCACCACCTCCTCCACTGTCTTACAATGATGAGATTTTTATTTTTTTGTTACAAGGAAACGGGACGTGAGTCATTGCGGCTGGATCGACTGATAACGGTTTATTTGCCGAACAGATGGTACTTCAGCTTATCACTGGATCGGGTTTGATTTGTCACGAGTGAATGAAGTCGTCCTGTGTTCCATAAAACACCTTTCTGTAATTATGGGATTATGTTTTAATGTTTATTGTGTAACTGATACCACTTTGGAGATAAGTCTTTTCACAACCCTTTTGTCGAACATATAGTGTCATGAATCAGACTACCGGTCACTTCATTTCTTTCGCAAAAACGCTGACTCGAATAGTCATCTCGATAAGCGGAGGCCTTTCATCCTTTTGAAGCTTTTCATTTGATAATCTAATCGACACTGTCGGCCTTTTTTTAGCCCTATAACGACCACCGTCAGGCATGTTGACCTGCTGGTTAGCACGACAGTGAGGTGTGATGACTGCTTCATTCTGAACTTTCACACGCTCGTGCCTCAGTGCTCTTCATCTGAGTCAGCCTCTACGTCTAACTTGTCGACGTGTTCACAGAAGAAGTGCACTTAAAACCCCGTGGAGTCAACCTGACTTTTTAATTGATGTGTATGGTTTCTCACCATACATATCAATTGAATATTTACTCTATCGACCATGTTTCTGATTCCTACGTTCAGCACTCTGCTCTGCCGCTTCGCTACCATCGCCGCCTCGTCGGGACAAGACTCCGCACCGAACAATGGAAAATATTCCTGTGCTGTTAATGAATGCGGCTCAGCAAACACAGGGAGGGAGCGTTGGCATTTTATCGTTGAAGTAGGATTACAACAAACATGTGTGACAGTGGGACAGTGCCTGGGATGTTCAACTCAAGGGATTAAGAGGTCACCAATGACACTGAAACATAGGTCTCATTCGAAATGTAATATTTGATAAGATGGCAAAAAAGCTAAAGATTTAACTATATTCGTAAAACATTCATGTACGGCACCTTTTTAGAGAAGAGCATAGATGTTTCCAAGATGTGTTTTCCTCCCGATGTCACAGTTACAGACTCACTGAACCAGTGGCAGCCGATTGACAATGACCGTCTTATATTTCCGTTTTCAGTCAAGCTTAGACCAGAGGGTAATTGAGGGTAAATAACGCTGTCATGAGGCGTTCAAATGATATCTTACAACATTTAGTTTTTCGTGAGAAACTTGAATAAAGTTGATGATGGAGATATTTTCCCAGCAATATAAAACAGATGTTAAAGAGGGAATTATGACCGGTGCGGGCCTTTCTTCAGTGTGTGCGGTCAACGTACTGTCAAAAGACACACCCAGTGAACGGTATGTTGTCTGAGGAATCTGCTAGTGCTTAATCTGCACAGAGATGTGAATGCACAGTCCAACCAGCAATACAGCTGGGAAGAACACCGGCATGTCACCGGAGAGTGACGGGCCAGTGTTCTCACACAGTAGCCGACGAGCCGAGACGGAAACAGACCCGAGGGCCATTATGGCAAACTTCACTTTAGCCGGGGTCACGCTCCAGGAACCAATTCTACACTTTATGTAACCGGCGGAGTCGATGAACTTCAGCAGATAGTGCGGCTTTGTAGCTCCAGGCCGATGAGGAAACCCAGAGCCCTGAATTCTACCGAGTCATCTGTGCTCAACGGTAACAATTATGTGTTACCGAGCAGAAATTAACACCCTCTGCTTTACGAGAATGCCCACATTGGTGCGACATATTCTCCCTCGTCTTACACCGACTTTACATTTTTTGCTAGTCTTTGCTGAAGCTTGAGCTGTGATCTTATTTACTGAGGTGTTTTTTGAAGTTGAGTCATAAATACCCAGACATGCCTCTCTTCTCTCCCCCACAGGAGGGTGGGCAGGCTTGTGTTATCAGTGGTGGTTAGCTGCACAGCTGGGACTTTGCCTGACTGCAGTGTTTGGGCCCCATGCAGAGGGTCACATCGAGCCTCTTCCTCTCGCTCTCGCGCTCTCTCTCTCTCTCCCACGGCGTCTCCTAATCACTACATTATGAGAAGAACTCCTCCAACAACTGCTGGGTTCACATCCCATCCCTCTGACAATTTTATTTTGCGTCCTCTCAGGAGCTTCAACCCCCCCCCCTAATGCTTGGCATTAGAATAAAGATATATATAGTCGCATGAGTGGAGGGATATAGTCAGCTCGACTCCGTGTGCACTCGGCCACATCAAAGAGCTGTTTCCAGGAAAAACAACTTCAGGAAAACAACTCAGTGTGCGCAACGTGTTTTTGTCTTTTGCGGCGTGCTGCAAGACATTATTGACTTGTTTTTAAGTTATTTTAAAGGGCGGGAATTTAATTTGTTCCATTGAAAGCGGAGGCTTTCCTCAAGTGACCCGAGGGACCGTGGGTTTATTCAGCAGCTTAAGGATCGAGTGGGCTTTACAGGCAAAGTCCTGCTCGCGGTTCTAGTCTTCATCTCGTGTATGTTGTGCCTTGATTGTTAACCTGTCGCAGCACAGGGATTTGTGGCCATGCTGTTGCTGTTCCTGCTGAAACCGGAGCATCGTGGTTATGTCGTTGTTGTTACATAACATGTAACAGAATAGGATTTGAGTGACCATTTTCTGCTCGGGGGGGGGGGGGGGGGACATTGGCCGTCGCTAATCAAATGTTTGTATCGTAAATTGGCTGCAAATAGCTCTTGATGTTTACCTTGACAGGCTCTTCATGTGTGATTAAGAGTCATGACACAAACGAAGCTTCTCTATTGACAGACGTCCTGGCTGCTAAATCCCTTGTGAAGCGCACATCATGAGACCGGGGAACGGCCTCTTAGATCTGGCAGCATAGTACGACTTCGCTTCAGGCAACTCGCCCAACATGAGAGTGAGATCCAATCTTTTTGGCATCTATTTGCGGGATGGTTGCTCAACGTGTAAGCAGTCACGCTCTTTAACTTAAACTGCAAAAGTTGCGTTTAACTGCAAAGACTTCTGCCCAGAACCCATAAAAGTGCACAGAACTAAGTAAATCCTGCACACATTGTGACATTATTAAAATCTGAATGTAGTCGTTTAAACGGATTCCCAGTCATTATGACAAAGTTATTTAAATAGTTGCAGCTTTTAATAAGTAATGCAATAATAGCTTTCACAAGATGATCATTTTTCATTTGAATAGAACCTGTGCATCTTTCAGTCGAAGATGCCATTCAATATCAATAATATATACATTTTACTAGCAAGTTTTCATTGTTGTGGCCACACGTCCCGGCTTGATGATGGCAGACATTGTACTGATCTTTATTTCTTCAGGTCCACATCAAAGTCTCCCTAAATCAATGCTCTGACAAACCATACTTGTGTTTCTGGATCAAGGAGAAGGTTAAATTTGCATATCCACCTAACAGCATTCTGCTTCTTATCTTTTCACACATGGAGGAAGTCATTTGACTGTAGTCGCTTAAATATTTGCTTCCAGCAACAAAACGAGTTCAGACAGCTCAACTAGGCCACGTGTGCGAGGTCACGATGTGACAGCGTGCGCTGTGTAAAGACGACGTCTACCCGCTAAACCCCAAAATCTGCCGGCGGGATCGAAAAGTAAAGCAATAAAAAAAAAGGCCAAAACGACACCGTTAATCACAGGCAGAAGCTGTAACCTCCGTCAGTATCGTCAGATTTTCCGGCGGGTCAAATGCAGAAAAAGTAACAAACAAAGCCTCACAAAAAAAAAGATTAAATCTGAATAAAACTTTCTTTAACCAGATACTGTAAATTCTGCACTCCTCAGTGCAACCAGGAAGCCATGATCAACTCGACTGAGACCAACAGTCACGTGACAAAAAGTCAGTGAAACTTCCATTGTTCCCCATTTTTTGTAAAATAAGCTATCAAAGACTTGTTTCCTTTTGTTTTCTGTGTTATACTGCACAAAATACATGTTTAGTTCTCTCTGCGTCTAACCATGACTGTGCTGTTTCCTTTGAGGTGCAGCACCGATATATTTCACAGATATATTCCGATATAAATCAAGCCCACAGAGAGTTAAATGTGACGGGAGCAAAAAAGGAGCTCGAGGTAAATCTACACAAATATCTTGTGTTGTCCAAAAGTGTTCCAAAAGGCTTCAGTTTACGATCGTGAACCACAAAGAAAAGCACCAAATCCTCACGGTTGAAAAGCTGGAACCAGCAAACGTTTGGCATATTTCATATTTACTTGAAAAGAAACCCCTAAAACAAGTAGTCACTTGTCATAATAGTTGCCGATTCCTTTTCTGTTGACGGACTAATCGATGAATTGTAACTTTTATCAGGTAAATGATTGCGTGTTGAGCTTTAGGCTCAGTCTAATGAATCTTAATGAACAGTTGTTCTGTCCAGGCACCTGTTGCATTAAAGAGACTCGTACAAGTAAACCGGCCAGGGGACAGTCACAGTGCTACATGAAGGACTGAGAAACACACTTGAGGTGATGTGCCACGCCTCCCTGTTTCCCCCCAACTTTTCAAATTCTCCCATTTCCATGATTTTGATTCGCTGCTTTTCTCTCGGCTTCTCTTTTTAGATAACTCCGCTTGTCCCAATAAAACCAGGAATTCTTGCTCCTTCAGAGAGCCGAGCTCACAGTTGAAGAGTCTTTGTTTGTGAGCTCTTTAAACCACAGCGGTGTCTAAATACCTCACCAGTGCACGAGGAAGCTTGTAAGTCCCGAGCTGCTGTTTGTGGGGTGCGGTGCAGATAAATCTGTAATGGGCTCAGATATGGAACCTCGGCTGTAAATCACTCTTGAAAGTCACCAATACAGTAGTGGATGGTTAACCCATGCTTTTTGTTTTGTTTTTGAAATATGAATTCCCGACTCTTTTAAGTGTAAACTCTGGATGAAGTTGAAACAATGGTGTCAGCCAAAGTGCAACCCTTACAGTCAGGCCAGGAAAATACGATGTTATCAGTCTAATACTGTACGACAATGTTCACCTAAAATACTGCTGTATAGTGTTGTAGTCGAGCTTACTGGACTGTTTTTAAAGTCATCAGGGCTGAGATTATATCATTTACATCCTGTGCTAGCAATTACCTGAAAGCTGATGAATATTTGATGTGGTTCGTAATCGTATCTCCTCTCAGGAAAACTCCCTGTTTAGAGTTCACTTTCTATCCTACAGATCAGTCTGGCCAAGTGGTGTTAGAGTTTTAGTGAATTCATGAGCGTTAATAGATGACTTCCTCCCTGATCGGCGGTGACCTTTGACATTGTTTACTGTAAATGAACACTTTTGTCCAATTTGAAGTCCATTCAAGCATTTGGATTTCTAGTTATTGAAAAAAATCGCCACCAGACACCTGGCTGTTAGCAAAAAGAAATGTTCTGGGTTTGACAGATTTATGTCGTAACAAACATACAGATGTTGGTTTAGCACATTAAAGTGGCAATCCTTGAGACTTCAGTGCTGGTTGATTTGGCAAAATCCTTTTTTACAGCAGCAGGAAATATTCGGTTTGCGTTCAACAAACACCCACTTCGTAATACTGCAAGTGTATAAATACTGCAATACGTTCGTTAGTGGGCCATTGGCTTAATCACCAGGGTGTTGCCTCATTCAACGATAGATAACTTCAGACATTTATTTAAATGGAAATCTGTAAGAGTGACACCGTACAGTTATTATTTCTAATGACAATTAACAAGAACTTGATACAGGGTGGGAATGAATGTGTTTGGCAGTAATCATATCCTATGACCTGACCTCTCAGTGTGGTTTAGGATCCTCTCCTCTCATTCAGTCTCTCTCTCTCTCTCCCAGAGTACACGTTTCCTTTCCTTTACTCATGTTTCTCTTGTCTGTGTTTCCTCCTCCCCTCCGTTAAAATACAGGAACCCGTCCACTGCTTTCTACCAGGCTTTCCGGCCTAGCAGATTAGGAGGGTCAAAGCCTGTCAACGATAGGTATGAGCGTGTGTGTGTGTGTGTGTGTGTGTGTGTGTGTGTGTGTGTGTGTGTCGCCTGGACTGGCTGACTAAACCAGATCCTGCACCCCTTGAAACCCCGCGCACCTTCCAAGAAAATGTCCATGTTGACTCTTCGTTTAGCTGTTTATGGAGTCTTGAAGTGTCATTTTTTGGGAAAACGCGTCATTAACGGTCACCAATGTCCAGAGGAGTCGTATTTGTTTTGTATTTTAGTTTTAAACGAGGAACATTATCATTCTACTTGTTTGAAAGTTTAACTCTGATATCATTAAGTCTTAAGACCTACAATGTTTTACACTCACTTTGCATGTTTTATTTGAAGAATGTTTCAAAAAGTACAATTATAGTTTTGAACTTTAGGATATCCCCTTGTGGTGGATAGGCTTGTGTTAAAGAACCACTATATTTAAAATGTCTTTAAGAAAAGAAAATCTTTAGATAGCAAGCAAGTGAAAAGCCATATTTCACTGAAAGATTATCGCATGAAGATTGTAGATATCACCAAAAACACTCTGCTATCAGCAGCTTCATTGTTGCGTTCGAAACCTAATTATTACGAACCGTCGTTTCTCTCTCTCTACTTTCTCCCCGCCGTTAAAAAAGAAAAAAACAAAATGGCATTTTGAGACCCAACTACTGAATTAAATGACTTGTCAAGCTGGACATTTCAGCAGCTGCGAGTGTGCAATGCATGGTGAACGCATGGACCTGGAGGAAGCGTCCCGGTGCAGCTTGTGACATCTTTGAGCATCTACATTCTGCCGGTCACGAGGGTCCGGTGCTCGGGTTTCTCTCCTATGATGTGCCGGGGGGGGGGTCTCAGCGCTGCAAATAGCCCGTCACAATGAGATAACATGACGGGGGCTGTGTGTTTTTTATTACGTCATGTTCTCTGAAGAGAAGCCGGTGGATTACTGACTCATGGAAAACTATTAGTGGAGAAACGATTTGTCAATTAGTGACACTTGCAAACGAGCTTCAGGAAATGATGTAGGGTATTCTCACAGTTTGAATAGACTTAGAGAGTATTTAAACCACATAGTTGGGTCTGAAGTGCGCTCTACCTGGGAAATCATTTTTAAGAAAGATTTGTGAAATACATAACACGAGCAGGGTGTCTAGGACGCACTCGGTCGCTCCGTTTCTGTAACTCGTGTAGCATTTTATTTGCAGCACAATCCTTTTCTGTGGACTTGAAATTAAGTCATCAGAACATTACGACATCCGGTGAATTTGTATTTATGTCTAATTATCTGGCGAGAGCAATGTGCTTTCCTAAAGAGCATGTCGATAAAGCTTTACGTTTTTTACATTTTACCCACTTAGCAGCTGGATAAGTTAGCGACTCGCTTGCTAGTTCTACCACCCGTTGCTCTAAAATGTCAAAATGTGGACCTGAATCCATCAACAACCCTACTACATACCCACAGACATTGGTTTTCAAAAAGCTTGTCAGTTTAATCAGTAATGGAAATAAGTAATAACTCAATTGCTCTTTGATATAGAGTTTATCCAGGCAGGGACGGACAGTCCCTGCTGTGCAAAGATAACAATACTGAGAAAATGCTGCCGCAATCACTTTATTACTTCTGGGTCTAAAGAAGTTTAAAATTTGCAGACAAAAAGCATTCGTACATGTGAGTTAAATGACCCGTCTGACACAAGTTCATGAGTCTATGGTCTTTGTGGACTTCACATCCTTTTGCTATCAAATAGAGTGCAGAAATATTTGCATATGATACAGAACATTCTGTGGAGTAATTAAAATGTGGCAGTCATCGCTGGATTGTTAATCAACTTAAAAACATGTGAGTACCTGTCGAGTAACGTCGCTACTATAGGAAAGTGAACACCAGTTGGTTTTGATTTGGGAGTAAATGTGTCAATGTCAGTTTACATTAGTCACAAGCACTTCTTGTTCCCATGTGCTGTGGCTCACGGAGACTGTTTGAGATCTTGACTCTCTGCCACGGATCTTTAATTGGCTGCCAACAAACGGCGGCAAACAAACTTTGGAGTCAAAGGCGCTGCATATTTATGGGGAACATGCGGTTGGCTTGTTAAGTCCTGAAACTATATCGCACTGCCTGATCAAGTATCTCCGAGGCAAGTTGTTGAAAGTCTGGCTCCCAGGACGCTGGGACTCTTCAGGACATTTGCAGGAAATTAGTCACGTCGACTTTGATTTGAAATTTGTCCGTGACGTCTCTTCTAGCTAGAGGATTCAATCGGCTACATTTATTTTAGTAGTCCGTGGTCGTTAAAACTGATCTCTCATCAGAATTAATTCTATGATTTTATTTTTGGTAGTGCTTGAAATATAAAAACGCTGAGTGGACGGATGCTAACGTGGTTAAATTGTTTTTTTGTTACAGTGCCATTCGGCTTTTTTATTGAGACAAGCAGTACAGTTCTGTTTTTGTTTCCAATTTCCCAGTTGTGATCAAAGAAAGATTAGTGATATGTATTTGAATGAATACACACCCCTGCATGGTGAGAGGCATGTGAATATCCTCGGCCATTAGTGGGACAAAAGAGCTGCAACTGTCACGAGTCCAGGATGGGCGTGTACCAACATCCACACGACCATATTCCTCTTCAAACCAGATGTGGATGTCGCTCAACAATAGTGGTTGAGCGAGTGTGTAGCGTCGCGGCTGGCAAAAGATTTAACGTCTGTGGTTGAGTTCCCCCCCATCCAGTTTGCCCGTGGGCACTGTGACTAACGACGCGGCTTTATTCAAAACCTTTCAGCGAACCACAGGTAAAGCTGAAGGAGTCTTCTCATTCCACCCCCCTTTGTCCCGAGCTTGCTTTCCTGCAAGGTTGGACTTGTTGAGAGTGAAGATGGGGTGATGGGGTGGGGGGGGGGGGTTGCACATAAATAGTTTGGGGGGCATGAAGAAGCATTCCTGGAAATGATTGCTTTGTGAAAAATGTAAAACCTCAGCGGGGAACGGTGCCCTCTCATCACTTGTACTTTCTTCACAACCAGTTGTGGTGTGTTGTGCAAGTTTCTACTATTAGTTATCATCAAAATATGCTTACCCGTTCATTTTTTTTACAGTTCTGCTTGCTGCAGCACTATGGGCTCAAATAAAGGTTTATCTTGCTAATAATGTTCAAAATGAATTTCAAAGACTGCATGAGAAGTCCATTTACAAAATCTCAGTTTCTCAGGTTTGTAAATGTGTGGAATGATTTAGTTGTGTACAAATTTAGAATGTCTAAAGAAATGACATAGAGTGAGGTCACATAAATACTGAGGAACAAATCTGTACATAGAAACATTGTAAAATAAAAATCGATTTTGATTAATTATCTTTATAAATCAATAGTCTTTTTATCTAAAAAAGATGTCAAACATCTCTGTTCCAGCTGCTTAAATGTGTTTATTTTCTGGTTTCCTGTCTCTGATGATGGAAAACTTGATATTATGACATATTTCACTACTTACTATTTATTGACCAAACATGTAATCAGTTAATTAAGAGTAACATGGCAACCTGATGTAATTGTGCACACAATTTATTTTATTGCAATTTTTTTCTTCCCATTCCCACTGTTTAACTTCCCATGCGGTGTCCCCCCCCCCCCCCCCCCCCCCCCCCCCCACACACACACACACACACACACACACACACACGGGTTGGTCGGTTTCCCAAGCTCAACATATGATTGACCCTCATTTGATCGTATACAGCTCACCTGAATCTCCTCTTATTAACAGCCCGACAAGCGACCCAGATTAATTTATTTTAGCCGAACTGAATTACAAGTTTCATTTGTAAACATTCCAGGAAAGCAATTTGTTGGTGTGCTGAATGGAAACATTGTGAGGCCGTGGTTGGTCCCGACTAAAGCGGCAGCAGCTCTTTTACTGCCCTCAGCCCCACAATGATCAACTTTATGATTATGGACAATAAAGAAAAGGCAGATTTATCTTCCAACTGAGCACACTTGATTAGTGGCCCCACGCTCGGTGCCCCGGAGAGTTATTTGATCCAGACCAGGTATGCTGCCACTGTTTATGACACAGAGACAAACATCGCATTATTGAGACGACGAGGAGGAAAGCTGAAACGTGGGAAAGCTGCCGTTTCACTCATGATATGCCAAAAGGAAAGAACCGCTCAAGTGAATGTCTTTGGCACTTTTTTAAAGAAAATATCACTAGTTTATTCAACATCCGTTTATGGATTTTCAAACCAAATGGGCCTTTTTTTGTCTTGGCACTGACTCTATTGTAGTCATCGTCCCTCGATACAAATTAACAACAAACCCCCAAAACACACTTTGTAGTTGCTAACAGGCCGTGGGGCGTATCCTCAGAGAACCTAGCCTAATTACATTTCAGGGTCTTTCTTAAAAGCACATACAACCGGTAAGTACATCATTTTGAACGGATTACTGAGCCCCCCCCCCCTCCAGCGACATCCCTAACTTCGGTGCCTTGATGGACGTGACAAGACTTGACATTGTGCAGAACTCTGATCTCAAGCTTAAGGAGGCCTTTCTTTTTAGATGCAGGGAGGAATTGATGGATGGCAATCGTAAACCATCAAAGAATTTTCTCCCGCTTGCGTAACAGAGGCCTCGTCTCAAAGACGACACTGTATGAAGGTTTTCATCCTGTCAGCGTTATCTTTAGAAACGTTGCTGACGTTCTGACCTTTTTTATTTATACGGGAAAGGTCTGCTGAGCACACACTCCTCTTTTTTAGCATCGTCTTGCTTCACACTCGGTCAATAAGAGGCATTCACGCCTGGGAGATGCCTAATATAACCATAGGCGTCCACTGTTGGCCGTTAAACCCCTCCTCTGGACCACACATGGTCAAACGCAGACCTGATAAGCGCCGAGCGGGTTTTGCATTTGACCTCCGACTCGATTTAAATGTTTCCTCCTGGCCACACAACCCCGTTTCTAACTTTCAAGCCGTATCTTCCCCGTGTCGTACGATTGACGCTGAAGTTGTGTGAAAGCCAGACAGAAGCCAGAGTGAAATACAACAGCTGAGACATTCATCAGGCCCGGTGTTTTTGCCTAATGACATTAGTGTGACCCAAACGCTGCACTTCAGAGAGGAAGACCGAATGAGGCTAAGTCCTTGATCCCGTGATAAATGCTCTGCTGAATACAGAGGCTCGTTAACACTGAGGTGCCAGGATTTTCCCATTAAAGCCTCCGGAGTAACATTATTACTTTTAACACATTCCAGCGAGGTCCTAATCCACGTTGAGCCAAACAAGTGGCACAATCCCAAATCACTCAGGGAGGCGAAGGGGAAAAAGTCGTAAAACATGGTATGGAGGCGCATGGTGCGGCCTGAAGATCTGGTTTGAGGCAGTGACCCGTTACACTGTGGCTCTTTAGCATCTCGTCAGCTGTAAAGCTTTGTTTACGCATCGTCAGACAACGCAGTACGGAGGTGTTTACACTCTATGCGCTGCATTGTTCTCCGAAACGCCAGAGGGCGTACAAACCAAATGAACTGTGAACAATCAAAAAGACAACTTTAACCCCTAGACGTGCCCGTAGACTGTAGGTGTAACCGGAAAAAGCCATAAACTAACCTCAGGCTTCACTAAGGCGAGTATAAACTAAGCTTACGGCTGGCTCGGCAGCTCCATAAGCCGTTTAAATTAACGATGATCCGCTGTCTCGTGAATACAGATCTTGTTTGTATTCGGTCCCCCAGGGCCTCGATTCGTTCTCATGCTCCCTGGCGTCCGGTTCATCCACCAAGTGGTCTGCTAGCGGTGTCCGTGTCTTAAGGGAAGACGGGCCGGTGGGCTCTCGGTACGTCACATAGGGACACATGCAGAGTGAGATGTTTTTGCCCAAGTCTGGGGATTATGTAACAGGCACGGATCCACGTGGGACAGTTCCTTCGGCGTGTTTACAAGGAAGCTTGTAAACACCCCCCGATCTCCAGACAAGGGCTCTGTGTAGGTCTGTCTTATTTAGTTTAGCCTCCATTGTGTCAGTCTGGAACACCTTCGTGTAGACGACACATCCCAACAATCCAGCATCTGAAAAATGTTCAGAGGCACATATTAACTTTGAACATCCTGCAATTGTCACCATTGTTTGAAGCATTCCAGTGCAACACGGACAGAAGTGGTGAGACTCAGGATTCTTTGTTTTCCGTCTTCATGGAGAATTTCCAGTACTTAAAGTACTTAAATCACGTTTCGTGTAACTTGTTTCTTGCTTGTTATACTCGGGGTCGTTCATTTGCATCCTGACAAGCACGTTGGCTTTCAGGTTTAACAATAGCTTTACTCACCACTACTGTACACGTGAAAGATACAATCTCACACATTGTACACTGCAAACAATGTACGCCCTGATCTTGTGTCCATTTTTAAAGATTAAAAAAAAAAGAAGATATTCATGGTATGATGAAATAATACTATTAACGGTGTGAAAAATTGAGAAAGCAGTGTCATTCACAAGGTTTATTTAAGAGCCGTTTGATTGTGTTCCACGATCTTCATCTGGTTGACCAGTTTTCATGAACATGTACTGTAGCACGTAGACTCCCGTCTTATCTAAAACATGTAGTTTTTTTTCAATCTCAAGCGTAAGAAATGTTGAGTCGACTCATTGATTAGTCAGTATTACTCAGTGTACAGTTCACTCTGTTTGAATCTGCGGTATGAACTCACCGTTCAAAACGACAAGTCCCAACAATGCGCCATCCGAGAAAATGTCCACAGGCGCATATTTACATACATCCACGATCCTCCAATAGTCACCGTTGCTTGAAGGTCCTTTGTAACTATTTCAGTGCAATATGCAAATTTAAGACGTCACGGGGCATTTCAAGTGTGCTTCACCAAATACCAAGTATCCCTCCTGTATTGCTTTCTTGTCTTACTCGGGTTTCAGGTCATTAAATTGGATCATGACAAGCATGTTGATGTCCTTTTTAGGTTTCTAGTTTCTCACATTTCGCAATGCAAATTTGAGTTTTACTCACACCCACTGCACAAGAGAACGATTGATCTCTTTTTTCCCCTGAGCACTTTGAAGGACTTCAAGTTTTTAGAAACGTATTGAGATGAACTTGATGTGTGTGCTGCTGTGATCTAGTTTATCTGATAGGTGAACGTGATGGTCTCTCACCTGTAGAGAAAACTTTCCTGAGCCCTTTGTCATCAGAGAGGGTGATCAGTATGTGAGAGGGTTCAGGATCCTACAGTTGTGACCTTTTCAGTAAGAGGAGCCACTTTCAGTTCTCTGAACCATGTTCATTTATAGCATTAGTCCGACACCGCTGAGTGAGATTACCAAAAGTTACCACTCATGCACAGGGGACAGGGCTACGACGAGTTTGTCTCATTACAGAAATAACGACAGCTTCTGGTTGATTTATGCCACAACAATGAATCCGTTGTGATCATTTAGGAAAGTCATGACTAAACCGCTCTTGCCTGAAGCTGCTCTGTTCATTTTCACTGAACTAACTGGAGCCTCTGCCGACCTCGTCTGGCGAAGCAGCTGAACTGCATCTCCAAAAACAAAGAAAGCAAGCATTGGAAAGAGAACGACAGTGAGAGGACCCCTCTGTTGTTACAGCCCCCACCATCCAGCTATTGTTTTGAAATACGCTTACCAAGGGGGGGGATCACATTAGGCTGAGGCCTAATTTGTTCAGCTGACCCCCCCCCCCCCACAGAGAGTGTCGGGATGCTTTGTGACAGTGACGTGTGCCGCTGCATCTGTGCTTTAATGGAGAACACATTAGATTTGATAGATAGGTGACATAAAGTAATATTTACATTGAAGGCATAAAGTTCACACCTTCCTGCTGCTTCCGGTGTGTGTGAGCAGGTACAGGAGATAAGCCGGTGATGGGGGAAAAAAAAGCTCACTTTAGTCCGCATCGATGCAGAAACTGGACCGTTTGGATAACTGCTCCTCAGTGAAGAGCTCGACTGTGTGTTGTCACAGCGTGATGGTGGCTCTGACACAGATGGGCCTCGAGGCCGGAGGTGTCCAAAGTTGGAATGTGCTGCCTCGTGGTCCTGGAGACTTTGTTTGGGGGGGGGGGGGGGGTGCTCCGCTGCAGTCTGGAAGAAGGCCCATGTTGAGGTGAACACGGCAAGCGGTCCTTATATAAAGCGCCACATGTCTTCCTTGAATAAAACGTCCAGTCTGCTTTGTTTTCCTTGGACGCTGAATGACAACAGATTATTATTTTTTTTTTGTTGTTGCTCCTTTTAGGCCAGATCTTCTTTATTAAAAACACATTCCTGCCAACGCTCGTGGACATTCTTCTCCCTCGTTGTCCCAGATGTGTAGATGCCCAGTTCAAAGCTCTTTTACCTTTTTTGCTTTCGTCACATCAAGTGTGACTCCGTCATCCCATCAGCACTACCTCCAGCCCATTCAACGAGGAAGTCTGATTTGCCTTGCATATGGGAACGCTGCTCTGCATTTCAAATTCAACTACAATGCCAAGCTCGCGAATCCAGTGGAGCCGGCACGATCTGCTGTGGTGCTTAATGTCAATGGGACCTATAGAAACTGTTAGTAAAATGTTAGCTTCTATCATAAACAGCTTATGAAAACATGAACTATCTCAATCGACTTTTCTTGCTTTTAAAAAAAAAAAAAAAGTTCATTTATTTATTTATTTTGAATAAGGTGTCCTCAGCCTCAGGGGGTCGAAGTGAATAATGTAATTTGTCAAAGAATCCAGAAGTGAGTCAGTAGAGAGAGAGCGCGTGCGCGTGTATGGAGAGGATGAACCCCGCCCCCTTTCAGTTTTTTCGCCATGTGACCGAGCCGTGGATTTAACACACACTCTCCCGTCCCATGCAAACAAGACACACTCGCGTGTCAACACTTAGTGGAGTAAAAGAAGAAGCTTACGGCAGAAACTTTAAGGAGAATCAGAAAGAATGCGCTGCAAAATGAGCTACAGGCTGCCCTGCTCACCGGTAACGTCACCACCGGGACGTCTGATGACTTACAGAGCACGTTGTGCCAGGTACAGCACTTTATACACAGTCTGCCATGTGTGTTCTACTATCGGATTAGTTGACCTTCATATGTGCTTGGTGTGATATTTGGGGGTATACTCTACACATGTTTGTTGCCCGCGTGTCCTATAGGATCCACATGTGTTGGGTCGTGTGCATTAGTGATACAGTTTAATCTGAAACCCGACTTCCACACACACACACACACACACATGCCTTTGGACTGAAGGCATTTAACTCGGCCATGTCCAGATAAGTCTTTCGTGTCACAGTGGACGTGATTGAAATCCAATCCGCGTGTCTGCTCTCGCGCTGTGTCCTGCGTGTCTGACGTGTTTTTGTCTCTCAGCTGTTTGTACTACGTACGTGCTGACCCTCACGCGCTGGAGCTCGCTCGTCATGTTGTTGGTCACCGTGTAGTGAATCTTTTTATATTGTAATATTTTAAATGCATGTCCTTAGTGAGGTTGGTTCATATTGTTGAAGACTTTCTCTGTATCCTCATCAACTTTACGCACTCGGAATATATGTTTCTAAAGACTGAATTATTTAATATAAAAGGCACAGTTGGTATTTAGCGTACCTTGCTTTAACCCTCCATGACTCTGTGTGGATTTAGGATGTCTCGCTCCAGGAAACGTGTTGTCTCCACATTAGTGTAACCCGGGTAAAGTGTTTCCTCACTGAACTTCTTCCAAACATCCTAATGTGCACACAGTTCCCCTTCACATCCCGGACTCGTGGTCAGAGCTCCGTCTAGCGGCTCGAGGACGCTTCGGTCCTTTTTTGTTTTTGCATCCACATGCGAGCAGGTCGGCGATTGTGTGCAAGAAAACGTTTACGGATAAAGATCCGCAAAGAGGAGGACCACTCTTTAACCGTGGGCATCTTTAATGCACGCGGGTCTTTGGCTTGGTTCAGTAAGTTGTTCGAGTTTCACGTGTGAAGCGGGAGACGTGTTTTCTTTCCTTTCTTTCCTTTAGAGGAGGGGGGAGGGGGCAGAAACCCAAAATGTTGCGCTGCTTCTGGAGGGATTTGGAAACGTGTTTACAACGCGGGACGCACAGAGACGCGGGCGTGGAGGCTTCACGCGTCGCCAGCACACAACATGCGTTGTTATTTTAAACAGGGAGTGGAGAACAATGAAGTTTACAATGACAAATGAAAACGGATCGCTGATGGCGACACCAACCGCACCCGGAACGTAACTCCTGTTTTCACTGTGGTGGAGTCAGGCGTATAGATACAAGCTGATATCACCGCTGCGAGGTATTTTGTTATCAGGGCTCCTGCTGCTGGTTCTGCACGGAAGGATTTGAGTGGAAATGTGTTGATGAAGCAGCGCTTTTAATGTTTTAAAGATTGGAGAACTGCTGTGCCACTTATTTCATTCTGTGTCCACGTGTGTTTGATCAGAATGCGAGTCACACGCGACGCAGGCGTCATAGTATCACGTTGAAGGTGGACATCTGGTTTTACTGGTGAAAGACACGTCACATCTGCTTGTCTTAATGGAGATTTACAGCTGGTTAAGTTTCGTCACAAAAGTGTCTCCAAGTCAAGCGCACTAAAATATGATGGAGTTTCTTACATTTTTGACCGTTAATCTACTAATCAGAATGTGTTTTGTTTACTTCTCATGCACCAGTGACCTGCTGATGTCATCTTCGACATGGAACAGATTTTGTCTGTTGCTGAATGTGAAACAGCGGATATCAGTCTGACGTGTGTGGTAGACGTGAGATTGGCATCTCGTGGTAACGCTTTCTTCTTCTTTTGTCTCCACAGTGCATCCGGTGCCAGTGTCGTCGCCATCGATAACAAGATCGAGCAAGCAATGGTGAGTTTTCCCCCACAGATGTTAAAGAGATACAAACGGTGTAGCCTCCACAGTTTGATTGACAGGTGACCTCCTTAAAAATGCAGTTGCGCCCCCCCCCACGGCAATGAGGCGTCAGTGCTTGCATTCGTTCCTTTTTGTTTGAGGGTGGAATCTGCTGTAATTTGCCTTCTAATTTTAGTTTCCCCATTTCTTCTGTTTCAGGACTTGGTGAAGAGCCACCTGATGTATGCTGTTCGCGAGGAGGTGGAGGTGTTGAAGGAGCAGATCAAGGAGCTGTACGAGAGGAACTCTGTGTTGGAGCGCGAGAACGCCGTGCTGAAGTCGCTGGCCAACACGGATCAGCTGGGCCAGGTGTCCAGTCAGCTCCACCAGGGCAGCAGCACGCCTCCGCAGCAACACGTCGCAAACAACAACAACAACAACGGCCCCATGGCTCACCACGAGGGGAGTCAGAGCGTCCCCCATCAGCCCAACATCACCTCGGCGTGATCCTCGTTCCCCTTCCCCCGCAAATACACACGCTCAAACACACACTTCCCATGGACAGGAGTGGAAGATCCCGTCAGTAAAGACAACTGCTACCGTCCCCTTAGCTTCATAAAGCAAAAAGGCTCGACTCTGCGTTCAACGTGCTCCATTTGAGGAAATCCACAACAGCGACATCTTCGTTTGCTACCAAGAGCCATGCTTTCAATGTGCGCTCGTCGCCGGGCTTCACATTATTAAGACATTTACCACCCCTCGAAAAAGTCTTATTCTGTCCCCGCGGTCGGCAGGGGGGGGAGCCGGTGCACACCGAGGACAAACTGCATGTTCTTGTGCAGGAGGACGATGTCGAAGGGCTCGCTGGAGCTCGATTTGTTGGGGCAACAAGTGGTGGAAGAGGGGTGGTGCAACCCTGACATCCGGCAGGGTCCCTCCTCCCAGTATCCCCCCCCCCTGACCCCCACATCGCTCCAGGGCTGGAAGAGGCCAGGGAGCCGTGGGAGAGGTGGGGGAGAGGATTCGTCCCCCACTAGAGAGGAGCAGGAAGCCGGCGGGTGCCTCGGCTTGAGTGGAGCGAGTCGAGAGCCTCGGCTTCGTTATATGCTGCAACAAAAAGCTTGTGTTGTTTTCTCAGAGCCACCGTACTTTGACATGAATCATAATACTTTTTTTCTTTTGTTCAGTTTTAGTATTTGCATTTATTTATTTCAGGGCTGCTATTTTCATAATGTAAATGAACAATGTCATGGATATACTTATTAACAAAAAAAAGATAAAAAAACCTTTTCTCTTTGGTCTTTTTGGTATTTTAGAAACTGTCAGGTATTACATTTGGTTGTCTCATCGCAGCAACTAGATCTCAATAAAGTAGGCAATAAGTTCCATAACCGAAAATGTTCTTCTCATGAAATAGTGCTAACACTAAAGCCGAGCTTACATTTGGGTGAAATCCAGGTTGAATGTATATTTTGTAAAGTATCCAGAGAAAGGAGGGTTTGTACAGGAGGAACACCTGTTAAGATGTGATGGGATGTTTCCATAAAGAAATCTATTAATTTACTCTTTTTTTTTTTTTTCTAGACTTTCTTAGTCGAAACAAAATACAGAAATGAATTAAGGGGTTTGGTCTGGGGGATGAAAAGCTGTGAAAATGGTTCGACCTACTTTATAACCAAAGACGCAAAGCTGTGTAAGTCTTTTTTTTTCTTTTTTTTTCATTTCAATGCACACAACTATGTTTTCCCCTACTTTCTCCTTCCCTATGTGTTTTTTTTTTTTTGTTTGTTGCTGTTTTGCATGTTCTGCATGATCTATAATCGAACCACTTTCTTACCTCATGTTTTTATCCAGCACTCTTATTTTGTGTCGAGTTGTCCGTCTGTGAATGATTGTGAAAGAGAACGGGAACAACGGGCGGAGAGGGTCGAGTCGTTGAGGGTGAGAATACAAAAGAAAAAGAATGGCGAGGTGTTTGTGTCGTGCACAAAATATACGTCGGAGAAGGAGCCGCCTTCTTCCTTTTCACGTCAATGCTGTGTCGACTTTCATATGCAGAGAAAAAGGTTTTGCTACGTTGCGGATTTTAATGTATTTACTGAATGCAGCATCTAGATTTCGATTGTAGTGTACCAACACTTTGCTTACACAAAAAAAAATATACGCCGACAAACAAGACAATGGAAACTATTAAACATTTCACACTTTAAAAAGCTGGAACCCAGTCAATTGTGTGTGTGTGTGTGTGTGTGTGTGTGTGTGTGTGTGTGTGTGTGTGTGTGTGTGTGTGTGTGTGTGTGTGTGTGTGTGTGTGTGTGTGTGTGTGTGTGTGTGTGTGTGTGTGTGTGTGTGTGTGTGTGTGTGTGTGTGTGTGTGTGTGTGTGTGTGTGTGTGCGTGCGTGCGTGCGTGCGTGCGTGCGTGCGTGCGTGCGTGTGTGAGTGTGTGAGAGCATATTATGGGATGTCCTGTACGTGTCGCGTCTTTTGTGCCTCCTGTGCCGTCGCCTGCTGTCGTCGGGTCGATTCGGTTTCTTTCTCTGTGGCTTGGAACCAAACCAAAATGCTTGGTAACTGTACAATCAGTCATCTTTGACTCTTTGATTTTCTTTCCTTCTTTCTTTAGAGTATTCTTTTCTGTTCTTTCATTTGAAGGAGATGCCGTGTACATGCCAAGTGTACTGTATGAAAGTGATCACTGAGCCTTGGAGAAAATATCTTAACAATGCCCTTGTAATGTGCTGTTCAGACAATTTTAGTTTTCAGTCAAAAATAAATTACTGTTTTATTAAGAGAATGTCTTCATGCTTTTTATTTCTTTATTCCCCCACCAGGAAAACCACTCACTTACTTTTAGTAATCTATTGGTAATTGCTTTTAAGAATATGAAACAAACTACAAAATACTGAACATTTTCCTTTAATTTAAAATATTTTCTCTTTTTTTACATGAACATATTCATTAAATCAGAATAGATCTTTTTTTTTTTTAAACAATGAAGTTAACAGTTTTATAAATACAAACATGTCAATGAGGATATGTTATCCAGAATAAAAAAATACTAAAGTTTATCACAATAGGCAGATATATTTTGCACTTGTTGTAGGAAAAGCAAAGGTGTTACTTGAATGCACTGTACCAGGAAGGACCCTGAAACCGAAGCAGCTAAATTAATAAATCTTTCATTTTATTCTTTACATCTGTGTTTTTCCTTCCGCCTTGTCAAAATGTCTTCAGTGAATGCTCCATCCTCTCATTCCCTCAGAAGTCCACTAAGTCCTTGTTTTGGATTTTGCACTGCTTCGTCTCTCATGTAGAGACAGAAAAGTGTCCTTGATTTCGTAGGAGTGAAATAAAGCCTGAAGTCTCCATGTGCATGAAGAGCAGAACAGATTTGACCCATTGTGATAAAACGGGAGAATGTTAATTAATGTTAATGTTAACGTTAATCCATTGTAAAAGAGACCATTGTCTGTCGGAGATCAAAGAGAATGTTCGTAGTATATCGGTACCACCAATGCGTGTGCACGTGCTCGTGGGAAAATTTGCATAAATTGAACTTATTCACACCTCTAAAATCACAAATCAATTTGGTGGTCGTTACATTTTTTACAAACTTTGCATGACATCTTTAGCAGAAAGCTATAAACTGTCCATAATGTTCAAAATGGCACCAAAAATACAACACGTCTATGATGAGAACATCTCTAGTTCTGTTTTCTTTTATATATATTCATGACTGACTCAGTAATTAGGTTTGCAGCCAGCTCTGACCACATCATTTCTCAGTCACAATCATGGAAACAGATCCAATGCTCTTCCCACCGTTCCTTGGAACAACAGGTTCTCTGTAATCGGATCAGTTTCCAGAGAACCAGGAACAAATCTTTGGAATCTGATCGGTTTCGGTGGAAGGTACTTTTTCCACGTGTGTTCGCTGGAAGGACCTGATAAAACCGTTCTGAAGGAAGAAGAAAAGCTGACACCTGGTACAGAGACTAAATCCGGACATTGTTCGTTACTCATCACCTACTTGTCATGTCAGGCATAAACGATCACTTCATACTTGTTCAGAAAGGTGGTAATTGTCTAAACAACGCTGGTCTGTAACTTGATGTCCTACATCATAGCTGACAACCACTGACAGCTGATGTCAATTTCACTACGGAAAGATTTCAATTCAGAATATTGTTTGAATTCTTTCTAAATCAAGCAAGGAATAATGAGTTATTCATCCCTAATGTAGTCTTTGCTGATGGTCTTTTCTCTTTCTAGCTATTGACTAGTGTTGTGTGTGCCAATGACTGACACGTTTGTCACGTCCTAAATCAAACTGTGAATGTCATACTTGCTTATCAGCAAAGAGGAAATGCGTCCTCTCATAAGTCATCTACATCTGCCAGGTGTTGAGTTTCACCACGGATGTGCTGCATCCTTATAATTGTTCTAAATCTCTTTATCCAGCTCTGCAGTGGTGAAGATAAAGGTGCGTATAAAGTGGCTTCAGTTAATGATCACAAGGAATAACATGTTAAAAGAATGAAATAATCTTTGATTTTCGACCAGAATAAAATGCAACAATATGGATGACCTTATTCATTCCCACCGTTTGTTCCTTTGTATTAAGGTGGCCTGTTTGGTCAGATGGGAGTTTTGTTTCAAAACAGAGAGCGTGCAAAAAGGAAGGAAGACATATGTGGAATTTTCCAAGTAACTGAGTCGCAATCCTGTCACCTTCTTTCAAGCAAAGCCTGACTTACTGACCCTTTAAAGTATGCTTTCTTTCTCTCTAGTGGCCCCTGTCTTTATAACCTGCATCAGTTCACACTCCTACCTTGAATACCTTGAACATTTTTACCTGCTAAAAACTTGCTTTAAAATAAAAAAAAGGGAATAAAAATAGAAGAAATTTGGGTCATCTGAGAGTTGCACTTATTTGCACTTCGCAGGAGAAAACACCAGCTTCCATGAAACACTGGCTTCTACGTTTACGCCTACCGCCATGTGAATCCAATTCCCCCTTTAGAGTTTACTAAATTACAAATGATCTGATCAGTAGATTCAGAGAAAGGTGTAATGGCCCTACTGTTTTTTTCTCCGTGTCTGACTTGATTTCAGCATCTCCTTAGATTTTGTGTTTTTGTGTTTCAATCAAAAATCTAGAAAACTTTCTCTCTCAGTTGAACATGACACTGTCTGGGATTGATGAAGCATTGTGTTGTGTAACATGAACAAAAGACACATCGGAAAAATGTGAAACCAATTGATTTGTAGGACATGAATCATCATCATTTAGACCAAATAAAGTCTTCTCTGTGTGTTTTCTACCCCACTCTTATTTCTCTGTGTTGGATATGCGACACGTCTGCTAAACCCTCTGAATGCAGTTTAGACTTTCTTGTTGCATAGGGAAAAAAACCACGTCAGCAATTTTCTGATTCCATGAAGATATAACATTAACGAACAAACAACCGGCACATTGTTGCAAACACAGACTGGTTCAACCGGGCTCTGTGTCAGCGGGATAACTCTTACTCAATTATGGGTGTTCATGCCACAGCCGGTTACAGCTCTGAGTCACAGCGGCTCACACAGAGTTGTGGTAAGAACAGGGAGTGTTTTCCACGTCACTGTGAGCAAATACACGTCAGTAAATTCAGTCAACCTTGAATGAAGGGTTACATCATTATCAACTTGTCCTGACATGTCCTCACTACTGTATCAAATACGTTCACAGGAATATATTGTGTGTATTATCCACAATTATTAAGTACAATTATGAAGTTTTCAGTACTTCAAGACGAGAGATAGATACTGTTGTTACCTTCCCAGATTTGAAGTGAATTAGCTTTATATTGAAACGCATGTGCAAACATCCACCGGCCCAATACATGATAATACATCAATAACAAAAATGCAGTACATTATAATAAAGGGCCATTCTGCATAATCAGTACTTTTTGTTACTTGATGACAATATTTCTTTACATTACTTTAGTAACATTTTAAATGCAGGATTTTTATTTGTAACAAGTATTTGTACATTGTGATATTACTGATTTTTACTAAAGTAAATTATCTGAATACTTCTTACACAGGTATTTATAGTAGCGAAACCATCCAGATAAAGACATTATCAACTTGCTATAAGGATTTTAGTATTGCATTTTAAAAACTCATCACAAGTTGAAATTCATACGATTGCACTACAGCTGCACTCATAAGGGATTTAACATATTTTCAGAGAATACATATGTTTAGTCATAATATCTTCTTGGCAACATGTTCACTAGTGATAGTTATCTTGTCTCAGCATCACCAAAAGTATTGCAACTGTCAAATAATGTCACAGTGTGTGTGTGTGTGTTGCAATGACAATTACTCACCATTCAGTCATCCGCCACCACACCCAGCTATGATTGGGAATGAGATTTACTGTTTCACAGTGTAGCTCTCTTGACTTGCCACTGCCACCAAGTGATAAAGCTGACTCATGGAATTAACAGAAAATGCAAGACTGTGGTGCCATCATGTGGGTATGATGATTATCTTTAAAAAAAAGGTGGGGATTTGTATGGAAGCCCATTCTCGACAGCAAAAAAAAGTAAAAAAAGTTAACTAATAAAAAAGGAAAAAAAGAAATCCACCCAAAAAAATGCTTATTATTATTTTTTTATTTTTACTTTTTTTCTGCCAGCAAAAAAAATACAATAAAAAAAACAGATGTTTCCAGTTGCTGTTTATTGAAGGTCGCCACCTGAGCCACATTGGTTTTATTCTTTGTACTCCAGAGCTGCTTCTTGCTTAAAATTCTATTCAAGGGTGCGTTTGCTCAGTACAATCCATGTGAAACATCAAGCAATTGAAGTATTTCATATGTTGTCAAGCCACGTTTAAAGAAGTCTTCAATGTACTCACAATCCATTTATATGTCAAATGTAGGGTAACGTAATGTTAAAGTATGTCATAATTTTGACTTTCTATCTCATAATTTCGACTCTATATAGCAACTGCAAACATCCAGTGTTATGGTTACAGATGGATGCACCAAAAGTGTTGGTGCATTTCTTTTTTATTTCTTTTTTTCTGCTGAAAAAAAAGTAAAAAAATAACTATAAAAGAATCAGTTATTTTTGAAATTTTTTTCAGCCAGCAAAAAAAAATTGAAATCTTTTTTGTTACCTTTTTTTTTTTTTGCTGAAGGAATGGGCTTCCATAGCTTTGTGCATGATGGCTCACTACCACTGCTGACTGGCGTCTGAATCTAACACAGCCATCATTCATGTAGTAACACCTGCACTTCACTTTACTTTTTGTAGGCTACTTTATATCAAGTGTATGTCCACGAAGTCAACCTAAAGTTGCATTGATTTCATTTTAAGTTTAGGTAAATGTCAATACCCTACTCTTTGCCTGACAGTATTTCTCCTAGTAGTGAAAAAATGATTTTATTCTCTGTATGATGGTATAACATGCATGTTCTTGTTCCAGCTCTTCACTGAAGGTACACAATGTTTGTGACAATGTTCTATTTTTACATAGACAAACACTACATATCATTACTTAATCATATCATATTATATATTAGTTTGGTATACAGTGTTTACATATACTAAATGAGCTGACTCTGCTAGTTTTGTTATAAATTGCTTTTGTATAGTTTATTTTTCAAAAGACCTTTATAGGCTACAACTCGTTTGCTTTCTCTATTTATCTGTAGTTATGTCTGTCTGAATTTCCACCTCTGGGGGTCAGTAAAGGCTTATCGTATTTTAGGATAATGTTATACCCCTCTCTCCTAAATTAAAGACATATTTGGAAACTTTATTATCTCTTCAAATGTTTTGCTGAACAACATGAGTTTGTAATGACAATGTTAAATATACAGCCTGTGAACAGAAGGGAACGAGAGAATGCATGTAATCAATTAACCATTATTATGTTATACTGTAGAATACAAAGACGTGTGAGTTCAAACAGGGGGCAGCAGTCAGTTGCATGTACGTACAACAGGTGGCGGTGATGACTCAGGTTAACTCCGTTGAGCAGCCATGTGTTTCTAGAAAGCTCTTTTCTTCTACCAGCCACTTCTGAGCGTTTAATCCGTATGCTTACATATTGAAAGTCCTGCAGACGCAGTGGCAACACGTTGGTACACTGCCCCAAAACAACGGAGGAAAATGAACTATGGTCTTGTAGCGTAAAAGCATGATTATCGTTAAAAAGTGGGCAGAGCAGAGGACATCACCGCCCACTTGCTGATGATAGCGGGTCATGCGGCCTTCACTGTTTTGATTCACAGCTCGGACAGGCGGGGCAGAGATGGCGGAGGACGGGAAGTCCGTGTGATTACCTAAAGCTACCCTACTACTACTGCGGGGACATCTGTTGCACGAAAGAAGACATTGGGAGTAATCGGGGAAAGCTGGCAGCTTTTTACGGCACTCGATTCCTTCCGGATGACATGGAGATATCGGCGGAGGGAGAGGCGGAGGAGCGCCGGTGAGTGACAGCCTGGGCTGGGCTGGTTACTTGCTAACAGTGACCGTGGTTATATATAGATGACAAAACTATAAACTGTACCACTGAGAACCAAGTTGCTAATTCACCAATGTCGGCCAGTCATGAACTGAACCATTGTTACCATGTTGGATAGCTAAGTAGCCAGCTAGCTAATTCACTGGCGGATTAACTAACTTGCTGAAGCTGGAGTGCTAGCGGCTAAGCTAGGCTAACCTGACATGTCAGAGTTGGACAACTTGTTGAGCAAACAGCACGAGCTAACTGTGAGGCTTGTCAACATGATTGATCAACTGATTGACTTATTTGAGAAATTTGTTTGCACATGTTGGCTAACCGCTAATACCGTGTTGTTAACAGTGCTAAACGTTAGCTATCGCCAAGCTAGGTTGTGGTTACAGCTAACGCTAGCTGTCAAATTAAGTTTGACAGAAGCTAATGATAGTCGCTTGTGTTATTGTGCAAGATATGAACACACTGCAAATTAAAAAGAAATATTTTGTGTTTAAAATGTTGGCAAATTTAGCTACATGCTTGTTTTTTTTTTTCAAACAAGCTGACATGATTAATTCATTATCCGCATTCTATGAACGCACGATTACTGGAAGAGTTTGTTTAACCGGAAAAGCTGCACAACTTCCCTCTTTTTCTGCCAACTGCGCAAAACATGTATTTTATTTTTTTACACAAGTTGACATAAACAACACATTCTCATTTCTTGACAGCACGAGTGCTGGAAGAGTTTAACAGGAAATGTTGCACACGTTCCCTCATGTTCTTTCGAGTGTGCAAGAGACGCTAAAATGACCTTTCAGTCTGAACAATGCACATTTATACTTTCAGTAGTAGAGACATTCCTGCCTTGTTAGGGCGTTATAGGTACACGGATGATAATGAGCAGGGCCTTGACAACTTCTAAATCACCTTTGTTTGTTTAAGAATTGAAGGTATAAACTAATCTGTCTTGAAGGTCTTCAACTAGCTTGAGTTATGAGTCCTTTGATGGCTGTAGAGAGGGATGCTCACTGTCTTCTATAGGCAGTGCAGGCAAGCATGGACACACGCACACGCGCACGCACACGCACACGCACACGCACACGCACACACACACACACACACACACACACACACACACACACACACACACACACACACACACTGCATAAGTACACAATGCTCTTCAGTGTGTGGAGAATGTTCCCTAACTATCAGTCTTCCTCTTTCTATGTTACATGATTTGATTAGTTAGCTCGGTAGCTGAACTCGTGATGCTGCTGCTGCTCTCGCTGTGTTCATAAATGTGCTATTCATAGGGTTTTTATAGCCTTTGACTTTTCAACAGCTTCTGCAACCACCTGATGTTGACGATAATGAAAATAAGATGATCCTCAATTGTGGGTTAGTCAGTGAGGCTGCACTGACTGCATTGCCTAAATGCATTCACGCATCCTCCACTAACTAAAGTATAGTGTAATGTATAAGTAGAAGATTAAATGTTAAATTATCCTCTCCTCAAAGAACGCCCTCAAGTCTTGGTGTCTTCTGACAGCAGATTTATTTGTCCTGCAGCTGCAGTTAGTTAGTTAGACTGCTGACTGAAGGGGAAAAAGAGGATGTCCTGGACATGAGCCAGTGTTTATGGCTCTTAGGGAATGTGACCTGATATGTTTTTATCTTAACTGGATTTTTGTAAACATTTTGTTTATAGGGAGGGAGAAGGTCTATTTATAATATGATTTTTGTCTGTCTAATCTGTCTATTTGGCTAGGATGTGAGGATATTGTTCTTACATTCATTCATAGTCAGCACCCTTAGTCACCAAGTTATCATGATTAAACTGCTGAAGACTCACATTTTAGTTTTGGGAAAAGTGTTTTTGTTCATGCGAGTGATGATTAAGGCCACAGCACTGCTAACACCAGCACTTCTTTACCTCCTTCCTCATTCCTAAACTTCCTCCTTCACCCTTTCTCACTCCTTCCCACTGCCCCGTTTCTCTTCCAGGAAAGAGCACTGGAAGCTACTGTCCAGCCTGAAGACCACAGTGGAGGGTCTCCTGTCCACCAACAATCCCAACGTCTGGTCCCGTTATGGCGGCTTGCAGCGGCTTCACAAGGACATGAACAACATCCTGAGCCATGGGCTGAAGAATGAGCAGGTCAGAACTCCGGAGGTCTGACCGATGCCACGCTCCCGTTTAGTTTTTATTTGTTGTGAACAGATCACCGATCACTTCCAGCCAGCTCTGACAGATTTAGCTTTGGCCTGAAAATCTGCAATAAAGGCTTGTGTTTGAACATGGAGGAGCAATTGTTTCAAGGTGTGACCCATAACTCCACAATACCACACCATCAGACAACAAACTGCAGTACCAGTGTGCTCAATATTTCCAGATTACCCATGTTACACCTGTGATACACTTTGATTGCAGCTGTTAAGACAAATGCCACTGACAACCGAGATAAGGAAGTAATTCAAACTTAAGTTACACTACCACCAGTAAATGTCACCCTTCTATTCATCAGAGAGTACGTTTCTCACACACCCACAGCTTGTCAGGAATGGATGTTGTAGGTTTTTGTCACATGCTTTACCAATGTAGAGGGTACTTTTTCTTATATTTTTGGCAAGTATTTACATTATTAGAGAACTATTACTTGTCCTTATCAGTTCACTTCCTGGAATACAGGGGAGAGCGGTTCACTATCACTCCCTCCATAATGGCGTCTTGTGTTTATCCAAGCTGTAACGTGGCCACGCTGGTTTTGTGTTGCAGGTGTACTACAAGCAGAGAGACTACTGGCCGTTTGTGTGGTGTGTTCGCTACATCAGCCCTCACCTCGCCTCGCACGTTGAACAGGTATGAATCCCGCCAGCAACATGTACGCTGGTATTTATATGGAGACTGTGAACTTACCTCACAGTACAGTTTTCATTATGTTCCCAGAAAGATTAGGTTATAAGATAATGAACTTTTCAGGTTCCACATTTGCTGCAAGAAAGGGCTGGTATTCTCAGTTCTGTAATTGATATTCACACACACAACAAATGACGTGCCTATGCATTTTATTCACTGTTATCACTTTTGTTTGTTTGCTCCACCGGCCACTGTAGCAGGAAACTGACCCTCATTCAGCTGATGCATTGTGTAGCTTTTGTACAGTGGCAATAGGTGGTGACTTTGAGAGCCAGCCTGCCCGCCAAGTTTTTAGTTTCATGGAAAGTGAATACCTGACAGAGTCACAACACTTCCTGGATTGCATGTTCTTTGTTGTGGAGTACAGTCTCCTCTGTCAAGTGTGCAACAGTAAATAGATGGAGTATCATACCAACTGTAAACAAACCGCATTATGTTTGGTGTAAATAGTATAAGATCCCATGATACTGGTTTCTTCGAAACAATTAAAAATGCGTTTCTTATATTCAGTAAAATAGTGATTGTCATATCACTCTACCTCCCCCCTCACAATATGCTCCCGTTTCACATTTCTCTCTTCCTCCCTCCCGCCACAGTTCAGTCACCTGGAGCCGGTGCTGAGCAGCGGGATGCAGAGTGCTGGTGAGAGCTACAAGGCAGAGCGCTGGCTCCTTCACAGCTTACAGGTTCACTTGCTGTCGGCTCAGCTGCGGCCTCTGCTCCGGCATCTGGGGCATACACGAAAGTACTTTAATGGTGAGTTGCAAGGGTCAAATAGATAGTCCCGTTTAATATAGACGACATTGGTGTGAAGTGTAAACTAAAGTATGAAGCAGCTAAAATGAATTCTGTTCATTTCTGTTCCTGTTCTTTTGTATCACTTCCTCTCTTCTCTCTTTCACTTTTCTTTTTCTGTCTTCACTTCACTAATAAATAATCTCTGTTATTATCTTATCTCCTTACCTCTCTTTGTTTCTCTGTCCTTCTCTCCGTCCCTCTGTCTCTACCTTCCAGATGATGCCTTTCTGCTGAGCGAGCCCCATGTTACCGCCATGTTCCAGTGTCTGGAAGCTGTGGAGCAGAATAACCCCAAACTGCTGGCCCAAGTAGACACTTTCGGGGTGGGTCTTGTGAAATCACTTCAAGTCTGTCCACTGTGCTGCATTTATCTCGTCCATTTTCATTTTGTTGTTAATCTTTGATGGTGTAGATGGCCAGTCAAAAGCTAAGGCAACTTTAAGGAGGACATTTCGGACAAGGCCTTACATTTTGTATCGCTCCCTTTTCACCCTCCAGCTGTCCCCTCTGAAGGGCCCACCATGTCTGGGCCTGTTGAAGAGCCAGAGCCTGTGTGTGTTGCCCGGGGCCGGTGGTGTTTGGATGAACGCTGACTCGGCTCCCAGAGGAGAATCTCTGAATCGCAGACTCACCACCTCCAACTGCTCCCTCAGAGAAGCAGTCGCCACCAGCCACAACTCTGGGAACACTACGGGAGTCGGATCCCAAAACAGCAACAGCACAAGTGAGGAAAGAGTGACAAGTGGAGTTTTGTTAAAGGGGTTTGTGGATTTGTTCATGTTATGCTACTAATGTGTCAAATTTATGGTCAGATCTCAGCAAAGGGTGTCGTCTATGACGAGACTTCTTGCATCGGTCTCGATGTAAGAGAAGGATTTTGTAGTTGAATATTGAGTGAAGCAAATGAAAAATAAGGTCACTATTCTGCAATCGGTATATACTGTATACAGGGTAATTGTGGGTGGGAGTGGGGAATGGCACAATGAATGCACTACAGTTTGTATGTGAATAGACGGACTGACTTAGACACACAGAGGCCTGATTGTTTGTGGACGAGGTCAATTATTCAAAAACGTGTTGGTACAGCCTCAAAATCTCTGGCTGTGCTCACTAAAATGATTTAGCTAATTAGTGTTTTAGTATAATGTTTACTTTAATTGGTTTCAATCAATCTGTAAGCTTTGAAAGGGAAGAAACAGAAGCAGGCCGGTGACACGGTGTCTCCATCCATCTCACGTTATCTACCTGCTCTGTTGCAGACACTACCTCTGCAGCCAGCAGCCTGGGAGCTCCCTGGGTGTGCGTGTCCAGACGGGGGGTGAGTGAGCGGGGTGTGACGCCCCCTCCCGGCCCCGCCTCGGCCCCTTGTATCTCGCTCACGGAGGCCCCGTCGTCCACCTCCCTCCAGCCTGAGGCCGGGGACTCTGGTGAGGGCGACTATGACGACGGTCCGGAGTACCTGGCTATCGGTAACCTGGGGCAGCGCAGCCGCTGTGACTCCCGAAGCTCCACCCACAGCAGCGAGCAGGGCGTCACCCAGGACCAGTCCCTGCAACGGAGTGCCCTAGCTCCGCCCCCACCCAGACGCTCGTCGTTCTCAGAGGGCCAGAGGGGGCCGGGCCGGGCGCCCAAAGGACACGCCCGCTCGTTTTCTGACACGGGGGTCAATCAGAAACTCAGGAACGGTAAGAAAACGTAACTCGTGTGACAATAGCTGGGCTACCTTCCATCTATTAGTGTGTTAGTTGAAGGTTGAATCGAAATAAAAACATTATAAAGTACGGTGGCAGGAAATACAGCCCCTCATTTGTCCTGTAATACATTAATGGGAAACCGAGGCATCAGCACTCTGAACATCATCGATCCCCGAGATCTTCTTCTACCGGCACAACTCTATTATTATACAGCGAGGTTTCAGTTTCCTGCAGGTGATGGAAACGCATCTGATTAACAATTCCTTTTTTTGCTCAATGTTTGTACAAAACGTATGTGAGATTCAGATGGGGGGGGTGTACCTGAATGCTCTATTTGCTGTATTTTTAGCTCTGTAAGATGTGGCGAGGCCGCATGTTTTCTCAGAATGTGCACACTTCCTGTCTGAGGGTTCTAAACGTTTCCGAATTAACATCTCTATTCTCGTTGCTCACCGTTTCCCCTTCTTGGCTTGAGGTAACTTTCTCTCCTTCTGCTCTATTTCTCTCTCTCTCTCTCTTCCTTTCTTTTACTGTTTGTGCGAAGGAGGGGGCCCCCGAAAAATCACCATAATAATAGAAGATCCGGTAGCAGGTTGGCAGTGCAGTTCCACTGTGCTCCATCACTATACCCCTCTTTCCTTTTACTCTGCATGCTGAGGAACTCTTTCCATCCCACTCATTTCAAGTCTTTCCTTCAGCTCCTAATACGTGCTTTGTGTCTTTGATGTTGTTTTTCTTTTAACTGTTACTCGGGTCAAAATGATGTGAAGAGGCCATGAATGACCCCTTTCAGTGTTGTGTTTATGTTCATGCACACATTTGTCATAACCGATCAGTGTTGTGTTGAAAGTATCATGGAAGATTTATTTATTTATTTATTTATTTATTTATTTATTTCTTTCTTTCTGTGTCACTCAAATTATTTTTTGTGAATCTGTACATCCCATATTCAAGTCATTACACTGTCAAAGGTCAGCAGTCATGTTTTTGTTTCTGCATGCAATAAAAGTGAGCCATCTCCATAGATTTTACTGATTGTTTGACAGAAAAAACGACTTTTAATCTATGAATGTTGACGCATGTTCCCATCCATCTCAAAGAATTCTGTGTTTTATTTGGGTGAAAAAAAGTCACGTAACATGTTCTGTTTGTCTCTCAGAATCGGCAGAGGATGACTGCTGTATAAAGAGCTACAGCCCTTTCTCACCCCCGTGCAAAGATGTCAGCTCGCCCGGGTCCCTCTACATGGAGTCTCGTGAGTTTTCTGCTTTTACAGTTCTTTTGCACTTAACAAGGGCTTTGCTCTTATCCTGTGATTGTTAGATTTTTTTTTAAAGGAAGATTTGAGCCAGAGAAAGTCCACTGCAAACTTAAACAGGGAAGGAAGTTGAAGAGGAAAGCTGACATGACATGTTTCTGAATGTAGCAAGTGAGTCATCCATAAATGTGACACTCTGGACCCGAGCAGGAAGGTCGTGTGTGTGTGTGTGTGTGTGTGTGTGTGTGTGTGTGTGTGTGTGTGTAATTGTGATTTTATGGGGTAGATAATAAGACAATAAAATACTCTGACAGCATGCAGTTTGCTTTTGGCAAGCTTAAAGCTTTTTTATTTTCTTTAGTTTTTACCAGGTGCTTTTGATACATTGAGAATCCATCAGAAACACACACTCAAGTGCAGGAAACACATTGCTTTCTTTGTTCATGTTTTGGTCTCTTCAGACGGGTCCCAGCACAACAGTGTTCCCGATGGGATGTTCAGGAAGCCGTCGGAGGGTCAGAGCCTCATCAGCTACCTGTCGGAGCAGGACTTTGGCAGCTGTGCTGATCTTGAGAAGGTTGGGGTCCATTTTTAACACACATGACGAACTCTGACTGGTGTTGGTGCTGATTGATCAGTTAGTCAATCACCAATCTAAACTTTGATTATATACACTTTTACAAATGCAGCAACTCTGTGCTAAAATTCTGCCAAATCTGTGATACAGTGCAGTGTTTAACTTACTATGTTGCATGTCAGAAATGTCTCGTCTCCTCTGATGGATTCATCATTTTCTCTTTGCTCTGTAGGAAAATGCTCATTTCAGCATTTCGGAGTCCCTTATTGCCGCCATCGAGCTGATGAAGTACAACCTGCGGCGTCAGCAGGAGGGGGGCGAGGAGGAGGGAGACAGCGACTGTGAGATTCAGCAGCTCAAACAGAAGATCCGCCTGCGCAGGCAGCTGATCCGACGCAGCCGCCTGCCGCCCTGCGCAAACGTCCAGCACAGTAAGGCAACATGAGTAGCGAGGAGCGGTTTAATCACACGATGGACACAGTCTGGACACAATCCTCAGTTGATCATCTACCATTTCACGGTCTCTTAGTGGTGAACGTGCTTTTAGTTACTAGACTTTAGTTGAAAATGCTACGTTTGTTGCTTCTTTGTTACAAATACTTTGTTCTTTAATAATCCTCAAGAGGAAGAAATCAATTTGAGGAAGTAGCTCTTCCTCAAGCGCCACTTCCTCAAATTGATTAGTCAAATGAATGTTTAACTGTCGAAGTAATTTATGTTTAATTAGTTAAAACTTTGGCAACTAACTACCTCCTAACTTGGACTTAATAGCGCCGGGCTGGCTTTGATTTCGGTTTGTCATACATGTGCCGTTAGCTACACTGATACAATTTTTTTTTTTTTAACACAATTCAAAAAGTGCCACAACAAAGATTTCAAACCTGATTCAGGATCCCAGTGTCTGTTCAGGTCATTTTTTTAACATTGGGACGTCACAGCTGCAATGCTTACTGGCAAAGTGAGATTCTTCTCCATCCCACTCGTTCTGATTTAAGGTTTATCAGGTCAGTCTTTGGCCACTGAAATGTTGCGCTCTAACCTAATGAAAGAGCCAGCTCGTCCATTCGTAATCATATTGGAAGTTAATTTAACAAAATCATTGTTGTGTGGGTGTACCTAACAAGATGGGCTGGAATTACGTCTTGAACAAAATGTATTTATTGTGTTTGGAACAATGCAGTTTAACTTCAAACTGGATATTTTTATGTAAAGCTACAAACTTATTTTTTATTGTTGTTATTATCACAGATTTCATAATGCGACATTTACATCCGCTCAGGTTTATTTGTTTCAGTGTTTGGCAGTTTTATGTATTGTAAGATCCTTTAGTTAAAACGAATACAATGAGATTTGTTTGATATTTCTCTTCATCTGGCTCATCCTGGGCTCAGTGGTGTTCTTGCAAAAGCATCCAAATTTAAAATTAGTCTCACTGCATGACAGTGTCATTTGGTACAGATGTGATTTCTGTCCTGTATTTCTGTATCCCTCTTTGTTTAATCTCTGGTCTCCTTCCTCTCCTGCAGCTTTCCACTCCACTGACAGCGGAGGCTCCAGGAGGAGCTCTCAGGACTCCTACCAGGGCCTTTCTGACTCCGGCTCAGCTGAGGAGGTGGAGGAGTGCGAACTACGAGGTAGAGAGAGGGAACGGGGCAACACCACGAAAGACTAACGGTCTTTGTTTTTGAGCGTCACTATTGCTAATCAGTGTGAACAAACTCCTTCCATCCAGGCTTATGATTGTCAGTTCAGCATCTTTTTACGTATTACTTTTAAGCATTGTTAATGTATTTAAATGTGTTCTAAGACTGAAGAATTCATCATTTGTCTGCTTGGATGACTTTCTGTTCTAGTCATAATTCATAACCTAATCACCACACTTGCTTCATGTTGCTAACCGGGCGTGTCACATGGACCATACACATGGAAGTCTGAGTGCAAAAGTCACAGAATGGAAGTCTGTAAAATGATTTTTCTTAGCGTTACTATTTTTACAGACGTTACGGTCATGCGAGTCATGATCATTTGATACGGTGCGTTTGGTCTGTAAAAGCTTCCGGCGTATTCCAGTCGTTGTTCGCCACACTTCAACATCTTCCTCTGAATAAATTGATTCGATTTAAATTGCTGTTTTGTGTGACAAATAGTAACCGCAAGAAACTAATCACTTACATTCAGGAGGATCAAGAGCACGCATTGCTTCGATGCTGTTAACCCGGGTTGTGGGATTTCATGCGTGCACGTACTTCATGTATTGTTTGACTGCATCTCTCAGCACTGTGGTTTGAGCATACAAAGTGTGCTGTATGGTGGAGCTGTGGTACTGCATGACTTCCACATGTGGGGTGTTTTAAAAAAAAAAAAAAAAGAAGAAGAAATGTTTGTGCTTGTGGTGACGGTCGTGCTGAGTGTTAGTTTCTGTCTCTCAGATGGCTGTGAGGGTCAGTCCCTGCTGGCGGTGTCTCAGAACGGCCTCTCCCTGTCACTCGCCTCCCTCTTCTCAGGTATCTGCAGGCTGGACGGCTGGGCGAGGCTCCACAGCTACAGTACAGACAGTTTACTGTGGCGGGGGGGGCTCCTCTGAGAGGAAGCTGATGGCTCCACTCCAAACTGACAATTCAATCCTTCCTGTTAAACTGGAGGGCACTTTAACCATTTACACTTTATAGTCTTATTTTAATCATACCGATTGATTCTGTTCAAATATTTCAATGGACACAACCTTCAGTAAGTTAAAGACACTTAAGGAATCAACCTATAAATTACCCAAACTACTTTTTTCAGCATACTGATGAGATGGATATACATCATTCTTTTTTTAGTAAATCCATGAACGCACCACTTTCAGTTTGCAGTACAAATCCTAAAATGTACTAAACTGTTTTCACATCATTTCTGCTAACTTTACATTTTGTGTTGGCGATGACCAAAAGGAGTGTTCAGTTGCTCTATTCTTCTGATTTTGAAAGTTGGAAGTAACATTGTACTCATTTGGAGTGGAGCCAGCGGCCTCCTCACCTCTGAATAGTGTGCTTGGCTCTATGTGTTGGTGCTTGTTGTTCAGTGCTCCAGGGCTTTGGTAGACAAATGTGCCTGTACCGGTTAAGGGAGGCTCATGGGAGGAGACGAGGGAGTGAACAATTGGCATTCTGTGGCGTCTGTAACTACAGGGATTATTCACTTCTTCATCCATCCCATCATTCATGAGCTCCAATCCGACTCCGGTGAATATGAGGTGTGATCATTTTCTGTCACATTCACATCCTTCCACCATGTTTTAAAGTTTGAAGTCAGCCCGATATTAATTGGTTCTCTTGTGAAGGCTCATACAACAGATTTTTGCGCCGGTTAGTTGTGATATTGATAACAGTGTAATGTTTTGCTGGTCAGCATTAAGTGCTACATCCTTCTGTTTGTATTAGTCTGTTTCAATCCAAATAATCTCAGTGATTTACACTTCATTGCATCCCTTAACCAAAATCCTCTTACCCTGAATACAACCAAAATCCTTAAACCTATTCAGAATCCACGTGTGTGATGAGATGATAACACACTTTGATTAGTACTGTAACAGAAAATACGCCGTCATTGTCTGTATCCTATGAGAAGTGTAGTTAATAGAAAACCACACATTTCCATGAAAACAAGCTCTACCTCTTCGGTTTGTCATAACCACATTATTCACCATTTCTCTTAAAAATGTTCGTGTGTGTGTGAATATCCTCTGGAAGCGCAATATTGACATTGAGAAAATTGGTCATAATTATCTTAATATTTGATTTAGTGAGCACTCTTCTGATAGAAATTAGCCTCTACAGTCACACAAGAATCCATGCAGGCACCTCTTTGTTCTTCCAAAGCCGTTGTGCTTAATGTCTTTGCCTTCGTGTTGTTTGTGTATATGTAGCAACAATGCTCCACCTTTTGCGTCTCTCTGGCTTTCCTGCATGCTACCTGCTAAATTACCTTTTTAAAACATGCTTGTCATCAGAGATGTGATGTTTTTATGGACTTTTACTTTCCGCATCTTATTTTTGTGTGTCTAATCGCATCTCTCTTAAATTATTTATTTTCTAAACATTAAACACTGCGTAGCAGTAGCAAATAGTGCCATGGGGAGAAATTAACAACTGCAGGCAAATTCAGCCATCATCTGACCGTTATTTCCAATTCTACAAATCTGTGTAAATAAAATGTGAAACTGCTCCTTAGTGGTCAAATCTCTTCTATTTAACTGTTGTCTTATTGTCTTCCAGATGCAGACATTAAGCGCAGCGTGAGCTCCAGCAGCAGGTCTTTTCTCAGCTCAGAGTCTATGTAAGTCACACGCTTCCTATTTCCCTTCTTCCTCTTGATAATGCAGAATAATCGTTTTTCACAATCTTAATTCTTGAACACCGTTGAAGCTAATTTAATCAATCACAGTTACACAATTGTAACGATGATATGAACCTTAGTGGGGATTTTATGTCATGTCTGTGGAATAGCGAGAAACTTGAAAACCGATGTATTATAATTGTTACACTTTAGAAATATATTCGGTCCTTTTTTGTGTATTTTCAGCTCTCCGTCCTTCCTCCACTCTAACTCTGCTGAGTCAGTAGCCATGGGTTTACTCAGGCAATTTGAGGGCATGCAACTTCCTGCGGCCTCTGAGCTCGAATGGCTGGTCCCAGAACACGACGCTCCACAGAAGGTACAACACCTTGCTTTTATAGCTCCACACATGTCGCACGACACGCCAATAATGAGTATAGTTAAAAATACTTTGCTCTCTCTCCTAGCTGCTGCCCATCCCCGACTCTCTGCCGATCTCGCCTGATGATGGTGAACACGCAGACATCTACAAGCTGAGGATTCGGGTTCGAGGTAACCTGGAGTGGGCGCCGCCCCGACCGCAGATCATCTTCAACATTCACTCCGCCCCCAAGTGAGTCCCTCACCAGGTTTTACCTGTCTTTACCAATTTATTGCTCATTCATTTCTGTTTTAATCTGCCATTCATTTGTTGTTGCCATCCTTCACATGACACCTGCAGAATTTATGTTACTTACACGTTTTCTTTCCGTGTCAGGAGGAAGATAGTTGTGGCGAAACAGAACTACCGCTGCGCTGGCTGTGGTACCCGAATCGACCCAGGTAAATACTTGTTGCAAGGCATGTAAGCTTTAACATGCATTTGGACATGTTTCTATTAAACAAACGTATCGTAACAATACATATCTATTTACAGCTTCAGTTCTTGTTTTTTATTTTATTTCACAAGTGCAACTTTAACACTTGTTTTCCAATGTGATCAGCTGGCTTAACATTTGATATTTCGCTATGGTGGTTCCCTTTTTATATATAGAAATGCTATGCAGACACAGTATCCTTCCATATTCTTACCTCTACCCACTTGTGTCTCTGCTGTCCGTCCACGCTCCAGATTACATCAAGCGACTGCGTTACTGTGAATACCTCGGCCGTTACTTCTGCCAGTGCTGCCATGAGAACGCCCAGGCGGTGGTCCCCGGCCGAGTGCTGAGGAAGTGGGACTTCAGCAAGTACTACGTCAGCAACTTTGCCCGGGACCTGCTGAGCAAGATCGCCGGAGACCCGCTATTCAACCCCAATGACATCAACAGTGGCCTGTACAAGAAGGTCAAAGCTCTGGAGGCAGTCAGGGTGAGCACGGAGAATTTAGGCATCAGGCAAATTGTCTGTTTTTGCTGAAATTCTCTTTATTTAGTTTTTTCTCTCACCAGTAACTAGTGGGAGCCCAACATCATAACCAGTTTCAGCTTTGTTTAAAACGTCACTGTGAACCTAAATGTGTCGTTCACTGAGCATGAAGTATCGTAATTGTAAGACAGTGAACTTGTGACTGCTTGAAATACACCAGAACGAATGGAGCCATTTATGTCCTCGACCTCAAACTGTAAGTCGGTGATACTGAAAAGTCACATCTTTATGTGCTTCATTCGGCAGGACTGGGCTGAAAGAGCAAGAATACACATTAAAACCTCTACCTAGAGATAAAACGACAGAGTTGTTTATTCACGTGTGTCAATGCAGCTTATACCTCCTGGGAAATAGAGAGAGAGGAGAAATGTGATGCTTCCCCGCCTCAGTCAGCTGATTATTAAACACTTTGTCAACACAGATGCTGTTATTGTAAACTGAACCTGGCCTTCTCGCTCCTTCCACCATGTATTAAACGGTGTGTTTCTGTCAGTGTATGTTTAAGTAACCAGTTGTTTTTGTTTAGGTTTTGAGAGTGCAGCTGTTTCACATGAAAAATCTCTTCAAGACCTGTCGCTTTGCTAAAGAGTAAGTCGTCTATGCCTGTACAAGTTCTTTAGTTTCACAATCATTTCAAAACATAATTATTCTCCCTGCAAAGACGGACATCGTGTGTGTGTGTGTGTGTGTGTGTGTGTGTGTGTGTGTGTGTGTGTGTGTGTGTGTGTGTGTGTGTGTGTGTGTGTGTGTGTGTGTGTGTGTGTGTGTGTGTGTGTGTGTGTGTGTGTGTGTGTGTGTGTGTGTGTGTGTGTGTGTGTCCCTCAGGGTGCTGGACCAGTTCGACAGCCTGCCAGGTCATCTGACCGAGGACCTTCATCTCTTCTCCCTCAGTGACCTCACCGCTGTGCGTAACGGGGAACTGGCTCCCCGCATGAAAGAGCTGCTTAAACTTGGTACCATGCACGTAGCTGGCTGTGTGGTAAGATCCCCTTGTAACTTCTCCTCTAACGTGGAGAGTTAATCCAGTTTATTTTTTTTTTTATAACTGTTATAATGTCATCAAATAACAAAGAGATGCCCAGCTTAATCAAATGTCTGCTCTCTCTGTCACGGTTGCTCCGACCGACCCCAGCTGTGTCAGGCAAAGGGCTTCGTGTGCGAGTTCTGCAGCAACGACAAAGACATCGTCTTCCCCTTCCAGCTGAACAAGTGCCAGCGCTGCGAAGGTGAGCCCTCGCTGCTGGCGGCGGGCCTGGGCGGCTCGAGAGCCCCCCTCCCCCGGCCCCGCTCCGTTCCACTTACCTGGAGAGACTGGAAGATCTCCAAACCTCGTAGGCTGGCAAGGGCCCTCTCCAAAGACAGGAGGGAGGGGGAGGGAGGGGAGGGAGGCTTAGAGCAAGGTGTGGATCACGGGGCGAAGAGTAGGGTGCAAGAGGAAAGGGGTGAGCCAGCAGGAGAGAGACGGGGAGGGGGGGGAATATTTCAAGCTTTCGCTCCTGGAAGACTGGTGAAAGCTTTCTCCACGAGTAAAAGCAACGAGGAAGAGCCGACGGGAGGGACAGAGTCAGAGAGGGAGGAAGAGATGAAGGGTGATGGAGGGGGAGGAAATGGGGAGGAGTATAGCAAAGAGAGGGAAAAGAGTAAGGAAAGGGGAGATGGTCATGCAAACAGCTTATTAAAAGTTCTTCCCACAGACAGACTAAAGAACGTCTCAAAAGAAGACAGACGAGGCGGTGACAGCGAAACATGCAGCAGCATGGAGAGTCTAGATGAAGCAGGACAAGAGAGGAAAGCACTTTTATCAGGGTTAGCGAGTAAGGGTTTCTCCAAAAGAGAGATGGAGGAGGAACGGAAAGAGGAGGAGTCTAAAAAACGAGTTTTGGAGAAAGAAGCTGGATCTGAGGACGAAGTAAAAGGCAGCAGGGAGGACATTTCAGACAAAGGCCAAACGGACGCAGCTGAAAGGGAAATATCTGGTGCAGAAAACGAGGAGAAATTTACGCTACTGAAATTGTTAAATCCTCGTCAGCTGTTTGCTGTTTTCTCCAGAGGGAAGAGCAAAGGAGAGAAGGCTAGAAGTGAGGAGAGTAACGCAAAAAGCAAGATGGATTCTGAGGAGGAAGGCCAACAAGAGCCGGCCTTCATAACGCGGACTAACTGGAGGGGGAGAAAAACTCGCAATGCTAGGAGAGAAGCCGGAGGCCGGAAGAGTAGGAAAGGGACCGAAAAAGAGAGCAAGGTTGCAAGTGGAGAAATGGAAGAGATAAGTGATGCAGATTGTTGTGTTGAGAGCAGTGGAGGACAAAAGTAAGAGCAACGTTAAGCTAAGAGATGCAGTAGTTCAATGCCTTCTCCCTGAATGAGCCACGTTCCAGTTCACTAAGCTGCTGGCAGGTTATTATTTGATCTGCTGGAGTAAACAGTGCATTGTATTTGTCCAGATATTAATGACTGCTTGATAACAGTTAACCGAGGGCTTCAGGATTAGTTAACTCATTAGAATCATTTCAAGTCAACGTCTTGTTAGGTTTACAGAGCCTTTGTAGTCTGTAGATGTCAGATACCTTCTGCACAACTACCACCCACTAACATGTTTTATCTTTTTATTATTTATCCTGCTTCTGCTTTCATTTTGCACCAAGTTCTTTGCACTACAGTGGTGTTGGTATTTCTCTGCTTTGGGTCGGATTCGGCAGCTATTTGGTGGCGGATGTCTTTGTCTTTGATTGCAGAGATGTTTGTGTGTAACGCCTGACGGCTGATACCGCAGCTGTCGTCGGTCCCGGTTCAGTTTCCGGTCTTTGGCTCTGAGCTCCGTACTGCTTCGGTCTTGGCCACAGGGACGGACGGCAAATGACCCCAAAGTGGTGGATCACTCACAAACGTTCGCGTTGGTCGTGAAATTCAGTTTGGTCTGTTACACATTTGAGCCGGCGGAAGAGTCATAGTTTCATCCCAGCCGACCGGTACTTCAGCTGATTTCACTGATTCATTCATCTCTATTTATTTCGTTTCAATATAGGAAACGCTGCCTGTTGTTGTTGTTGTTGTTGTTGTTGTTAAGCCATGTTATCATTTAGATGTTTGTTGAAGGAAGAATGTCTCTGAATTAATTTGTAATTTATTCTTTAAGTTGATATTATTTAAGCTTCATCTTCATGAAATAAACGCCACTTTTTAAGTTGAGTTGCCTGTCATTTTATTCACTTTCATTCCATTTCTTTTTGCAAACATAGAAACTAAAAATGGATGCCAGTTGAATCATTGCAGTCACGCTGACCTGTTAAGACATTGAAGAGTTTCAAAGCGCTCTGGTGGCCTCTCTCGGAGTATTAGGATGTGTATGAACAGGTTGAGGGTGTGGCGCGAGTCCCCCAGGATGTCAGCAGGCTCACCTGCTTGTCTCCTCCTCCCTTCTGCCGCACTGCCTTGCCCGTCTGCGTCTTTTATACTCCCCATCTCACCCTGCCTCCGATTGCGATTGGCTGTTGTGTCAATGCGTCACAGCTCACTTTTGTTTTTAGCAGACTGGTTCAACCGGTTCACGCCTGTGGACACGGCAGCATTGTTTGGTCGGGAGCCGCTCTCTGTGAAACCTGTTCTCACCCTTTTTGTGAAGATGTAAATGTTTTTTGAAGTGTTAACATCTCTGACTCCTGTGTTTTGTGATGATCTCTCCTCCTTTTTTTTTTTTTTTTAATAACAGAGTGCCATGCGTGTTACCACAGCAGCTGCTTCCGGACCGGCAAAGACTGCCCTCGGTGTCAGCGGCTGGCAGAGCGGAGAGAGAGGATGGCTCGCAAAAACATGGAGGAACAAGAGGACGAGGGAGGTGGGCCCTAGTGCCGGTAACGGAAGACACTCTTGAGACTAAAGAAAAGCACAATGCGACCATGATTGTAGTGACTGACCACCTCTTTCTGTTCCAGTCCTCTCACACCTGGGGGGGACAATACTGCAAAGCAATGTTTTAATCTCAAGAGATGCCGGTTTTACTACATCAGTGCATCAGTTGTGTGGCTACTGTTGATGTTCAGATACATTTGGTGTAAGCCGGTCCCCTTTCACACATGCACTTTACTCTGTGAGTAGTGGTAGCTTTTTGTGTCGGCGTAATTTATGAGTAGGAGTCGATTTTTTTTCCATGAAAATGTTGTGACTTTTAAAGAGAAATTGCTCAGGCTTCGCAACGTTATAACCGAGATTTCTTTCAAAAATTCTCTTAACATTTTTTCTTTAACTTGAGATTGGCTCATGCTTAATCTTTCATTCAAAAAATTGTATTTAAACACATTTTGTTGCACATAAGAAGTTAAAGTATCGGAAAAAGACACAAGTGTAAAAGACAAAACCCTTCTGACTTACAGGAATATATTTTATGCCGGCCAGTTCCACCTACATGTGTGAAAAGGACCTGATATTCACTAAACGTTTCCATTGTGGTAAATCTACTATATTTGGGATTTAACTAGATCATAAAAACAAGTGTTTGCTCTATTGTACCCAGGTTTGATATTCCTCCTTCCTTCAATTGCAGCTTTTGGCAACGGCTTCATCTTTGGATATTTTATTGGCTACTGGCTTAGCTGAAGTTTGTTTGTGTGACCTGAAATGGCAGGATCTATTAGTTTTTTTAAATCAAATAGCAAGTAAAAAGTTTAAATCTCTTTTTATGTTTTGACTGATTTTTCAGTGCACATACTGTATTTGAGCAATGCTGCCCCTTTTTTTTTTATAGTTTTTATTATTGTTTGAAGGTGTTAATCCTTTCTTTCCTCCGCGCCTACTGTCCCGTATTAAGCTCTTTAGCCACGCTTATGTGCCTCTGGGACCAATGAACTAAGACTGGCAGAGCTAGTGGAGTTCCATTGGAAAGCTGAGTTTATAGAAGGACTGGACTTCTGAGTTTCAGCCAGTGTTGCAAATATATGAAACTGCAAAAGCTCCATTTTTGTGCTGCTTGAGTGAGTGAGTGAGTTTATTAGAATAAGCTGTGTGAATAAGAATGTGTGTGTGTGTGTGTGCGTGCACATGTCTACCTGCTGTATATGCAGTCATGCACAAAAGGTTTGCACCAGCCTAATCAGCACTTGTTTCTAACGTCGCTGGTTTTGGAATAATAGAGTCGAGTTAATTGCACTGATCCGTCCGTTCGTCTGTTGTTGGGGAGGCAGGTTGGGACATCACTCTTTAGGTGATGTTCGTTTTAAGAACATGAACCTTGAATGCAGTACATTCTGAAGGGGTTCAAAATAACAGAGCCACAATTTAATACGTCATACTCTTAACTTGCTGCAACATAATTATCTAAATGCATTAATCACCTCTTGGACTGAAATTCTTCATATTTAATTGGGTCTTTTGTCCAACAGATCTTAGTCTAGCACAGTGGTTCCCAACCTAATTGGCCCTTAAAATAATATGTTTAAGTTTTGTAAACTATGTCAGGCAAGTAAGTAACTGGGGCCAGCAGCTGGTTAGCTTAGCTTAGCTTAAAGACTTGAAACGGGGGGGAACCAGCTCAAGCCTTGTTTATAAAAGAAACATGCCCGTCAGCACTTCTAAAGCTCACTAATCGAACCAAACCGCATGTTTTCTTTCTCAGATTGTTTTATTTGAGTGATATCTAGAGGCCCCAAAGATTAAAAGTATTCCAGTATTTCACAGGTACAAAGCAGAAATTGTGGAAAAGTGTTTTACTAAACAAATGTTTTGATTTTTCTTTTGTTATTTCCTGCACTTTAAATCGTCCGGTGACCCCTCAGACACATTTGAGACCCCAATTGTATGTGTACCAACCTCCTTAACGGATTAGTCTCCAGAGTACATACCGTCTTCTGCAGGCTTTGCTTTGTGTGAACAATCCCTCACGAGGTCAACACGCCCTCATGAGAACCTAAAGCAATATGTGTGGTATTCATGTCCCTAAGCCCCCACAGCCCAGCATTGAAGAGATGAACTGCACCCGTGTCTTCAGGCTCCTTTTCAGAGGAAACACTGAGCTCTTTAATGATGCGACTCCACTGAAAAGCCTCCTTAACTCAGCAGACTGCCTTTAACGTGGAGGCGTTCAAAGGTTTAAAGTGCACTACAGATTAAAGTGTCGGTTATAAATAATGTTAATTGTTGTTAATATAATTATTATTTGTGTTAATTTGTCTTTGTTCTGTAATTGACAATAAAAGACTGGCCAGACTGTTGATGAGGGTTGTTGTTGTTTTTCTGTGCTGATAAAAAAAAAAAAGTCTAAAATGAAGTAGTGCTGCCACTAACTATAATAATTATTTATTTTCAGAGCCTAATGTGACTTTCTCAACACGATATTTGGCATTTTTGTGCCGGGGTGCCCGTCGGCCCGGTCCATTCTCTTGAACTTGATATTTCAGGACGGCCTGGTGCCAACGTCAGATTAACTGATAACATTTTGGTGTGACCTCACGTCCGTACCATTCTGGTGAATGCAACAGGGACGCGTTGACCGAATTTCTTCAAATGAGTTGTGTTCACCAGCATTAATGGTTGAGCCAATTAGAATTTGGTGGTCAACGGTCACTGTGACCTCACAAAACACGTTTTGGGCCATAACTCAAGAATTCATATGGTCATTATGACAAGTCCACAAGAATGTCTAATAGGATCAAATGGAAAAGTGATGACATTTTGGACAGACATGTAAACGACAACATGACGTTGGACAGATGTGAGGTGGTAATTCTGCCGTCTCAAATGACAAACTATTGCAGATTAATTGACCAATCATTTTAGCACTAAACTGAACATTGACTTCCTTCACTCTACTTTAGCAGACAGTTCACTTCATTATGATGCGCTGTTTAGTACAATCTACTGTACAGATAGAAACTGATCAAGTTTTCCCAAGAACCCCCCCCCCCCCAAAAAAAAACTTGCAGTATTATAATTATTAATATCATCAATGATCTTTATTAAGCACAGTGATAAAGGAAGTACTCAGATATAGTATAAGTAGCAATAACACGGCGGATAATTACTGTTACACGTCATGCAGAAGTATAAAATACAGAAGTATAAGCATCCAAATGTACTTAAAGTACTAATTATGGAGAATAGTCCATTTCTGAAAAGTGTATATTATATCATTGGATTATGATTATTGCTGCATTCACGTGCACATCACTTTGATGTTGCAGGTGAAGGCGGAGATCATTTTAGTTACTTTCTTTGTCTTAACTTATGTTGTATTAATCAGATTTTATGTATGATTTTCGCTGCAGACCGTTGATTATGCTTTCTCTGAAATATGCAAAGTGACAGCCTGTAGTGGCTCTCACATCTCTGAAAACGATCGCTGCTAAATTTCCAAACAGACGTTATTTGGATATACTGTATATTTGGATAACTGGCCACATTAGGAATGTAGGACTGCACGGTTTTCCACTGAAGAAGAAGTACTCAGTAAGTAGTGCATTGTTATTTGCATATTTGTATGTGCTTTGGGGGCCTTTTGTAAGTTTTTCTGTGGTACTTTGAGTTTGAATAGTAACATTGTTAAATACTATTCTTATCTAAACATCCTAATAAATCTATAGCTGTTTGGTGGTCTGTAAGTTGGGGATCCCAGGCCCAGGTTGACTATCTGGCCTCATGGTAAAGTCTGCTTCTGGTGTTTGTGACAATGAGTGGCCTTAACTTTGGATGAAGTGTTGATTTGGTGAATCCTTAACTCTTCATCGTCAGGTCACAATTTTCATTCATGACCAAATAACTGCTAAACTAATAAAGACGTTTCCATCAGACTCCGCTGTACTTGGTGTTGAGTGCTAACATGCTAAACTAAGATGGTGAAAATAACCTGTAAAACATCAGCATGTCAGCATTGCCATTATGAGCATGTTTGCATGCTGACCTTAGCGTTTTGCTCAAAGCACCAATGTATGGTAGCAGACTGGGTTTGGCAACTTTCATCACCATTTTCGGTTGAGTAAGTTTGACAAATTGCAGTCAATGTATGTGAAGAAATTAAGGCGTGTTTAAAGAAAACCCCATCTGTGTTAACTGCAAGATGGAATCATTTCAGCAATGCCACTGAGAGATGGCACAAGCAGGAGTTAAAAAAACGTTCAAATTCTTTGTAGTCACAACGTCAAATGATCTCAACAGCAGTTACTCTGATAAATACAACTCTACCAACGATTTCCAAGATCCAGTAAATCTCATTGTATTCCCTAACAAAGTTAATCAACGTGGGCCTCATCTCAGGCTACTGAATTTCCTCAATCACGCTTTCAACCCTCTAGTTAAATCATGCTGCGGTCGAGTTGTTCAGGATCCAGATGCATATGATGGTGATGAAACTGATAGCGATGAAGACGATGTACAAGCCAAACAGCAGACGGTCGATGACTGCCCCGACCATTTGCCATTCCTCCACGGTGGTGCTCCCTGTGAAGTGTTTGTCCGTCTGAAGGCGGATGGCCGAGAGATCTCTGCTTAGTTTCCTCAGTTCCTCCAGGGCCGGGTTCAGAGGGGTCGGTTGGGGTTTCGCTGGAGGTGTATCACCAGAGACACGCTGAAGATGAACTGCTGAGATGTTGGTGATGCTGGAATTCTGTGCTGCTTCTGTCAAAAACAAAAGAATATAATTTAACATAGTCATATAAATTATTGAATCCATTAAATGTCACCTGGGGCTTCAAAGGATTTCACCACCAACTCCCTGCAAACGGTGTCGAACTAAATCAATTGCCTTTCTCGTGCCTTTCATAGTTGATGCCAATGAATAATAATGATATACCTGTAGTATAGGGGTTGGAGAAAAAACTGGTTCGGTTGCTGTTTTTCTTTCGAGGGAGACAAACTACAACAGCTAGATATCGTAGCACGAGGACATCGATCCAGTGAGGCACCGCACTGTACTGTCTGGAGCTGTACTGGATATTCGTGACGCACAAGGTCTCCAACAGGCTGGCCACCATGAGAGCGAGACTGGTGGAGAAGAAAACGTCTGCAAGAAACAAAACCAACAAATACAGCGAGGATTCAGCACACTTCTTCATTAGGTACTGTATGTTTTACAAGCATGCCAGTAACCTTTTAAACGTCCTCAGTCATAAGGTTATGATCTTATTTGGGAAATATCCTGAGAGACCTAACGCATCTCCTTGTACATCATTCTTACAGGGTCTGGGTTTCTGATCATCTGCATGCAGGTGTTTCTTTAATACTGTAAGAACCAGACCATAACCAGAAAAGAGATTCTGGGCCTCAAATTAGATTCTAAATGGTTAACTTTTTTTTTGTCTCCATAGATTTTCAACACAGGGACACTGGACTCTTTGGGTAATACTCTCCTCCAATCACGAACATGCATTCGCCCACTGAAAATTTGCAATAACCGTAGCCGGCCAATCAAGACGTGACTATACAAATACGTGCGGAACCCACAGTATAAGACAGCACACACGCTTTCCTACATCCTTTTTTCCTCCTCAGCCAACAGAGACATCCAAATCCTAAACTGTGTGTGTGCATGCGGTAAACACAGCTCTTTGCTTTAAAAGCACATGTGCAGCAGTGAATTTCATGATCCTTTGACCTTATTATTATTTGGAATAAAGTAGGTCACAATATCAGAGGTGTCACTCACTGATGAGAGGTGTTGTATCCCCAGGGACAGGCAGCAGGTCGTTCATGATGAGCAGGAAGACGGAGTAGCCCAGGATGAGGGTCATCTTAAAGGAGGACCGGTCCACACTATCAGGAGGCAGCAGGAAGCTGAAGAGGTCCACTGTGATGAGGAAGCAGCTGGGGATCAGGAGGTTCACCACATAGAGGAGCGGCCGCCGTCTCAGAATGATCTTGGGAAGAGACACACGGGCACAACGCCTCAACATTTTAGTCACACTTTGAGCATTTATCTTCGTCTCTTTGGATGCCAAATGATTCACTTTAGGTTTCTTGTCTTATAGGATTTTTTTCTGAATTGCTGACATCTCTTAGAGTGATGTGCATGTCATTTTACAAATCACCACTGAATACTTGTTTGTATTAATTGTTAGTATAACTGTTATGATAGTTGGCAAACAACAAAACCATGTGTGGACAGACAGCCAGGCCACTCATCCTGGGCTCAGCAGGTTGAGGCTCTTTTCTATTGCATGCTACGCTATACCATCACTAATATTGTGTGCGCTACCATTTCAGATAATTCTGACAAGACACAAAATAAAAACAGACACACTAAATGTTTTGATTATTTAGATATTTCACTTTTTATCTACTGTCCCAAGTCAACTATTCAATTACAAGGGTTAAGGAAAGTGCAGGTTGTGTACAAAGAAGATAAAGTACGGAAAAATTCTGATTTATTTTTCAAATATATTCAAACGAGGAGCTTTATGTCCTCACACTTACAAAGCAAAGAGTTAAGAATTGTCGACGTATATATATATATATATCGCAAGCACAACGTAAAATGTATCCTAATCAGACCAAGGATAGTAATATGGGTTGCTGTTTTTCACTTCACAATTTGATGCGATTTGCAAACTGAAAAAACAATAAATATATTGCAAAAAAAGTGCTTACATAGTATATGATCTCAGAGTAGCTTCCCTCATCTAATAGCAGGGTATAAGGAGCTACACTGATACCTATGAGCTCCCACTCCCCGTTGGTCTCCAACACATCTTGGGACTCCTCCAGTATCTCTTCAGACGTGGTGCCTTGAATCATCCTTATGTCGTTAGCTTGAATAACACAATTAATTGCACATTCAAAAGGGCTTTTCAAAGCTGACATTGTCAAATGATGTGAATGTGGGACAACAGAAAAACTGAGGCTAAGTGTAACCTTGTGTCACACACACATTTATTGGCCAACACTTAAAGCATATATTTATATTTCAGCAGGCTTACCAAAGTGTAGATATGATCCAAAGGTCAGCGAGCAGTTTTGGATATCGAAGGGGAAAGTGTAGATTACTAATCGGCAGGAGCTGACCACTCGGACGGGCTTATCGTCATACACGTGACCTGTGTTGTATAAGTAGACGTAGGGAGTTTTGGGAGAGGTGTCCTCTTCCATGCTGAAATAGAAAAGAAAACTCTTTGGAATTAAGAATTAATAAATGAATCCAAGAGAGAAATACGTTGACAGCTTGCGGTTTTTATTGCCTGTCAATTTTTCAATATTTATTCATATTTGTATTAAGGAAACAGAAGCTGTCGGACGCATGCTGCAGTAAAATGAGAGGTTTTCTACGGTGCTGGTGCTGGGAAACACTACCACTTTAGTCCACAAAATCACAACACAAAATGAAAGTTCCTTGTACTGGCTTTAACTAAAATGAGTTGGTCTGTTTATACCAAAAAAAGTCATAGTTTTAGCTTTTTTTTAAAAAAAAGGGGCATTAAGTAGATTCCCTTAGACTCCATAGTACCAAACAACTCAAACACTGTATACCTGCATGGAGGTTTACCGATCAGGTTTACAACGTCAACGATTGATTTCTCTGATTTGGACAATAATATGAAAAAGCTCACAGGCTACTGAACAGCCTTTTAACTTACAACTCTGCGATATGGACATCTGGGACCCAAAGCTTTTCACGAGGGACAGAGACCACTGTAGCGCCACATTCCTCCTCATCCCAGCTCAGGTCCACAATATCCCACTCCTACAGTAAACAGAACAACACCGATGTGATGCACAGCTTAGAAAGTGCCATTCATTTCAGCTGTGTCACTACATAAAGTATGACGTTTCATCCAAAACACCCAATTTTAGGGCAAAAAAATACATGACATTTTTATTTAGTCACAAGCTAACTAACAATAACAAGTAAGTTAACTTCAGTTTAAGGTTAATTTAAGTCCAGTTTAGTCATTTCAAATAAGTCAACAAAATTCAACAGCAAATTTCTTTGGCGCCCTCCAGTGGGAATATAAAAAGACGCACCTCCTACCGCTGGAATTAGCTTATTTTTCTACAAACAAAAACGAATGCAATTCTCATAATTTTAAAGATGATGTATTCACGTAAATCTGCACATAGTGGATTTACGTGGACAAAGACCTTTAGTTAGTCTTCTGAGAACTTACTATAACTTGCCATAAGACTGTTGTCATCGTTTGGGATCTTTCATCCTGTGGATGAAACACATGTTTTGAATACATTTGAGTAATACAGATTAATTATGAATTTGAATTAATGACTATGAACAAGTCTGTGTAGACTCACCACTCCTAGAATTCCCACCACAGTGATACCAACGGTTAGGTTAATTGGACTTGAAAAGCTTTTCACAGGTCGCAGTAGTTTTTTAGGGAATAAATTCTGCTCAAATGCAGCAAACAAAGATTCAGGAGTTGGGCTTGTGCAATTCAATGTTGCTACAAAACCTGGATGTGAAGAGAAAGTAGAAAACAAAAGTTGTGAAATAACTCATGTAGGGCCACATGGAAGTATGTAAGTAAGTCCCATTTTTTGTATGTTTACAGAGGCACTACGGATCTTTATCTGCTGTACAGCAGGGAAGTCAAGATTGGCTGTGGTTACAATAGCTTTTTAACCCTGGTATCTTGAGATCACAAGTGAATTATCATGTTGTTTTCTCGTGATAACAAGCTAATTATCATGAAAAAACTAAATCTTTAATGCAAGATAAATGCCCAAAGCCCAGAGTGGGTGCATTTGATTGTTCGTGGCTGGATGGTATTTTCAGGGCACATCCAGAAACACGGCTTCAGGATAAGCAATCATGGCCACCACATAGACTCATCTCGCCTTCTTAAAATGGATTATAACATGATAATTAAGACATGACCCAGAGATAATGGGATCAAATTGAATTACTAAAAACACAGATTTAAGGGCTTCAGTCACTAAACTGCCTCTGAATACATCTGAACACTTGGATACCTTTAGTCACATTTGTATGTCTGTCTGACACTGACGGGGCTCATAATTATTAATAATTATGAGCCCCGTCAGTGTCAGACAGACTTGAGAGAGTTTTTTCCCCCACAATCTGACAACACACATGTTGTTCTCATTAATGGTTTATAACGGTTTACATTACTCTCTTAACTTTTACTTTCTTTTAACTTGTCTTGTTTTGTGTTGTCTGTCTGTAACTATGTGTCTCTGATGCTGCTGCCGGTCTTGGCCAGGTCTCTCTTGAAAAAGAGATTTTTAATCTCAATGGGACTCTCCTGGTTAAATAAAGGTTAAAAAAAAAAAAAAAAAAAAAAAAAAAAACTGGTCTGAGTCTATAAGCCTATAAGTATATGACAAATTAATTACGGATTACCTTTGCAGCATCTCTTTGTCCCTCATTTCCTGTCATCTCACTACTCTCAATAAGAAAGCCATAAACATATTTAATAAGATATATTTATTTAGAATTTTAATTTAATTGATAACGGTTGCTTTATTGACTAGATAGGTAGCACTGTTGTTTACGTCAGAATTATGCCTGATTCCCCGATTTTTTTTTGGAAAATAAAAGCTGGAAATATAAAATGAATGTTTTATACAGTTGATGACTGAAATAGTATTTATTAATGTGCCATATATAGCCGTTATAAACTAATTTAGTCAACTGTGTATTATATATTTTAAGGAAACCAACAAATAATATTAGTTTTCTTGTGTTTCATGTTTCATGAACATCAAACCAGACGGTACATTTGAAATAAATCTTTGTCATTATTATGTGTTTGAATGAGGTTCCCACTGTACAGGACCAGAAGTAACTGATGTACCCCTGTAACTGCAAACTTACAACTGTTCAGCTTTTATCTTTTTTGCATACTTTGTGGATAGTCAAATTGTCTTACCGTGAAGCAGCATGAAACAGATGAAGATGAGCTCCGTGGGCTTCACATCTGTCATTTTCAGTCTCAGTTAAGCCTTTATCACTTTTATTAAGTGCCTCAGATTATGAAACAAAAACAGTCAGCAGTCTCCTCCATGAGATTGAGATGATCTGCCAGAGCAACATCTATTTATGTATAATCAAAAATGAAATGTGTAACCTCCTCCAGAGGCTAATATTGACTCTAGAGTACAGTTAACTGCAGCACGCTAACTATAATCCTTTGGGGTATACCCAGTTGCTTGCAGAGAACCACTTATTTGATTGCTGTGTTTGCATAATCAATGTTTGGATAGTACAACAGGTTTCTGAATCATCTTCATTTGGATTTATATTAGTTTGCATTATATTCGTGTCGGTTGAAGCACAACAGTATGCACTTGGCTGGTGGCTGTGCCAGTTTGCCTCTAGGCTGTTTCAACAGAAAGGCATTGCTCGTCAACATTTTGGGTACATGTCAATTTCCCGTCAGTTTATGTCATTCACATCGACAACAAGAAACACAAAAAAAGTAAGAATGTTCATTATGTCACAGAACTCACATTGGTGCCGACATTGAGATGAAAGGCACCGCCGGCTCCTCTTTTATGACTTGCCATTCTGACAGGTTATGACCCGGCGTGTCAGAATCATCAGTAATTTGTATATTTCCTCAGAAAGCGTATACTTTTTTTCATTTATTTGAGCTAAATGCAGCCGCTGGACAGAGCCATGATCTGTTTGGAGCCCAATAACAAGGAAAACAGATATGCACATTTAGATAAAAAGATATCGCTCAATATCACATAACGTGTTGTTTTTATATTTGTGTGGAAGCATTTTCAGTCAAAGGTGAAACAATACAGATATGAAAGATTATAGTGGGCCTTGCCATGTCTGCTTCATTCACTTTAATAGAATGCACCCTTTAAGAAGGAGCTGAATAACTGCAGGACACAAAACTAAGCAGTACTGCAAAATGAAATACAGAAAACCAACATTACAGAAAGAATAACTGATAAAGGTTGGCCAAGGCTCTGTTTTGCCTTCTAGTTATACAGATTAGGACTGGCTGATCCAGATGCACCACATGGAGATGATGACCAGCGCGTAACAGGAGATGAGCATCAGATAGATGCGGAAGAGCAGGAAGTCCAGGACGTATCCTACGTGGCACCACTGGTCCAGCAGCTCGCTCTCCTTGTGCATTGAGGTGAGGTGGGCATGAAGGTCTCCCAGGTATTGACAGATCTGTTGCAGTTCAGGCAGAGCAGCTGCACCTGGTGATAGGAGGGATCACAGTTTTCAGCGATTGTGTTGCTGCCTGAAGTTAAGGTTCAACAACCATAACTTGTTAACCTTAAGATGACTGTGATTCACTGTTGTAAGCAGCTCCAGTTGGCAAAAGTAATGGCACAGTAGTAGTGAGTTTGATTACCTCTGCTGCTGGTTGGGTCCTGGGCAGGTGTCTGGCTGGCTGGTTGGATGATCCACAACCCCGAATCGACATTTGGTATTTCCGGTTCATCCTTCTGCGGCGTAGTGGGGGGCTGGACGTCCTCCGGCCATCGGTAACAGATGAGGTTGGCTATGTGTTTGAGCACGACCACCCTCACCCAGTTTGGAACCTCTTTATATTTCATGGAGTTGTGGTGGAGGACATTGGTAATGATGACCGTCTCCAACAGGCTGATGACCATGAGGGCCAGACACACAGAGAAATAGATACCTAGATTGAAGGACAGATTGACAGATCGAAGGATACACATTAAAGGCACGTGTAAAACATCTTTCTGCAGCAGCAGAAGACAGCCAGAATACATCTGCAGAAAGTTGACAGAGCTGTTGGTCCGTTCCATTGACTCAGTGATTTCTTTTCATCCCTCTAAACTAAAGCAAAGAACCCTTTGATTGCATGCCTGTGTATTGACACAACAAGATTAAACAGGTTTGATGTATACGACTCTGTATGTCCTATGCAATTTATCTCCCACAATCATCCACATTTACATGTCAATGCCTCTGACCTATGATGGGCGTGCCGTTTGCTGTGCTGGGCAGCAGGTCGTTCATGATGAGCAGGAAGACGGTGTAGCCCAGGATGAGAGTCATCTTGAAGGAGGCGCGGTCAACGCTATGGGGGGGCAGGTAGAAGGACAGGATGTCGATGAGCATGAGGAAGGAGCTGGGGATCAGCAGATTGACCACGTAGAGCACCGGCCGCCGCTTTATGACCACCTATAGTGAACAAGAGTCATTTTGAAAAGTCTCATCACCTTTTACTGTGTGTAGGCCAACCTTCATGGAACATAAAATAACACAACAACATATATCATTTTAGACCTTTTTGCAGGAAACGCCTGCCTGAAGTGGCAACAACGCTATGAGAGCAGTGTGAGTGAGCCAAAACGGTAGCTTACGTTTTATTTACAGCTGTTATATTTGCTCACATGAGAGTAGTAAACTCAGTTAAACTCTCCTCACCCAGAAGGTGATAATGTCCCATTCGTCGATCCCAAACTGGAGGATGGAGGTCTCTCCCATTAGGTTCACCAGTTCCCACTCCCCACTGGCTTCCAGGTAACGCTTTGAGTTTCGAGACATCTCCTGAAAGGTCAAAGCTGGACTGAGCCTCACATCCCTTACTGTGAAAGTGAAAAACACAACGAGAGGGAAAACTAGTCAGACAGTTCGATAGCCCAGTCTAAATAAGTAAGTTAGCTAAATGTAATAACTAATTAATTACATAATGATTTATGTTTTTGTTCTCTTTTTACTTTTATATTTACTTTATTCCCAGCAAAAGACTCTAAAAGTGAAACAGATAGCAGTTGCATTTCCTGACCCACTAGTAGGTTTATGTTTTATTTGTCGAAGTGTAGCCAATGACTGGAGTACTTTTTGATTGCGTAAATGTTAAGAAGCCTCTTCTTACTAGTATGCATGTAGGAGCCAAATGTAAATGAGCAATTCTGCATGTCGAAAGGAAAACTGAAGATCTCCAGGTTGCAGGCTGAGACGAGCCGAAGCATCCTGTCCCAGCGGATGTGACCTGTGTGGTTGACGTAGACGTAAGGGCACGCTTGGGAAACATCGTCATCCACACTGGGAGGGTTGTAGGAGTCCAGGCAGTAAAATAAATAAATAGAAACAGATTAAAGTTTCGGGTATTTAAGTGAGTCCCAAAGGGAAACAAAAATATGAATTAAAATCACTTTCACAACTTTTCGGCTCTCTCAGCTTCGCATACTGTATTGTCAGACATGTTTTGTGTGTATGTGTGTGTGTGGTCGGTCCTGGACATCTGTATCCGTACTAACTACTTTGTAATGAGTTGTTTAGTTAGTGTGTACTATAATGTCAGTGATCCATACAAAATATGAAAAAGCAACCAACTGGATAACTTACAACTCATAAACTATGATGTCTGGAGACCAGAGCTTCTCCACAGGGAGAGAAATCCTGGTGACGCCGTCACACTCATCAGGGTCCCAAACCAGGAACTCATGGTGCCAGTACTGCAGTGAATTAATCAGATATCTGTGTTTACATACAATCTCTGCACGTGATGATGAATCAGATCACATTACATTTATTGAAAGTGTATTATGTCTTTCCATGCAACGTACCTGCCTCAGCCACAAGAAAGTAGTGAGTATTTGTGTTTTCTCATTCTGAAATACAGTAGGCAACAGGTTAACCTCATGTGAAGCTGATCGCCTGATATATAAATATATGTCTGCTATTCCCTCAAAACGTCTTTAATCCGGTTTTTGATGCTCTTAGTATTTTTCTTAGATCGCCAACTGACAAACTCACCACCCCCAGAACAGCATACAGGGTGAAGGAGATGTTCGCTATGGTGGGATTGCTGAGGTTCACTGCTGGCCTGAAGGGTTTTAGGTCAAACACAGCCTGCATGGACTCATAGGTTGGACCACTGTGGCCTTCTTTACAGGACAGTTTACTGCAACATAGAGACACTGACCCGGACCAGAAAGTTAGTTTTGAATTATCATTGTATCAATATCCTAACATTACTTTGCGTAATGATGATTGTCGGACAAATGCGTTCACAATGACATCCTTTAATTACTAGAAGATGTTCTTCAATCATAATGTAACGACTCAAATTTGTGAAACCATTCTTATATAATGTGAAATAAAGTGGAAAAATAAATGACACATTAATGTTTTGTCTCCATTTATACATTCTCATATGCAAACAATTCAAATTTGTCCATGCAGAACAGTAGAGATGGGATCATTTAAACTTGAAACAGGCAGGATCAACTTTCAAATATTATTACTTTAATAATAACAGTATTGCTTGTTATTCACTGAAAGAGGAACGTTTAAGTTTCAGAGCTAAACATGAGTCAGTCTGTAAAATAAAACGCGAAACAATCAAGTAGGGAATAAAAGGTTATCGTTACCTGACATTAAGAGTAAACCTGAGATGATGCTGATCCTCCTCTGAGACGGACTCATGCTCGGTGTTTCTGATGGACTAACTGTCCTCCACAACCAACGATGTAAGAAGGTGTAAAGCAAAGAGAGCTCCGACTGGCAGGGTAAATGCACAGACACTTGTTTTTGCCACTTAGCAGGACATTGAAATGACTAACATTAATTCTCTGGAGACTTAACCACAACCACTACATGCTTAACCGTAGCCCAAAACAAAAACCATTACCTTAAACGAAAAAACCCCCCAAAAAGATAAATCACTGAAATTTGGTTTACTTTGTAGGAACCAGCTTTATACGTAAATGTTAAATGAGTCCCCATAACGTGAGTATTGTAAGTACTCACGGGCACACACTAATGCGATCACATGCGGACAATACCTCTTCAAACAAACACAGAACACGACTTCCAGGTGGGTATATATATATATATATATATATATATATACATATTTAGTTGCCCCAGTAACTTTAAAAATTGTGGATACGTTTAAAAAACTCAAGTAAAATAAGTAATTTTCATATTGCAAATAAGTACACATGAGGATGATTCAATTATATAAATATATAAATGAACAGTAAAGAAAAACACACAAAATGTTGGTATGTGCAGATGGATCATAAACATCCAGCACACAACTTGTTGTTCCACACCTCCGGTAAGCACTCAACCATTTTATTTTTCAACACCTCCACCGATGGGAGTTACAATCTGTTCCCTTCTCCGGCCGCTGTGGTGTCGAACCACGTGCCTATTTTAGTTTTATGCTATTTTAGAATCCTGTGACTTAGTAATCATCAGCCGACATGCTTTCACAAAGTCGGCCTCAGTTCTGCTTTTCCCATCCTGCCTCTCTTTCCCTCCGATCAGTCGCATTCTCACTCCCACCTGTCCCGGTCACATGACTCTCTTATTCACCTGCTCACCTGTTGCCGCTCATTCCCTGCCAGTCAATGAACCTGTACCTGATTCTGAGTCCTCCTCCCTCTGTTGCCAGATGTCACATATAGTATTTATTACTTGGCGTTAAACTGGGCTATGCGTAGCTAAACAGATCCTTGTATGAGATTTAAAGGGAATACACAACATTTCTGGGTGCGTTTGAAGCATTTAAGAGTCACTAATCACAAAAGTGTGAAACGTATAGTGGGCGAGTGTGAGATCGACAAGCAGATTGATGTAGTGCCGGCAGTAATGTGGCTGTTGTACCGTATTGATGTGGTGAAGATGGAGATGAGCCTGAAATCAAAGCTCTCAATTTACCAGTCAATCTACGTTCCAACCCTCACCTACGGTCACAAGCTTTGGGTAGTGAGAAAAGAGGGAGCTCCGAGTGGTGATGAAAGAAACCAGTTGAGGTGGTTCAGGACTCTGATAAGGATGCGTTTCCTGCGCACCTTCCTTTGGAAGTTCTCCCATTTACTGGTACCTTGTTAATATTTGAACATATCCAGTTGAAGAATCTTGATTCGTTTCTATGTCTGAGGGTAGTACGTTGAGTTATTTTTCTTGGCTGTCTGTCAATCAGTCAAGCAATCAAGCAATCAAGCAATCGTAAGCAATGGATGACAAAATCCACTGCCCTCATTGCTTATATGCCTAATGCATGATGACAGCAGGAGAATTGTCCATCTTATTTTAAATCAATAAATGCTAATATTTAAAAATAGTTCGTAAACTAAACCTGCAAAGAACAACAAGACGGCCATTCTGACTTAACAACACAAGATGCACCTCCAGATTGAACTGGACCGAATTGGGGCGGGGGAGTTATTTCTGAGGCAAATTTCTACATTTCATTTTGTTTCTTCTGCAGTAAAAAGTTAAAATTTGAATCCAGAAATACCACATGTTGTTATTATTTTCTAACTGTAAGCTGCAAACCGATCAAACTTTTGCTGATGGTCAATATAATTGTGTGATTATTGTGTGATTACACTCCCATCACGTTACTCCAGATGCATATGATGGTGATGAAGCTGGCGGAGATGAAGACAATGTACACGCCGAACAGCAGACGGTCAATGACTGTCCCGACCATTTGCCATTCATTCGAGCTTTTGCTCCCCTGGAAGTGTTTCTCCATCTGGAGGCGGATGGCGGTGAGATCTCTGCTCAGCCTCCTCAGTTCGTCCAGGGTCGGGTCCAGAGGGGGTTTCACTGCAGGTGTATCACCAGAGTCGCTCTGAAGATCTCTTGTAGAAATAATGATGGTATTTACTAAAAAAAAGAAAAAAAGAGCAAATTAATAGTGTGATGGTGTGTCACATTGTTTTTTGTTTTTTTTTGGTTAAAGCCAGGTACTGGTAATGCTAAATAAATAAAATACAAATAAATATTAAATCACCAACTAGACATCCTGCCTTAAAATGGAGCAAGAAATAAAAGTAAATGATCTAAGTTCATTATATGATATGTAATAGCAAATGTAAAATTGGCTGAAAAATATGGGTTTAAATTGAGCAGTTGATTCAAAGACATTCCCTATACTACTATCAAGCAATGACCCTCTTATGTATTGTTGCTGTGCCTGTCAAGAAGTCCAATTCATTACTGAACTGCAGCACAACAATTATAATGGTGGTAGATTTACATTCAAAGCATTCTAAAACAATGGGTCTTCAAACTGAAGCAGACCTCTCATTTCTAGATGAGAGTGAATTCTGCAGCTGCAGCTGTCAGCTAATACTGACTTTGAAACTCCTGGGTCCAGATTCTTAAAACTCTGTGTGGATTCACAATTAAATTAAATTACAAGTATTTTCAGAATGCTATGCAGCTTTTGAAGATAATAATTAAATCAGTGAAATTGGCATACAACCTAAAAACAAGGTTACCCATCTCGCAACTTGTATTAAATTCCTTTATCATCATATCACCCGGTTATCTCAGCTAAAGTCGTGTGCACACCTGGTCTGAAGTATGTGTGAGGTACGCACATTCACACCGACCATTCTTTTCCCATTCCTTTATATTTAACAGTTAGTGTGTGGGAAAAGAAGTGCGTAGTTACACATCATTTAAACACACCTGGAGTTGGTTGAAAAAACCATCTCCAGCTAACTGTCAATGTTCACAAATGATTTATATTCAAACAATACCAAACTATACCTGTCGCAGGTGGATGAAGGGAGACTGTGATGCGGTTGCTCTTCTTCTTCTTCGGAGGGAGACAAACGACAACAGCTAGATATCGTAACACAACGACACTGATCCAGTGAGGCACCGCACTGTACTGTCTGGAGCTGTACTGGATATTAGTGATGAGCACGGTCTCCAACAGGCTGGCCACCATCAGAGCGAGACTGATGCAGAAGAAAACATCTGCAGGAAACAAAAAAAAAGGAATGGTTAAGAAATAAAGAGATATTTGTCCTGCAAACTTTATTCATCAAGGATGGGCAACTGATTAACATTTAAAATGTCGAACTTGATATTTAAATCTGCTTATATCAGAGGTATCACTCACTGATAAGAGGTGTTGTCTCCCCAGTGACAGGCAGCAGGTCGTTCATGATGATCAGGAAGACGGTGTAGCCCAGGATGAGGGTCATCTTAAAGGAGGACCGGTCCACACTATCAGGAGGCAGCATGAAGCTGAAGAGGTCCACTGTGATGAGGAAGCAGCTGGGGATCAGCAGGTTCACCACATAGAGGGTTGGCCTACGTCTCAGAATGATCTTAGGATGAGACACAAGTACAAAGCCTGAAGGTTTTAGTGAGACTTTACAATATCGTCTTTATACCATTTTTAAATGAGACTGTAGCCAAGAATATTGACCTCATCCTCCAGTCCACATACAACTTCTTCTATCATAATTTCTTATGTTTTGGTGTCCCCTTAGATCTTTGGCATTCCCCAGAGATCCATCATAGGTCAGCCTTTGTTCTCTGTTTGCATGCTTTCATTATGGCAGGTGATCCACAAAAACAATATCCTCTATTTGTATGATGAACAATGATGTTCAAGAGAAGAATATATATTGTGTGACCACAGAGTAAAATAAAATTGCAAAAATAGCTTACATAGTATTTGACCTCCGAGTAGCTTCCATCATCTATCTCCAGGGTAGTTTGAGCTGCTTCGATATCAAAAAGCTCCCACTCCCCTTCTGTCTGTATCACTTGTCTGGACTCCTCCAGGACCTCTGCAACTGTGATGCTTTGAATCACTTTGATCTCTCCAGCTGGAATAAAATGTAAGGAAAGTTTTGGGTGCTTTTCAATATGCTATGATAACTTATGCGTACTTGCATCCTCGATTTAGACGAAAATCGTCCCCTCTTTGCCGTCGGGGAGGATCTTCCAATCCTCCAATGCACCTCTAGGAGACAAGGGGGGAAAGAGAGCGGAGAGCTGAGAGCGGAGAAACACTAGTGATTCCTTTGTAGAAGTCCTTTCGGCACCCGCAACACAAAAGAGGTGAGACACACAGCTGATATTGTAGCGGGTTTGACTCTCTGAGCTTTTTTTCGTTGACTACAATGATACAGACTATAACACGCAATCTCGCAGAAGGTAAAGCTGGCGTTTTTCTCAATCACTGACATCCGAACATTGTTTTCACAATATGCCATGTTGTGAATTGAATTAATAGTAAATATATAAGTTGTCATGAACAAAGGTATGACTCATCTGACAGAGATGATAAAATACAGCAGTATAACAAAACAATGGACAGATGCTGTCTCTTTAAAATGACAGCTCCCAAGGTTGTCTCATTTTGTTATGTGCCTTTTGCCTCGACTCCTCTCTCCTTGCGTCTCTTCCTTTCCTCAAATGCTCGCATCTCTATTGGGCAGGACAAAGAAGCGAGGAGAGGAGGCGAGGAAAGGAATCAAGGACACAAACATTAGCATATTGAAAAGCACCCTTTCTGTTGTTGTTGTTGTTGATTTTACGCAGGCTTACCAAAGTGTAGATATGATCCAAAGGTCAGCGTGCAGTTTTGGATATCGAAGGGGAAAGTGTAGATGACTAATTGGCAGGAGCTGACCACCCGGATGGGCTTATCGTCATACACATGACCTGTGTTGTATAAGTAGACGTAGGGAGTTTGGGGAGAGGTGTCCTCGTCCATGCTGGAAAAAAATAAAATAGAAAAACCTTTTAATTGCATGTACTTTAAAAGATAGGGTTCATGTTTCACCTAGCTGACTCTTTTCCTTGGTTTGTATTACTAATAAGTAATTAAACCACCAAATATTTAAACCTGGGCACAGCTCTTGTTTTTGCTGTTTGCAATATTTCTAAAGATGGTGGCATCATAATCAAAAGAAGCATAAACGTGTTGGGATCTGGCAGGAGCGTGTTTGTTATCAGCAAGTATGAGAGCTAAATTATTGACATTAATAAATTATTACTATCAATAAGATTATTAACAAATATTAATAATAGCGGGGCACCACTCTGAGATCAGGGACCAATAACCAAACTATGAATTAAGTCTCAAAATTAAAAAGAAAAATGGCGGCCTTCTCTTCCTCTCAAAAATACGGGGATTCTGTCTTCTGCAGGTTGAGGTTGGAGGAGTACAGAGCAAGTTCTGCGCTCCTCCATAGGGATCAAAAAAAGTTGATTGTTCGACCAGCGAATGTAGAACTATTCCTATGTTTTCTTAAAAGCAAACAACGTTGTTTTGCCCCCTCACATACGAATCGAATCGCGTGGGATGGCGTAGAGCTGTAAGTAGCGCTGATGTTTATTATTGATAGTGTTGTTCCTTTTGGATTCTAATGAATGAGTAATTTTACGGACTACTGAACATCCTTTTTACTTACAACTCTGCGATATGGACGTCTGGGATCCAAATGTTTTCTCGAGGGACAGAGACTCTTTTAGTTCCACATTCCTTCTCATCCCAGCTCAGTCCCTCGATTTCCCACTCCTACATTAAACACAACGACAATCATTTTAACTGTCTCACTACATACTTTGATTGAAAGGATACGTTTGGTGGTATTGTATGTATTTTTTGGTTTACAAATTCCTTGAAAAGACCACAAACAAAATTGTATGCATCCTACTAACAAATATTTTCTTTGTAGCCAAAGCCCCAAATAGTTTCCTCTCTGCCATAGAGAGACAAAATTAAAACGGAAGTTCCGGATTCTGTTATAGAGGTAATAACACAACATTGTGCCACTGTAGAACTATATTAGTCAATAACTTAGGAACAACAACTGACACTAAATTACTTCATTAGCAATCTGTTTTTTTCCTGTTCTAAGAGTTAAATGTGAGTTAAATCTGTTTTTTTTATATTAAACGTATTTATTCTGATAGCGGAGTTTAAAGCAATCACTCTCCTTCTGCTTTGTGCCAATTTATTTGTCATCGTTACATATATTAATTAATGCATTTAGTCTGCAAATTCATGTTTTGTCGGTGCTCTGTAAACTTACCAGGACTTGCCATAAGAATGTTGTCAAGGCCTGGGCTTTTTCATCCTGATGAGACATATTTAGGATTATTAATAATGAATACACTTCAGTTACAGTATACTTGGTTGAACAAGTTATGCATGTGTATGTGGAAGCATGAATAGATGGGCAGCTCATGGACTCACCACTCCTAAAATTCCCACCACAGTCATAGCGATGGATACGTTCATTATTGTTGAAAAGCTTTTTACAGGTCGCAGTAGTTTTCTAGGAAATAGTTCCCTCTCAAGTGCACCAAACAAGGATTCAGGAGTTGGGCTGGTGCAGTTCAATGCTGCAACAAAACCTGAGTTCAAAAAGAGAAATAAGATTTGTAAATTAATGAGATAGACCAAAAAAAAAGGTGTTTTTCTTTTATCTGTATTTGCTCAAAAGCAGATGTTTCTTTGTATGCTATACAGAATGGGGTAAGACTTCACAAACTGTTAAAAAAAGAAGCTTTATATCAGCTTCATGGTGCATACATTGATTCTTTTTCAAAACTTATATCCACACATATGGTATGCACCAGTGGCGGGCCGTCAGGGCCTGCAAAGCCTTCTCTGCTGGCCTGGACTTTTGACATATGTTGTATTGTCTCAGAATACATACTATGGGAACTCAGTGGTTTATGGTTTATGGAAAGCTGTTTATTTTTTCTGCAACACATCTTACTGGGTTTTAGTCTTTCTGATAAGATTTTAGTTTGTGATTTTACTTACATTCTTAAAACTTGAGATTGTTTTCCACTGCTTTTCCACAAACGTTAGAAGTTCATAATGTATTTATGAATGTGCCACAACCTTATACAACTCATATCCAGTCACACATACAATAGGTTTAAAATTCAAGGCGGCAATCATCATACTATAAAACTCTACTATGTATTTTTCAAATATTTGAGACAGTAGCTTTTCTCTTGCTCAGTGATGTCTCAATGCAGAGTGAGAAAATACATTTCTCGCTTGTTTTATTATGTATTATTTAGTAGATAACCAAAATAATTTCTTCCTTACCATGAAGCAGTGAAAAAACGATAAAGATGAGCCCGGCTGCCTTTACCTCTGTCATCTTGTTTGTGTCAGCTCATCCACCTACATAACAAACAAATGGTGTCTCTTGCTCTCAGTCAGCATAACTCGTCTTTCTCGTCTGAATTATTTGCATGCATGTCTTGTTTGTCCAAGCAACTGCGTCGCTAAATTTAAGTAACTAACTAATTGAGTCACTTCACGATATTGTTTAAATGTCAATTTCACTTGTTAAGTCAGTTTAATTTGGAAGTGTGCATGCAAGTATCTTAACCACACACCTCAGCATACAATGAAACTGAATAAGGACTTAAAGTTATTTGTACACATTAAATGGTTTGTTGAAACATGCAAATACTGGTTGCTTGACTACAAATGTTGAGCACATTAAAAAGAGTAGGGAAAGGTGGTTATAACTCAGTGTGTTGGTGGGATGTAACATATCACTTGCAACTAAAACATTCCAGCCAACCTCTATGCTAATATAAAATCATACATGGTTATATATGCACATTAGAAGATTATCCAAAACTGAAGCTCCGTTCTGCAATTCCTTAATTATGTTTTGATGTGATCTTGGATTTCTAAATCCGATGTGAAAAACATCAACGGCTTTTGCGCTCCGCAGCTGACTGCAAGTGTCGGTTGTTCGATTTCTACAACATGGCTTCAATCCACCACATCAGCATCAGCGTCTCCTTAATGTGCACATGCATGGCTCGATGCTTCTGAACAGGTGTGCACATTCTCTTATCAAGTTAGATTTTCATTCTTTTAAGTGGTGCACGCCAGCACAGCAGCAGTACAGTGAAGTCTTACTGCGTTTAAACACTTGCTGGAGGACCCAATGGAGCAGAATGGAAATGATGTGTGGGTGCCGCAGACTGAATGACGTCATATGGCTAATAAAGTCATTTAAAGATAAAGTTACACGTGGCTATATTTTCATAATTCCATATCTTCATATTCAATATATTAGCTAGGATACCTATAGAGCAGAAAAGACCAGCCAGTAATGTACATCAAAATATAGTTCTGTTGGATAGGTTCTCAGCACCGATGCTAAATTATGACAGACCGGAGTATTTATATACGTCTTTCATAACAAACAAACAAGAAATACTTCAACATGTTTCTATTATTTACAAATGATGCTGATGATCAATATAATTGTGAGATCAAACTATGTACACGTTATTCAAGATCCAGATGCATATGATGGTGATGAAGCTGGCGGAGATGAAGACAATGTACACGCCGAACAGCAGACGGTCAATGACTGTCCCGACCATTTGCCATTCATGCGAGCTTTTGCTCCCCTGGAAGTGTTTGTCCATCTGGAGGCGGATGGCCGTGAGATCTCTGCTCAGCCTCCTCAGTTCGTCCAGGGTCAGGTCCAGAGGGGGTTTCACTGGAAGTTTATCACCAGAGACGCTCTGAAGATCTCTTGTAGGAATGATGCTGGTATTCATTGCTAGATATGTAAAAAAAAAGAATTATATATATATAAGTATTATGTTTTTGTAGTAGTCTTCTTGGTTTATAATAGAGCTGCTGCATCAAGCACTGTTTCCATTTCATAGTTTTGTAGCTGGTGCACTTCTTATATTGTCTGGGTAAAACTGGAAGTAGTAGACATGAAAAGCTGTTTGGGTCACAGGGGCACCGTAAGGATGGCGCATGGGGAACCGAATGTCTTGTACCAAGCGGTTCAATACCAGTACACATTTTGTTACACCCCTAATATATATATATATACAGTACGTGTGTGTATTTATGTATGTATATGTGTATTTGTATGTAAAAACATATGTGTATATATATGTATGTACATACATATATATACACATATGTTTTACATTGTATTACATTGTAATGTATATATGTATGTATATATGTGTATATATATATATTGTTGTCGGTGCTCGGGTCCTAATAATGTTATTATACCTGTAGCAGGTGGATGAAGGGAGACTGTGATGCGGTTGCTCTTCTTCTTCGGAGGGAGACACACGACAACAGCTAGATATCGTAACACAACGACACTGATCCAGTGAGGCACCGCACTGTACTTGCTGGAGCTGTACTGGATATTAGTGATGAGCACGGTCTCCAACAGGCTGGCCACCATCAGAGCGAGACTGATGCAGAAGAAAACATCTGCAGGAAACGAAAAAAAAGGAATGGTTAAGAAATAAAGAGATATTTGTCCTGCAAACTTTATTCATCAAGGATGGGCAACTGATTAACATTTAAAATGTCGAACTTGATATTTAAATCTGCTTATATCAGAGGTGTCACTCACTGATGAGAGGTGTTGTCTCCCCAGTGACAGGCAGCAGGTCGTTCATGATGAGCAGGAAGACGGTGTAGCCCAGGATGAGGGTCATCTTAAAGGAGGACCGGTCCACACTATCAGGAGGCAGCAGGAAGCTGAAGAGGTCCACTGTGATGAGGAAGCAGCTGGGGATCAGCAGGTTCACCACATAGAGGAGCGGCCGCCGTCTCAGAATGATCTTGGGAAGAGAAACGATCAATCAATCAATGACTCAATCTGTGGCTGTTTTAAAAAATAAAAAGCTATTTAAATGTACATTGTTCCTGACCATTGAAAGGAAAGAAATACTGACAAAATGCAGACATTGTTTAGATAGTTCAGATATTCTACTCACAGTTTCTTCAAGGCATCGCAGCTGATTTAACAGTGATATTGAATTCCGATATCACGTGAATACCAAATACAGAATAAAATGAAATTGCATAAATAGCTTACATAGTATTTGACCTCCGAGTAGCTTCCAACATCTATCTCCAGGGTAGTTTCAGCTGCTTTGATATCAAAAAGCTCCCACTCCCCTTCTGTCTGTATCACTTGTCTGGACTCCTTCAGGACCTCTGCAGCTGTGGTGCTTTGAATCATTCGGATCTCTTCAGCTGGAATACAATTTGAGGAAAAATTGACCATATTAGCCACCCGGTCTGTGTGAAGTGTCGCTTGTGGTGCAAATGGGCAGAGCCTTGGGCCTGTGTCCAACTGTTCCCGATGAGGACAGAGTGTATGAGGCTGCACATGGATTGCTTTTTTGCCCTGGGATGAAATGCTTCCCAGCACTCTGCGAGCGCTTTTCGGCCCCCAAAAAAAAGATTTTGCTTTTGTTACTGTTTTTTTACGCAGACTTACCAAAGTGTAGATATGACCCAAAGGTCAGCGTGCAGTTTTGGATATCGAAGGGGAAAGTGTAGATGACTAATCGGCAGGAGCTGACCACTCGGACGGGCTTATCGTCATACACACGACCTGTGTTGTATAAGTAGACGTAGGGAGTTTGGGGGGAGGTGTCCTCGTCCATGCTGGAAAAAAAAAAAATAGAATAAAAACAACTTTTATTGGACATGCATACTTTAAAAGGACAGGGTTCATGTTCTACTCAGCTGACTCTTTTTCTTGGTTTCTGTAACTAATAATTGTTTAATCACTAAACATTATAAACTGGGCACAGTTCTTGATTCAGCCCTGTTCTAAAATGGTGGCAAATAGATCAAAACTAGCGTAAAAGATAAACCACTGTGCTGTACACAAAGCTGCACAAAAGTGCTATTGATGGTGATTCCTTTTGTTTTTTAATGAATTAACAATTTTACAGACTATTTAACATCCTTTCTACTTACAACTCTGCGATATGGACGTCTGGGACCCAAAGTTTTTCTCGGGGGACAGAGACTCTTTTAGTTCCACATTCCTTCTCATCCCAGCTCAGTCCCTCGATGTCCCACTCCTACATTAAACACAACGACACCTTTGTGATGTACAGCTTAGAACAACCACAGTCTGGTGATGTTTTTATTTATTTATTATTGTCAACAAATCCCACGGAAAGACTAAGATCAGCAATATACTCATAGTCGACTACTAACAAATATTTACAGCGTAACCAAAGTCTGAAACTTGTTCCCAAGCAGCAACCTCCGGTGCTGAGAAATGAAGCCAACAGGGAAGTGCCAAAAGCTGCAGTTCCTCAAATGGCCACCTGAGGCTGGATCCAAAAGTGAGTCAATCCCCATAGACTCCCATGTTAAAATCTCTGGTCTGGTCTCTGTAGCTCATTTTCCAATTCATGACAACTGTTTTTGTTTTAAAAAGATTTAATTTCTTCATGTTTGGTCGGTGCTTTGAAAACTTACCAGGACTTGCCATAAGAATGTTGTCAAGGACTGGGCTTGTTCATCCTAGGGATGAGACAAATTTATGATTATTAATAATGAATAAACTTCAGTTGCAATATACTTGGTTGAAAAAGTTATGCATGTGTATGTGAAAGCATGAATAGATGGGCAGCTCATGGACTCACCACTCCTAAAATTCCCAACACAGTCATATCAATAGATATGTTCAATGTATCTGAAAAGCTTTTTACAGGTCGCAGTAGTTTTCTGGAAAATAGTTCCTTCTCGAGTGCATCAAACAAGGATGCAGGAGTTGGGCTGGTGCAGTTCAATGCTGCAACAAAACCTGAGTTCAAAAAGAGAAATAAATACGGAATCTGAATTCACGAGAAAATAAATATGTATATATTTATTAAATGGATTGACAATTCTATAATAAATTATTTAATAACAAAAGTATTAGCAGGCCTAGCAACTTAAATAAATGAGAAAACATTAAAGGATATAATAATAATAATACATTATATAAAAAAGCAAGGAAATGCTCGAGCGTACTTCATAAATACAAATACATTTCATTATGTGCACAACATCGTCTGCCTCTCAGCGCAATTTCAAAAAGCAAATACTTTAAATTCTACATTTTACTGTAATGTTATTTTGAATTAAGTAAAAACGTTCAGCCTTCAGCTTCAATAACCCTTTTTGAATAATGTTTTTATTTTCATCATTTCTATTTTGCAATATATCCTTCCAGAATAAAGTGACGTTGAATAAACATTTTAAATTGATTTACGTTCAAGGTTATTCTTTTTATTTGTATTAACTCACTTATTTGTATGCTTTACAAAATGGGGAAAGACTACTTGTGTTTAATAAAATGCTTCATATCAACTTCACAGTACATGCATTGATCCATTTTCAACACCATCAGCCTCGCGTATGCCCACTTTAATGTGGTCTCTGTCCATGTACTTGCAAACCAGTAACATGCTGTTGCTCTTTGTGTTTAGTGCTTGTTGGTGAGTATTGGTATCCTAACACACTAAACTAAGATTCTAAACATGGTAAACGTCAGCATGCTAACATGCTGACATAAGCATTGAGCTCAAAGCACCATTGTACCTACATACAGCATGACAGAGCGGCATGGCTGTTCTCTCAGCTTTACTTTGTGAAAAGCTGTTTAATTTGTAATATAACACTTCCCACAGACTTTTAGGATGTCACACTTTTGGTTTAATTGCATTTGCTAATCTAGTAGATGGTCAATATTTTTTCTTCCTTACCTTGAATCAGTGAAAAACAGATGAAAATCAGCGGGGCTGTCATCTGTGTCATCTTGTCTGTGTCAGCTCAACTACTTCCATAACATGTCCCATCAATTTATAAGGACAACGTCAACCGGCTGAACAGTCGGTGTGTCTGGTTTCTCATTGGCTAAATTGAGTCTCAACTCACACCTTTTTCTTCTAAATGACTTGTGTCATGTCTTGTTTTTCAAAGTAAATACAACCAAAGCAGGATGTCTGCTGATGATGTTTTGAAATTGATCTCAGGAGTCGGTTTAACTTGTGTCTAGGTGAGAAGTACAGGACGTCATTTGCTTTTAGCCTTAGGAATAAAAGCAAATAGGAGAACTTTGTGAATACATGACCAGTGTTGTTCCAGTTCCTAACTTCCAGGGTAGATGGATCATAGTTAAATGGTTTGTTGGAACATGTAAATATCCACTTTGGTCTGTATTACTTGCCTAATTTTTTACAAGATCTGGTCGGTTTTAACTGTTTACTTGCGGCTACATTTTAAATGAGACATGTAGAATAACATATTTTTGATGTAATATCACAATTTCACCACGTCTACACATGGATTGTGAAAATTAGCAAAGTCTGGAAATGAAGCCAGTGTGTCAGTTCTCATACAAAGGCTCCATATCCTCACTATCCTCACTAATCATATTGCAGGCCAACGTCACCATAAGAAAAACTGAATAATAAGTTGATTTGGGATTTATTAAAGGAAATTGTGCACTGGCAGGCATACGCAAGGTTTTATAAATCATAACACTTTTCCGGCCTACGTATATTTCCTCATTTGTATATACGCAAACATTCCGTGTGGATCCTACGCACTGTTTTGTAAATGAGACCTCAGGCCTGCGCTTCACCTGCTTATGGCTTTAGGAAGGCAAATAGGAAAACCTCAAAGACGCATGAACAGTGTCGTTCCAGTTACTAGAAACCTCAAGGGGATTGAGAGTCAGATAGTTTGTTGAAACATGCTGATCGTTATTGTTTAACTGACAATGCAAGAGAAAAGTTAGGACGACTTTAAAGATCTTTTTGAAAAAAAGCAAGCAGGTATTTGGTTTCAGAGCCTCAGGGGCGGGGGGGGGGGGGGGGGGGGGGGGGGGTATTGTTAGGATTTTATCAACACTAGCACTCTTTTCTATTCTGCTTCGATCGGTTCGGTTCCTAATCGATACTCTTATCTGATTTTTTTACTTACCGTAAAATTACTTTAATTATTCTTGTATGTATACAAATAGTATTTATTGAGCAGCATTACAAGAAGTTCAAAAATCTTTAAAATACGAAAAAAGATAAGAGTTAAATTGATGAGATAGACCAAATAAATACATACTTTTCTTAATATTTGCTCAAAGGCAGATCTTTGTTTGTAATCGGTACAGAATGGGGTAAGACTTAATTCACTGTTAAACAACATGCTTCATATCAGCTACACGATACACACATTGATCCATTTGAAATTTGAGGCAACTCATTACACTATTAAATGCTACTATTGTGTAGTTTTATCAGCCAACTTTTAACAGATTATCTATTTATTCAACTCATTTTGTAGTTGGTCAATATTCTTTCTTTCTTACCGTGAAGCAGGAATGATGAAAGGATGAAAAGACACCTTCATAACTTGTCTCATCAATTTAAAAGCAAAATTCCAAGTGTCTAAAGAAATGGTGAATCTTGTTTCTAAATGGATCTACTCTACTTACAGATTTACATTTGAATTACTTGCATGCATGTCTTGTTTGTCATAATAACAGTGTTTACAACTGAAATAAACAAACCAAACAAGGGAGTACATGTCATTAAAATGTGAACGATGTTCTTCATTTCATTAGAGTTGGTTTCAGTTGTTAGATCTGTTTATCTTAGCAGTTTGCACATCCTTAACAAATATTATAAATGCACAAATAAGCAATGAGCCTAAATCATTACTCACATTTACATCTCACTCAATACAGAGGTCAAGAGAAAACTATACAAATTAATTATTTAATGTATGCTGGGCGAAACATAGAGGCAATGCATGAAATTCTCCCCAGCGTGTAATTGACTGTTTTTAAACTTTTCAGTGTGAATCGTGACTCTGCTCTGCAATAATATTCACTAATTTATCAGAGCGTAATTAGGGATGTTGGGATTAACCTGTTTAATCGTAACCAGGTTTATATAACTCACTTTTTCATAACTGTAGGAATTGAAGAAGCTACGATATAGATGGCGTCCTGATCATAGACTATATATAAGAAGTGGAAGTGGATATTTCCTCTGATAATAATCGGGATATCAAAATTCCATATTGTGACATCCCTAATCCCAAAGATTACTCTCAAAATTATTGTTTTTTTTACAATAGCAGGCACAATTGAGGTGTAACATATGGAAGCCCATTCCGCCAGCATAAAAAAAAAAAAGAAATCCACCCAAAAAAAATTTTTAAAAAAGATTATGACGTTTTTTATTTTATTTTTTTAAATTATTACACTAATAGTAACACTAATTACAGTATATTTGCAAACTCATTCGTATTATTATTAGTGCTGGGCAAGTTAACACGTTATTATCGCGTTAACGCATTAATAAACTAACACCAACAATTATTTTATAGCGCGTTTTTTTTTTTTGAAAGTCCGTTGCTCACTGACGGTGGAGGAATGGAGACTACTGGACATCGCTGCGGTAAAGTCAGCAGACACTCAGATCTCCGTGGTCAACTCAGCAGACACTTAAATTTTAGTGCACCTATATGCTGAAATTCACGGTAAACGCATTCAAACGGTACAGATCGGGAGCGAGCGAAGGATTTTGAAAGTTAGCGGAAAGATTAACGTGAGACAACATCCGGTTTCTTCAGACGAACATCCGGTTTTCAGAATAAGATGAAAAGTATGAATTATACATAAGTTTTAAGTATAAAACATGTTTTTAATTTTTTTTTTCGGTTAAATAAAATAAAATAAAAAACATAAAAACCTTTTTTTTTTTTTTTTTTTTTTTTTTTTTACTTTTTTTCCGGTTAAATAAAATAAAATAAAAAAAACAACATAATCTTTCTTTTTTTTTTGGGTGGATTTCTTTTTTTTTTTTTTATGCTGCTGGGAATGGGCTTCCATAGTAACGTTACATGTCAATATGGAAATGAATGCAAAGAAGGAACTGGAACAGTTTTGTGTTTTAATGCTTCACATTACAGAGACGTATTGTCCTAGGTCCCGTTTCCCAATAAGTTAAGTGATTTCCACTCTAGGTACGAGACACTTGCTAAACTATGATCATCTTTGTCATCAACAGTATTTCCAGTTAAGATGCTTTTAGGAAACACCAGGCTTAAGAGGGAAAAAACGGATCTCACAATCATCCGAGCCTTTATATGCTTCTGGGAAACGAGGCCCTGTACATCAACTCAGGAAAAGTGGCAAATAGAAGAACTTGTAAGACACATACATTTTGTCCTCTTTACAATAATCCTCCAGGGTAGAGTGATGACTGTAGTTCGAATTGTTTGTACAAGTATGCAATTATGTGTTGCGTGACTGACAATGCTGGAGAAAAGTCAACAGGAGTTACAAAATCTCTCTAGATGTTTATTTTAGAGCGTCAGTGCCCTAAAACGTAACTGTTAAACGGTTAAATAACACAAAACATCAAATTGAATTGTGAAAGAGGGACAGTTCAGCGGAGAGATGTACCCTAACATAATAACTTTCAAATGCAACAACTCGACCAACCTTCACAATTCTTGCAGCAGTTAGTAGTAATAGTAGTAATTGACAATGACTATGAGAAAGCCTGTTAACAAATACGAAAAAACAAACAAACTCGAAAGCAACATCAGGATGTGTTGTTTGACTGCATCCAGATGATGATGATGGTAATGAAGCTGACTGATATGAAGAGGATGTAGAGGCAGAAAAGCAGGCGGTCTATAATGAATCCCACCTGGATCCACTCTTCCGAGCTCTGGCTTTCCCCTAGCCGCTGCTTCACCTGAAGGCAGATGGCTTGGAGGTCGCTGCCTAGGCTCCTCAGCTCCTGCCAGACCAGCTCCTTATCCAGCGGCCCTTTCTGTTGTGAAACCTCGCCGTCCTCTGCCACCAGAGAAGAGACTTTCATTTCTGTTGTAGAGGATAAGAAGAGGGCGGTGATGGCAACTGGGACTGTTTATATTGACGTAAGGACTTGCATAGTTTCACATTCCAAATCTCACAGACTACCTTGTGCAGCAGGATTTCGGATGACTGTGTCCTCTCGATCTCTGGGCTTGGGAGGAAGCCGTACCAGGCGGCCCAGGATGTGAAGAACAAACACTCTGATCCAACGAGGGACTGGAGAGTAGTGAGCGGAGCCGCACAGCAGGTTTGTGATGAGGATAGTCTCCAGTAGACTAGCCGCCATAAGAGCCAGGCACAGACACAGGAACACGTCTGGGATAATAGTAATAATAATAATTATAATAATGTGCTTTTTAGAATTTTTTCTTTTTTTTTCACATACCCGCTTAACAGACAAATTAACAAGATAAATCCATGCCGAAAACTTCAAGCATTAAAGGCCATTGACATACAGCATTATCACCGTTTAAGTTGATATGGCAAATGTGGCAGTTTCTTTTTACTCATCAGACAGATACGTCGTAGCTTTAGCATTCATTTAGAGCCATGTTTCTGTCTTTCTGATGAATTTAAAGGAAGAGTGTGTAACATTTAGGGGGGTTTATTGGCAGATATTGAATATAATATTAATAACTATGTTTTAATCGGTGTATCATTAAATGAAACTAAGAATCGTAGTGTTTTTACTGGCTTAGAAAAAGCAATTTCTATCTTCCGAGGGAGCGGGTCCTCTTCCACGGAGTCCGCCATCTTGCACTGTAATCCGATATTATAAGCTGGCGCCGGTGCTAAATAATTAAAGTCCGTAGTATTGATAAGCCCCGATGTTACTGGTGCTTTTTATTAGTACTTTAAAATGTTTTGGTGGCATTTTATTATCACGCTGCAGCACGCATTTGCTCTGCTTTTTCTGTTGGGCAGAGATCCTCCCACGACTCACTCACATAGACACAAACAAACACAGACAGCGAGCAGATAAACTGCTGAAGTCAAGATTAATCGAGTTGATGGAAACTACGCTTGTTACTGTACGTGCAATAAAATGTTTGCGAGTAAAAAGCGGATACTTTATCAATGCATCTGTGCAACAACCATGGACATAACAAAAGTGAAACCTAATTCAATCTGCTCTTTTTGCAGTCTCATCCACTGCTGCTATGTTTACATAAGCACAGCACACACCATCGGCCAAAAGCTTTTTTTAAAAACTGCATCTGCCGGCTGAGACAAAGCAACTTGGTGGACGGAAGACGGAGGGCAGAGGACAGGAGGAATGACTGATACCAACTGAAGTCTGTATTCAGAAAATCATTTTATATTTGTTTCCAGTGAGATATTAATTACTTTATATTCTGTTATATATATGATATTATCTTTAGCTGTTAAATGCTTCACCGTTATCACTAGCTAGTGGCTAACTTTGTCTGACTGGTGTTTGATGCTAGCCAGGTAGTTCACAGAAATGTTACTGAAAACAGCTGCATCATTGAATTTTTGAATTTTTGGCTTCAAGTGACTTTCGCAGTAGTGGAGGGTATTGTCAACTGACTTATGAGAGGTATGGTGTTTCCAGTGACCGGCAGCAGGTCGTTCATGATGAGCAGGAAGACGGTGTAGCCCAGGATGAGGGTCATCTTAAAGGAGGACCGATCCACATTCTGAGGAGGCAGCAGGAAGCTGAAGAGGTCCACTGTGATGAGGAAGCAGCTGGGGATCAGCAGGTTCACCACATAGAGGGTGGCCCGGCGCTTCACTGACACCTGTAGCGGTGCCGAAAAATACACAGCAGCTGGTAAACCAGACTTCTTAGATTTGTACAGAACAGAACTAATTACATGTTTAGCTGTTTTACTCAATTTTACACTGCCTGAAAAGATGGCTCTAAGAAGTTTTGTTGTATTTGAATAAATATATAACATTTTTGATAAAATTATGCGGATACAAAATCATCACAATTAAGAACATCTAGCAAGCGAAAGTTAAAACAATACATCCCAGAACACAGACACATTTACACATTTTACATTTTAACACAGCATACAAGACTTTACTGTGTCAAAAACGTATGTTGTATGATGATGGTCATGCATCCTCAGTAGGGTAACTGTTAATATTCCCTGTGATGGATTCATATTTTCATTGTTATATTCTACATTATACACTTCCTGTAGTAAAATATTTGGTGACGTAGACTAAAAGACCTCCCAAAATACTTTTCAATCCTGCACCTCCTTCTCTTTTGTGTTGTGTAGCATACAATAAGGTTACAGTCTACAATATTTCCTTACAAAGAAGCGCATCTCTTGGTACATTCCTTCATTCGTAGTTGGTAGTAGGGATGTCTTCACTGTGAGTCCAATTAGTTCCCACTCGCCCATAGTTTTCATCACTTCTTTAGAGCGTTTTAATATATGTGATACATTTGATGAGAGGTCTAGCCGCAGAGAAGGTGCTGAAATCAAAATATAATAGTCAATGCTTTGGTGAGATTTCATCCTTATAATGCCATTAGTAACAAAAATGTCTATCTGGATCATTCAATTGACAGAGGTGTATTAAAACGATTAAAAAAACACATCAATCTGTACATCTCAGGTATTGTGTAGATCTGTTTCTACTCACCATAGTGTATGTAGGAGTTGAAGGTTAAACTGCAGTTCTGGATGTCAAATGGAAACGTGTAGATGTCGAGCCTGCAGGAGCTGATCACTCTGACAGGGTGACCATCAATCACCAAGCCGTTAGAATACAGATAAGTGTATGGGACAAATGGAGCGGAGTTCTTCTCCATACTACAGGACGAAAACAAATAGAAGCCAGTAAAGATGATTGGTAATATCTACTTTCTGTGTACAAATACGAATAGCTATGTTTGTAAAATACACAAACATAAGTACAGCAAGTTTTAAGTTAAACATAAGTTCACGACGTTTGTGTTTTGTCTTAAAAGAAGACCCAATTGGTTTTGGCTCTGCGCTAAAACACTGCATTTCAATTTAAACAATGCTTTTCTGACAGAAAGAAGTATTTATAAGTACAGCTCTGATGTGGCGGTCAATCAAGGTCAGGCCACTGATGTGTGTAAAGTCAACCCACAAATACGGCTGCACCGTGATGGTACTTACAATTCATTTATGACGATATCGGGAACCCAGAGCAGTTTCCTTGGAATTGTAATCCGTGATGTACCGCACTGTTCTGGGTCCCACCTGACAAACTCATTCCTCCATTTCTGCAGCATGAATCAGACAGATGCAACACAAACTACATTGAGTATAAAACTACAGCTATCAACATTATTGTCTTCATTCTTTTTGACTGTAAACATTTTCTACCAAGTTTTTTTGGTCGATAACATCATGTAGTATCTAATGTTTTGTTGCTGGTATGCAGTAAAATCTGCCCAAAAACTAGATCTAAGATCCAAACTGACAACTTCCATGTTTTTCCAATTCTCAAGCGTGGAAAGAGGTGAACAATTTTATTCTTGCTGGTAACTGAGAAGGTGATTTTAAAGAGAGTACTTACTAACTCTTGCCATATATATGTTTTCAGGACTTGGGCCTTTTCATCCTGAAAAAAAAAGCCCAACATTCATTCCTATGCATTCCTTCTTTACCGACATTTTCTTTCATTGAAAGACATTATAGATACTGACAAAGATTACATGAAATTGTCTTGTTGGCTGGTATAACCACAGTAAAGTTGTTGAACTTAGAAAGAAAATCAGTTTAAAAATCAGTTATTCATAGTTTAATCTAAGAAGGCTTTTACACTGAGAAGCTATGGAACATGGCGTAGTAGTGAGTTGGTTTTAGGGTAATGTATGGTCTCTTACCACCCCCAAAATGCTAAAAAGGATGAAGTCAATGCTGACGGTGGTGCGGGTTGATTCATGCATGACAGGTCGAATGGAGCTGAGGTTCAAGACAGGTTGGAGAGCTTCCAGCAGGGAAGGCGGGTTTGGTTGAGAGCAATTCAGCATGACAGAATTGCAAGGAGCTACGGAGGAATAAATGAATCGCAGTTATGATTGTTGCGTAGATTAGCTGCACCAACTAGCAGAAAGTAATGGTATTTCCCAACTGCATGAATTTAAAAAAACAAACAAATTGTATAGTAACATAAGTAACCTGGACAAAGAACATAACTGATGTTTTTTCTTTTTTAATTAATAAATGAATGCTCACAAATTAGTTTGTAACTTCACTTTGTGGATAAAACAAGTGCCTTTTTAATACAAATATCTCTCCTTTAATTGGAAGGACATTAAATCATCTACTGATAAAATGAGTAATAATGTTCAACATATATGAACAAATATATTTTCTCTTGACTTGATTGTACATAGTGGCCTCGCTAAACCATCACAATAACTCAATGAATTTAAAACTTTTCACTTCCTCTACGACATATATCACTGCATCATACAGTGGGAGCTGTACTTACCATGCATGAGCACAGAGATGATGAAGATGAATAGAACCTTAGCAGGCTTGACTTTCCGCGGGCAGCACTAAAAACATTAACATTGGGTCTGGTGTTTATGGCTGTCCTGTAAAGTTGTCTACATACATTTTAGGTGGCAAATACAGACAAAGTATACGGCAAAACTATAATTGTCCTTGTTAATGTACAGTAAGTGCATTTAAATACCTAAATCTAAAGGTTAGTTGATTCCAAATGTGGCAAGCCAGAAAAGCCCTGAATCGAAGTCCCAAAAGTAGGAAACCATCAGAAAATATCCAGAAATAGAGTTTCATTTTTTTAAGATCCAAAAGGGAAAGTGTGACTTTTTTAAAGGTTGCCAACATTAATGCTGTTTACATAAATGATTTAACCCTCCTGCTTACATCTTGGGGAGTTCTGCATATTCAGATAAAGTTACATGCAAGATATTCAGGCTACTTTAATAACTACACGTAGTTTGAATACAGGATACACTATATTGCCAAAAGTTTGGAGATGTATGTTGGGTTAGGCTTCTTGGTTTTAAGGGACATGCTGATGGAACAACATTCAATGATAATTTAGACAACAATGTGCATCTTGCTTTTTGGCAAACACTAACCTCAACCTTCCCAAACCTTTAGGATGACTGAGTCAAGCCTCATCGCGCAGCATCAGCCTGACCTCAGTAACGCAGCAATGTTTCAAAATCTTGTGATTGAATGTCCACATTAAAGATGAACCGATTCAAAAAGCTTGATTCGTTATCTGACATCATTAATTGAATAAATAACAATTCAGTACATTTATGTCTGTGTATTTAGTTGTTCTATTTTCTTTTTGACAAAGTTAGCAAAGCACTTTTTAAGCCAAGCCTGATGTTGCCTTACACACAGAAGAATGATCCCAGTCACGTCCACACAGTAAAGCAGACAGCTTATTCATTTAACACTGGTATCGGATCGGTACTTGGTATTGGCCAATACCCAAAGCCCAGGTATTGGTATCACGACTGAAAAGGTTGGATCAGTGCATCCCTAGTCCACGTACTTTTGGCCATGTAGTTTACCCTTTTTAGTGCAGTGAAGGATTTGTTCACTCTGTGTGACTAGAGGAATGTTTGTCACCTTGATTTTTAATTTTTACTTATTTCATAATTTTAAAGTTTTGGTTTGTGTAATATGATTCTACAATAGAATATAGAATAAAAAATTGACGTTAAAATGAATGAATAAAAAGGAAAACTATTCGAACATGATTATTATATTTGAAATGAATGTCAGTCCAAAACTGAAAGAATCTTTTCAAGTAATTTTATTTTGTATACAATGTTTTCCTCCATTTTAGAATGGCACAATATAACACAGAAGGCTTCTACGGCTGATTAGAGTTAATTAAATAATAAGACCATTTGCTATTATTAATAAAACAATAACTTTAGAGTATGTAAAAATGTCTTGGCTCCAATCTAAACAACAAAATGATTATGTATTGATCAAATTCAACATACGTTTAAGTTACTTGCTACATAAATGGAGCCGCTCAAAACAGACAGCAGTTGTCTACTGACTGTACGAGTTCACCCACATAATGATGATGGTAACGAAGCTGACTGATATGAAGAGGATGTAGAGGCCGAACAGCAGGCGGTCTATGATGAAACCCACCTGGATCCAGTCCTCCGAGCCCTGGCTTCCACCCAGCTTCTCCACCTGGAGGCGGATGGCCTGGAGGTTCTTGCCCAAGCTCCTCAGCTCCTGAAGGGACTTGTCCTCCACCACTGGCCCCATCTCAGAACGCCGATCATCAGGTTTTTGCTGCGCCACCACAACGTTGGGTTTCATCTCTAGTTTTCAAGGGGAAAAAGTTTAAATTAAAAAAATATATTATTACGTCTACTCCTACAAAGGTGAATGCATATAAACAATCATGCTGATCCATCGGATTTACTTTGCACTGTATATAAAGTCATATTCTGTACCTGAATCTCTTGGTTTTTTAGTTTTCCGAGGCATGCAAACAAGACGGCCCAGAATTTGCAGAACAAGCACTTGGATCCAGCGAGGGACGGGAGAGAAGTCAGCCGAGCCGCACAGCAGGTTGGTGATGAGGATAGTCTCCAGTAGACTGGCCACCATCAGAGCCAGGCAGATAGAGAAGAACACATCTGCCAAAATAAACACAAAATGAAAGTACGTCGTAGTAACTTTAACTGAACAGGTGGAATGAATGAGGGATACTAGCTTTTCAGCAAACGAGCATTTTGTTTTAAACTCATGCAGTATATATTGGCTGTGCTAATATGTGATATATGTAATATGTGATGAGAAGGTGCATCATCATTATATCATTGTTTTTGACCATAAGCTGTCAGTCTACACTCCACCTGCAGCAGCTCATCTACTGATTCGACAGATGAATGATGCTTCTAAGTAACAACTAGAGCAACAGCAGAAGGCAACAAATACATCTAAAAGCAAGTTAGAGATGTAACAGGTTTCAGTAAATACAGAGAACCTTTGCTGAGTCTGAATTACACTCACTGATGAGAGGTATGGTGTTTCCAGTGATGGGCAGCAGGTCGTTCATGATGAGCAGGAAGACGGTGTAGCCCAGGATCAGTGTCATCTTGAAGGAGGAACGGTCCACATTCTGGGGAGGCAGCAGGAAGCTGAAGAGGTCCACTGTGATGAGGAAGCAGCTGGGGATCAGGAGGTTCACCACATAGAGGGTGGCCCGGCGCCTCACTCTGATCTGTAGAGGTAAGTTGGTTTGCTTGTTTCAAACCCAATACTCTTATAATCTGAGACTCAAATGCAATTTAAGGTGCAATACTTGCAATTTACAGACAACCAACCTACATGAAATATAAGCTCATCAATGTAATCATTATAAACTTCTTCGCGGTGATGATTGGAGGTGATATCCAGCAGCTCCCACTCCCCCATGGTGGTCATCACCCTCTTGGAGATCTTTGTAATGTTAACTGCATCCCTCCCCAGGGAAATCTTTATGTCACTCGCTGGGAATAGGAGGAATAGAGAATTATAATATCCTGTAAAGTCAAGCTCACATTACATATCCACTACATAAATATAGGAATTCATAGTTTAACTAAATGAATATATATTATTTATATCTTATTAAAATGTGTTGTCTGTCACAAGCTTATCACTGTAAACTTCTAATGAAAAGTGATAGATAGATATTCCTCCCTCCCACATTTTCAATAATCATCAGATCAATCCATTTTCAAATACTCTAAAACAGCAGATGCCATGGTGCAGCACACATTGCATAATAGTCTTGTTACAGTTTAACTTTAAATTCCTTCACAACAACATTATTTAAGAGTTTTTTTTCCCTTTGTAAGTGGCCATTTAATTGGAAAAAAGCACACTTTGGAGTCCCAAAATAGAAGTTTACACCATTACAGTTAAACATGCTTTACTGCTCACAATAGGGACAAAGATGACTTGCTGACCATTACATTTATATTTATGTTTTTCCAAGACAGCATACAAAAGTCTATAAAGACGGGAAACAAGACATTTGGGGAAGTGCCTTACCATAGTGCAAGTAGGAGTTGAAAGTCATAGTGCAGTTCTGTACATCGAAGGGAAAGGTGTAGATATCGAGGTTACAGGAGCTGACAACTCTGAGTGGTTTAGAATCGTGCACCCGACCATCGCTATGCAGGTACACGTATGGGACAGTGGGGGCTGTGTTTTCATCCATACTGCAAGACAGAAACAAGCAGAGGAGTTATAAGTGAAACATTGGCCAAGTGACACCATGGCACCTTTAATTCTTTTAATTTACAAAATGAAAAAATAAAAATAATGAATTCATCCATCTAACAAATATTGCATGTTTCGCCACAACATGAAAACACATGAATGAGTCACTCGGTTGTGTGACATTTTCCTTAATTACAGCAAACAAGTGCACTGTAGTGTATTTTGAGTTAATCCCAAATACATTGTGCTGCTTCCGGAAATACTCTAGACCACTAAATGTGTATTAATGCGCGGATACAAATAGTTAGAAATAAAAAATTTACTCCAGTAACATTTGGTAACAACTACTGTGCCCAGCCGGTTTGGGAAATTATTTAACAATTTAAAAAACTTTGCATCTCTAATATGGTTTAGTTTTACATAAGATATATACTCACAATTCATTGATAACAATATCTGGCCCCCAAAACAGGGTTCTGGGAAGAGAAATCCTGTCGGTGCCGCAGTTGATTGGGTCCCAGCTGACAAACTCGTTCATCCACCACTAAAACCACAAAGCTGCTGTCAGTGCACAGAGCCGGTATCGTATAAGTAATAATCACATCATTCACCCCAAAATCATCCCACAATTATTTCTACATCACTGACTGAGAAATATGAACATGGATGATTGCAGTACGTACATTATGTTGCCAAAGGTAAGTGAGCAAGAGTTGAGCCTTTTCATCCTGGAAGACAAGAAAACCTGCTTTAAGACACAAAAACAGTGACCGTGTTTCTAATGTGTTTTTTGGGGACCAACTTAATCCTCAAGGAAGTCTCAGTGGAGCCCAGAAACATAATGGAGTGGGTTACTCAGTATACAGTATAATGCTACTTATTTGTATCTACTGAGAGCTGAAACATACCACTCCTAGTATCCCGTACATGGTGAAGAATGTGGTGACGTTGGTGCTGGTTTTCATGTTCATGACGGGTCGTATGGAGCTCAGGTTGAAGACTGGACGCAGAGCTTGCAGCAGGGCGGGTTGGTTCGGCTGAGAGCAGTTGACCTTGATGACACTGCACACAGCTGAAGGGAAGATTTAAAAATGAGAAAGTTAAGCCGTAAACATGCTTTGGCTTATTTTCAACAAAACAGCACACCTGCAACGAACAAAACGGATTGAAAAATAAGGAGGTTGTCTCAACATTAGTTACCAGTAATCATTGGGATTTCTATTAACTTATTTCCAATTTAATGCAGAATACAAAGAAATGTAAGTCTTCAAGTAGTTGTTACATTTTACGTTGTATAATTGGTCGTGCAGTGCACATTCTCCTAAGCTATTTAATTTTTTATAACCTTGTTGCTTATCTTCATTGCAAACCACTTTTGATATAAGCATGCCTAATACTCGATATTGTGCTGAACAAAAAGCTTACCTGGCATAAGAATGAGAATGATGACCACAGTGGGCATGACTGATGGAGGGAGGCACTAGAATAACACAGTTACAAAAATTAATTTAAACAAACATTAAAACTATTAATTATGGATTGTTTAGGAAAAGGTTATCAGTTACAGAAAAGATGCATTATGACTGATGCTGTATTTAGCCTCTGAAATAACACATCACTACATACAGAATATGCACCAGGAGAAGATACTTTACCTTTGGTGTCATGATGGCAAGAGTCAAATCTTCCTACAGTCGTCTGATTAAAGCCGTTTCTTCAGTATCGCGTCTGGAGAATACACAGATTGGTAATCACACTGCTTTATTGGAAAATGTGCTTTTAGTTGTCAATTGTATGAACAGGAGAGTTGCCGGTCCATAAATAACCATTGTCAGACAGCAAAGGCATACTCTCCACTTACCTGGCAAACTCACTCTTGAAAGACTAAATTCAGCCTCGGTGGCCAAGATATACATAGTGCCAGGGTAAACCAAGCGTGATGTGGACAAACCCCTGGCAAATGAAGTGGGAAATGGAAAACTCTGCACGGCAGCTACTTTCCCTGTCGGTGGTTTCATACAAAACAAAGATAATCCAAAGTTAATGTATTCTACCAGAATGTGTGACTTGCAGAAGGTGAAGACTGACCACAGTGGCATCAGTGTCACACCTGCTGGCCCAATGCAAATAAACAGTGGGTGGCCTGTGAGAAACATGTGTCCTCTGGTGTCCCCCTAAACCTCCTGCCAACCAACTAGTTTTCATTTTATATTAAAGTTGTCAGTCAAAATGAACCAGGTTATACAACTTTGCCCCAACACGCAATGCTTCTGCAATGGTGTTGATTACAAATGTGCAGAAATAGTCATTTTAAGCCTCATACATTGAAATTGGAGCTGTTATGAAGGACACTGCTTAATTTGTTGAAACTTTATTGCAGTGGTGTTCCTGTCCGTCACGTACAGGCACCACCTCTGTGCATCTCCTGTGAATGAAGTGTGGGGGACACTCTCTCTTCATTTCTTCTGTTAGGAATGTAGTACATCATTTCCTGTGTGCCATAGACACGTTACCACCTAGCAGCGACATGCATACACAAAGAATAAACCTACTGTATGCATAATATCCCCTTTTCTACATTTCACCTGCTCATGTCCAAATATAATATTTGATATTTAAGTATTGTACTGTTTACAGATCAGTTTACCTCAGGGACTCCTTTATACATACTTTCAATGTCGGAATTCATTGACAGGCCTCCTTCCTCTCATTTAGTGACAAAAAAAATACCTCTGTACAAATCACAAGTACATTTAGATTATTGTTTGTACACGCTTTATTTGTCCATCACATTTCTGATGATAAGGCTTGTTTAATGCTTTGTAGCAGATATATTAATATTTTAAAGACCACTGACTACCAACAAGATTAAATCCAAAAGTTCACATGCAAATGATTATTGATAAATATGAGGCACAATACAATGAAATATTATATATACAATTAGTATTGTATTATATAATTTATGAGTGGTTTATATGAGTTAAATTAACAAAAAGGCTATCTTAATAGCAACACAAGCTCAATCCCTGGTACAGATGCCTTCCCTACAGGCCTCACAATGATCAGGCTCGTGGGGACTTTTGACTTCCTGGCTTACAAAGGGCCTGTTTACTTTGCCCAGGTTTTCATGGTAGCATTTTATTCTTATCTTCTCCACCAGATTCTCCAGGAGGATGTCGATGTTCTCTGGGGTGATGCTGGGCCTTTCCATTGGGGCTTCGCTGCACTCCTTGCAGTTCTGACGGAAGGGCCTCACTTTGACAATGCCCTGCCCGTTTGACAGGTGCATGTGGAAGACCACCATCACCCGGTTGGAAGGCCAGGTTCTTCCACACTCAGAGCATTGGAACCTTAAAAATGACAGATGACCCAAGTTAAAACTGGCCCTTTAACAAAATGATACTCTTTCTCTGCCGTTCAAGTGTTACCAGATTATTTCTTCCCTCAATATAACACTGGACATAGCATGAGTATTAACATTCATTTCCATTACCTTGACTTGACCCTTATTCTTACCCTAACATTTAGAGATATACATTGTGCACCAGTTTTGGTCCCCAAATGAGACATATTTTTGTTGACATTACTTCAGTATTACAAGTATGTGTTTGTGTATATATACACATACACAAAATAAACCAAATATGCCCCCTAAACTATCATTTATTTTAACTTAAGATATACCATACTGTACATACACATGACAACACTACACTAATTAAAAGTAGTCCAACACACTGACCTGGCACTTGTGTTTCGAATGTACTGCTCCCAGCCTGAGTTCGGGCTGTCAGGCACAAGAGTTTCATCAAACTGCAGACGCCAGGAGTCGCCTTCTTTAAACATATCTGCTTTCATCCTGAAGATAGGTGTCCACTCTGACAGTGCCATCCTTTAGTAGTGCTGGTGGCTGAAGAAGAAGAGACAAAACACTGACAGCTGATCTGCACAGTATACAAGCAACTTGTGAGAATGACGCCTTGGTTGAGAGACTATGACTCTGCAAATAGAGAATTCAAGGAAAATGAAACTTAAAAGTACTGTGACGCTACCAATAGAGAGTTTCAAGGAAATGAAAATGAAAGATACTCTGACTCTACCAATAGAGAGTTTGTCAAAAATGAAACTTAAAAGTAGCAACCTTGTTTCCTTAAGTTTCGAGTCTAGTTTTGTAAATAATACTGGAGTGGGGAATCTTAGGCTCGGGTGTTCTATGTCTTCTGTCTTGCAGAAGATGAGAAAATATGCTAATATTTACCATATTTCTATGGAAATAGATGGAGCTTGTCAAACATTTCGACCTCCTTCTCCTGTGCATGGTTCCATTTCAACAACATTTGGACAGTATAAACATAACAAACAACAGTATATTAATTAAGGGACAATGGAACTTCAAAGTGTAAACCTGGGTTCTTTAAGTTGCAGGTCTAGGTTTGTACTGGGAATTGAAAGGGAAATTACAAGTTTGTTTTGATGAGTCAGATGTTAAGCATATACTAGTAGACGGTCGAATTTCTGGGTAGCCTATTTATACACTGAAATGAAGAGAAGGGTACCCCCATGTGACGAAAAAGTAACATATTTGTGTGTTTGTGTAGTTAGGATGTCTTATGATTATCACTGAGAGTTAACTTTTGATTCACTACTGTATCACTCACAAAATAAATGTGATTAGTGTAGATTAACTGAAATACGACCGCTGCCTCTGTGTTTCATCGAATCTTCAGAGCACTCACTCACCAGGGAAGGAATGCAAGAGAAATGAAACTGAAATGTTTTCTTGCTGTATTCATGCAACAGTGCCACCTGCTGGTGAAACGCTTCCATGTCTTTACTGTATGTATGCCCTGTATGTAATATCCTGATTATATACAGTCTATTCCATGGTAATATCATTTAAAATTCTTACCAGCACATGTCCAAATAGTACTTCTAATATTCAGGTGTTCAACTGTTCACAGTTCAGTTTACCGTAGTGATTCCTCTGTACAAATAATAAATAATATATTTGAAAATAAAAAACACCCACGCTACAAATCACAAATACGTGTAGTTAATTGTATGCATACACATTTATTTATCTATTACATTTGTGTTGGTAAGAAGGCTGGTTTAATGCTTTTGAGCCGACAAATGAATATGTTAAAGACAATTAAAAACAAGAAGATACCACCAGGAGTAAATATGAAAGCTTATATGCACTTGATTATCATATGAAAATGATAGAAGCAGCACAATGTAACAGAATGACAGGAGGGGAAGTCTTATACAACTGATGCTTATTCAATATGAGCTTAGGCATATAACATCAGTAAAACTCTCTACAGCTTGAAACACACTCTCACTCTCTCTCTCTCTCTCTCTCTCCCTCACACACACACACACACACACATATTATTAAAAAGGCCGACTCCTTGGACAAACACCCTGCATACAGGCCTCACAATGAGCAGGCTCATGGGGACTTTGACCTTCAACTCTTCTGAAAGGCTTGATCTCTTTGCCCAGGTCTTCGTTGTAGCATTTTATTCTTATTTTCTCCACAACATTCTTCAGGAGGATCCCGATGTTCTCTGAGGTGATGCTGGGCTTCTCCATTGGAGCTTCGCTGCACACCTTGCAGTTCTGACGGAAGGGCCTCACCTTGGCGACGCCCTGCCTGTAGGACAGGCGCATGTGGCAGGCAACCTTCACTTTGTTAGAAGACCAGCGTCTTCCACACTCGGTGCATTTGTACCTTGAAAAAGACAAGAGGCCCTTTAACAAAATGACAACGAACCAAAGTTACACCGGAAACTCAAGGTTTAGCTACAGAAACATTTGGAAGCAGCGATGCTCTGGGAGAAGAAATTATATAATTGGGTTTAAATGTAATTGGGACGATCCTAATCATTGACTATCTTGCTAAATAATTTTGTTTGACTGAAGCCAGTGCAAAAGGTAAAATAGGAGGAGAGAGACACTTGACATCATCTCCTTCCTGTTTACATAATAAAACCAGAATCTTTGTTCTGTCACGTACATTTTGTCAACACCTATGCTTCTTTGGCCTCATCTCAAAGTCCACCACTGACATTATTTCTTCTGTCAATGTAAATCATACTGGGCATGGCATGAACTTAAGAGCTATATCCTTAACCCTAACATTAACCAAAGCCAACTTATTACCCTAAAAAGTAATGGTTTACATTGTGGAGACCACTTTTTGAGATAACCTAGTGCATGTACATAGAGAAAAACCTTAATAAACCTAATGCATCCAACTATATATATTTTTAACCATACATAAATGTGCCACCTACAGTATTTAACGGTAGTTAAACACACTGACCTTGCACTGGTGCTCACGATACACTTCTTCCAGCCCGGTTTATGGCAGTTATTCACAAGGTTTTCATCAAACTCCAGACTCCAGGAGTCTCCTGGTTTAAGATTCTTTGCTGCTACCTGGAAGAGACGTGTCCACTCCGGCTGTGCCATCCTGCCGGTGCCAGGGGTGCTGCTGGCTGAGAAAGAGACAAAACACTGACAGCTGATCTGCACAGTATACAAACAACTTGTGAGAATGACATCATGCCTTGGTTGAGAGACAATGACTCTAAAAATAGAGTTCGAGGAAAATGAAACTTAAAAGTACTGTGACTCTACCAATAGACAGTTTGAGGATAATGAAACTTAAAAGTACTGTGACTTTACCAATAGACAGTTTGAGGAAAATAAAACTTAAAAGTACTGTGACTCTACCAATAGACAGTTTGAGGAAAATGAAACTTAAAAGTACTGTGACTCTACCAAGAGGGCTTGAGGAAAATTAAATTTAAAAGTGGAAACTTGGTTTTATTAAGTTCCGGGTCTATGACTGGAATGGAGAATAACAATTTTGTTGACTGGGATGTTCATGTCTTCTGTCTTGCACGAGATGAAAACATACTTATATTTACTACATTTTTATTCAAATAGATGTGCTAATTTTACAGAAGTAATTGTACATACTGTTGATCTGCTGTCATCATCATCATTTCCCTATAGAGACAGTAGCATGTCAAACATTCCTACCCATCTTTCCTGTGCATGGTTCAATTTCAACTTTAAGTCTAATTTTAACTTCTGTGCTGTATGAAAATTCATCATTAAACAACAGATTAAAAGTGTTTATATGATGCCAATATCATGGCCGCCCTCGCTGATTTTTTCCTGATTTAACATTAATAATCTGTGTAGGAACGACAAGAGTAAGGTGCTTAACATTAAACAGTAAACCTCTAATCTCTTCAATGAGAGCTATTCATGTAGGCACTTGTCAGCGGCTCATTGTAACAAATCAATAAAAACATTAACATCTAATTGCTCATTTAACCTCATTTGCAGGTTTAATGTTACAACAGGGAGTAACTCAATTTCTGCCATTTGTAATTCGTACCTCGTCTGTAGACAATGACGATCAATACTGAACTGTGCATTTTATACAGTATAGTGTGGAAAATGCCTTACATTTTCCATTTAATTTTGTGTGATTTAAATCAGACCTTATCCTCGACAAAGCAAGAAAAGATGGGATAATGTGGAGCATGGAGAGGATGAGGAGAGTGCTATCCATCAGAGCTGTAGACTGATCTTTAAATCCAGAAAGGTCTTGATTTGCTCCTGAAATCATAGCACCTTTGTTCCGTTTTTCTCGGGTGAATGAAGGCAAATTAGATACGTTCTAATTTGTCTGTAGTTGATGAGGCCTTGGAAGTTCAGAAATCACGATGGGAGACCGCAGAAAATTGCCTCCACCGTATTGCCTCTTTTGATACCAACCCTGAGCTGATACCAGTCCATGTGGGAGTAAAGAGGAAGTGATGGCGATAATAGTGCCATTTTAGAAGACAATGATATCAAAGGCTTTCCTTGCCTGAGAAAGAAAAGTGTGAACAAGGATAACAGGACTCCAACTGACAGACGATTGGAAAGAACTATGTGAAAAAACTTCTAGCATATTTCAAAATAAGACACAGTACAAATGTATTTGTCGTACTCTTATTTTGAAACCGGAAACTTGGAAAATACGTCGCTATGGTTACGGATGAAACTTTGCAAAGATTAGCTAGTTAGCAACTGTCTGCCTTCTTTATTTGCGATGGAGGGGTCCGATACATACCTCATACGACCTCACCATCAGTACAAGTACGTTGGTCAACGTCTTACAGTTGGTATTACAGGTGGTTAGCTTTTAGCCAGCTAGTTCATTGCTAACGATGTGTTTTGTAAGCTAAGTTAGCCACTATTTAACCGCTTACCTCGGTGTTTTCTAGTGTAACGCCTACGTTAACTAGCGTTAACCTAGCTATGCCAACCCTTAAGATTGGCTAAGTGGATAACGTTAGTCGATAGTTAGAGTTACTGTGGCGCTAGTAAAGCTAGCTAACGAACATTTGTCAGTCAAATCAACTGTTCACAATTTGACTAAAAGTGTGACAAATGTCTCCAGTCATCAGCCCAACGTTGGTAAGTATGCTCTTGTCTGCTTCACTGTTCATCGGGTTAAGGGGGAGGACTCAATTTAAAAACACATTACTCAAATGTGTTGACAGATAATACAAATGTATCAGAATTGATTATGAGACCTCTGCAGCTCAGTGACCCACACACAGAGAGAGAGAGAGAGAGAGAGACTGATCATGTTGTGGCCACTGTGACCTGTGGAGGCTGATTGAACTTCATTTCCTGCTCTGTTGCATACTGTTTAACCTCCCAGGTTTAAGCCAGCCATTGTGAAGGAGTGCATTCGTGAAATTTTGAGGGAGCGACTGTCAGGGATGCAGTACGACCAAGAAGAAGTCCCGGAGCTGTGCCGTTCACTGGGAGAATGCATTAAGGACAAAGTGAAGAGTGAGTGATGCTTTTTCCATCTCCGATTATAACTCAGAAGAAGAGTATCCAAGTACTGTTGTACATTTTTGTTAATGACATCATGGCAACAAACTAAAGGTTGTTCTGCCAATTATGAAACAAAGTATTACTTTTGATTGATGTGGCAGGCAGTACAGAACCACTCTGAATCCTTTAGAGAAGGAAACAAGGACAAAGTGAACAGAAGGAAAAATAAAGCCAGAAGATTTAAGCTGAATAAAACAGCGTAAAAGTAAATTATTGTCATTACAAGTATAGTCAACAATAGAAAGTCTCCCATCAAAGATAGTCCTACTAGATACAATGTTTTACTTAAGTAAATGCTACACAGTAAATGTAGCATATTAATAACCATTCCTGTATCGTCCCTGCAAAAATGTTGCATTATTACTGAAAAACTATTACAGCTCAGTTCTCTTCTTCAACAGGTTCAGGGATTGACAAATATAAGCTGGTCGTGCAAGTGGTGATTGGAGAACAACGCGGACAAGGAGTCAAGTAAGTCATCATTTGGTAGTGGGGAACAAAACGTAGAAATTTGTAAAACTAATACATGGGAAGACTCTGACTTTGGTCATTCTTACCATCAACACTTCAGTGATGGACAAAAACATTTCACCAACTTAGCGGATGTGTGTTATATTTATTGTGCACTTTATGGACAGCACAAAAGACCAGCAATGCGATGAGGCAACTATATTTATCAGAATCTCTTTCAGTGTTATTGTACAGGGTTCCCACAGCCATGAAACTCCTGGAAAAGTTTGGAAATTAGAACAACTGTTTTCCTGTCCTGGGAATGGTTTGAAATTAACAGAACGTTTTGGAAAAGGTTCGATTTTTTTTTAATCCACGTTGTTTTGTCAATTGTTTAAAATATGTTCGTGCTGCGTGAAATGTCAGTATTATCATGTGATATACGTTTGTGTATGTAGCTAGTTGGCAGCGGGAATGTCTAATTAACGAGTAACGTTAGCAAGCGTTAGCAGTTAGCTTAACCTCAAATGCCCGGGAAGTGCATGTTTAATTAAGTATGGCTTTTGAATGACAGATATAATATATGTGTCAATTGAGAGGCAGACCCTCGTCCTGCTCGGTGTAGGCTCTGCACCAAAACGTTTTGACGTTGGCAACATGGAGGAAGCGGCTCTGGTCAGCCATGCTGAAGGGAAAAAGCATTGAGACGACCAAAAGGCCACCCAACTGACTTCATTAATGCATGATACAGCCAGGCCAGATAACGTAATGCTTTCACCAGCATGGCAAGCATCGGTATAGCTGCAAGACAACTTAAGCCAATGCTCAACCTAGCAATGGGATAAGGAGCACACTGGAGTAAGAGCCTCATAATTGCGCCCTATGTTCGCAACAGGATATTTAAACTACTTCAATAAAATTATGGTAATGTGTTAAAATGTTATGGAAAAGTTGTGTGGGAACCCTTACTGTAGCAACATTTTTTTTTTATTACTGCGGTCATACACATTTTGCTTGAATTTGTAGATTTCACTGTGTTTTACAGCAGTAATGGTGTCAACTGAGTGACACTAGAATTCTTAATTCCGTGTATTAAGAAGATATTTCAGGAAAAATAACAATGAGCCACAATGTTTTATTAGATTGATTTATACTGAAAGGTGTTTCTAATATTCCGCCCACTCCCAAAAATACCATGGAGTTGGAAGTTCCTTCTGACTCACAGTCCACAATAAATGTATTTTATGATTAAAGGGCTCGTCCTTTTGGATTGCATTACATTGTACAATGTTTTTCATGAAATAGTTCAGACCTTCAAAAATGAATGCTTGACCTTCTCATGTGTTTTACCAGGATGTCTTTAAGGTGTTTATGGGATGCTGACGCAGACAACTATGCAGAAGATATTTTCCTGAACGTAGGTGCCTTTTGGTCTGTTCATTCAGATGTTAGGGGGGAAAACAGACTCCTCAATACTAACTTATTTTAATCAGTTAAATGTGTTTTGCCTTTGGGTACAGGACAGCTTGTTCTGTATGGTGGCAGTTTTCGGAAGCTATCACTACTGAGGACATAACGATGGATGACGGAAATCTCCCAGATGAAAAGTTGTGAGGCGAGCATCCAAAGGAGACCGCTCACCTCCAGCACTTCAGGCCCACGGTGCGTTGATCTGAAGTAACTGTATGTAGTTGCTGCATCTTGAGATCAAGACAGATGACATCCAGTGTAGAAGTGATGGATATCTGTGTTGATACTGTCGGGATTTTAAGATGAAGGATTTCCTGACTTGGCCAGATGGTTATTGAAGACTGAGGCCTCTTTGAAAAGGGATCAGCTGTTTAGTTTGAAGGGTTACCAGATTAAAAACGTCTCCACCAGTATTTCCCGGCACATTTAATTGTGTATTCAGCAGACCTGCTTGATTACTGCAATGCTGTTGATGCAGCACAGTGTATTTTTGTACGCTTTGGGTGCTTGACTTAGCACAGCAGCTACAGTAAAGGTCAGTATTTGTCTCTAATAATCAACATTATGACAGATCATTACCGCTGGCCAACTACTGTAAGTATACTGGATATTTGTTTTTTTCTTTTCACATGCAGCTGCTCATTTAAATTTAGTAAAGCCAAGTTTTAACTGCTTAGAAAATGCCGGGGAGAATATGCTCACCGCTCAGCACAGATCTGATGTTTTTATCTGCCCAACATGTTCTCTTCTCTCTCAAGTGGAGCAGAAGCTGCAGTCACATGTTTAGGTGCGCTGCTTCATGTGCGTTGAGATTTAAGTCTGTTTCATCACTTTTTGTTTTTATTGATACATCCACTTTTCTATCTTTAGTGTTTTTCTTGTTTACGCTATTTCGATTTTTTTTCAGTGAGTGACATCAAAGCACATTTCCGATAATTGCATGCACAACTTCTAGGTTTTAACATTCCTATGTTGCTTTAAAAAAAATAAAATACAAGATATTGACTGAACATGTTAGCATATGGCAGTAAAAAGTTATTTTAACTTTTTTTTCTTTATTTAACTACAGTATTTGCAAATATTACTAGTTTTGTGTCTGTCAAAGATAATTGTGTCCAACAGTAAAACGTTTCCCAACAATTTCCCACTGTACTTTCTTGGTAAAATTGAGATGTCTGTCTTCAATTTTAGGATTTACTTTTTTAAACATTACTCTTAGGTCTCTTCCTTTCAACAAACCAGGCCCGAGCTGGAAAACTGGATGCCTTTCAGACTATTTATAGAGACTAATTAGACAGAAGTGAGCAGTCGAAGTGATCATGCTTAGCTGAATCAATTAGTCAAATGACTCGTACTCAGATTACATTCGTGCCAAAGTAGGTTTTTACCTTTCTATTTCTGATTGTAAACACAGCTGTGTTGAGAATGAACCAGAAGCTCATCATACAAATGTTTTGGCCATTCCTCCTCAAATATTCATTTTTTTAGTATTCAGTAAGTTGTAGTAATAAGTGATAGTTTCATACAAAATATTATCAACTGCTGCAAACCCATATTCAGAGTATTTCCCCCAAATTATTGATAAAAACACCCTCCTGATTATCCTCAATTAATATGAAGTATAATGGATTTAAATTGCCTTCAAGAAATCTAATTAAAATCCAAAAAATATTTTGCTATTCCCATTTTCGTACACTCAAAAGTCTCGAACTAAAACATTTTTTTCATGTTCATTCTCTTCAGTTTCTTTTCAATTTTGATTTCAATGTTTGAGTCATTTTGAAGGTTGACCACTTTGACAAATAGTTCCTCTTAAGGGGCTTGAGGTGCATGCTCTTCCAAATAAGATGAAATACAACAACTGGACAAAAATCAGACGGACATCCCTGTAAAAAACAACATTTATTTTCCAATCTCACCTTCTCCAGAGCAGTTTATGATGTTGTCATAACTATTCTGTGTGTAAAGTGACAGTAAATATATAGTTATGGAATGCAATGCCTTGGCTTATTTACTCAGGGACAGTATTTGAAGCTTTGTAATAATTGCTCTCTATACACTTTCAAATGCCCATTTTTTTGTTTTTATATAAAAAAATCTAGTAATTTCTTGCTTTTCATGTTTAATGTGAAAAAACATTAAAAAAGAATGACAATATTAACCATCTGCTGGTATTTGCATTATTGAAGTTGATGTCGGGTTTAGTATAAACTGTTGACGGATAAACCTCCATATCATGGCACGACAAAGCAAGATTTGTCGGCCTGATCAAATTCAGTAAAACATATTGAGAACATATTAAATGGTCTTTCCTCCGGCTCTAGGAGGATGTGTTTTAAATTAACAGGTACGCATTCTTTAATTCATGAACATGGATCTTTGGCTCGGCTGCACAATTTTCATTCTTTTTACATAGCTGCCACTCCTTTTGAGGATTTGCAACTATTTCAAAGTTGCAAAGTAAGTAGAGGTGGTTGTTCAGCCCCAACACCTGCAGGTGTCCTCCCCAGCTGTGTGCAATCAGTGGCAGCCTCATGTAGCCTGAGAGGCATGACCTAGGGCCAAGGTTTCTGACGTTACTCATTACTAGTCATAAAGCATATTATTGTGGGTGCACCATAACACATAGAGAACACAACCAACATTTGATCAACTGAAAGTTTCTCTTAACTGTATTTTGCTGCTGCAGAATAAGAGGACATAGTTTAGATGAGTAAATAAAACTGTAAAAGTGGAGGTAACAAAAACTGATTTCTGATTTCCTTGGTGGAAGTCTTGAAAAACGAGACACTTTGAGCTTTGTTTCATTCTCTGTCACGTCTCATCAAAAGTATAGTTTAAATGGGCAACATGTAGTTAGTATAACAGTGTCTATGGCTGTCTCAGTGCAATGATAATTACAATACTTCTCAGTAGATCTATTTATAAATCAGCTTCAATTACCGGACTGCAGGATTTGCATGAATGTAGTCAATGCAGTGATTGCATTATTATTAGGCCGGCTATTATGAACTGGCGGTTAGCATAATTAGGGAGGCTTAATAGGTGAAAAATAATAATTGGTTGAAGTTTGTTCTCTCTTTAGTCCTTATAAAGCACTCTTTTTTCCAGTATTTAAAAATAATCTTGCCAGCATTTTTAGGACATTTTTGAACAGGGTTGAACAGGGTTGATTGAGATGCACAAAGACGGGGGGATGCCCGAGCGCTAGAAGTCGGGGGGTAGGAAGTATAGGGAAGGGGGCATTCTAAAATGAAGTCTGGAAAACTCATCCCTTGAATTGCCACTCAATCTTTTACTGATTGTAGATTGTGAACCATTGCTAATTTGTTGATCACCTTGTTGGTGTGTCCAGGTTGCCAGTGGTGGCCTTTGAAGTGAAACAAGCAGACAAAGGTGAAAAGCTTTGCTTTGCAGGATTGTATGACAATTCACTTACCATTCTCTCAGAGCATAATGTTAGGAGGCATGCTGTTGTTATTGATTGACCTTTGGAGGGCGCAGGGGACAGAGCATGCCTTCACCTTTGAGATCATTTGAGACGTTATCTGGTTTTAGAGCAACATCGTGTGATGACTGTCAGCACCCAGAGACAAGAGCCACAAAGTGTACATAGTGTCGGGAGAAGAGAGTGTTATTCGCAAATCCAAATAATACAAGTCTTCAACTCATTCAAAGTTGCAAGAGGGAAAATACTCAACACAACTCTTCACGCAGTGTGTTGGAAGCATTCGTCAACATACGTTCAAATCTTCACACTCTTTATCCTAAAACAAAACACAGTCTCCGCCTTGAGATAAATCAAGGATGTCTTACGCTGGCTTCTCAGTCTCTCAGATCATTTTCCCATGATCTCATTGCCAGATACATTTACGTGAACCTAAACATCCCCAGAATAGGAAGAACCCCCAGTGTGAACCCTTTCTCTCCTTCCTGTGTCTGTAATTATGGCCCTCTGAAGTAACACTTAGTACCTGGCCTGGTCCTAAACCATGTTTGGACAAAGCTAAATGTCTCTAACTCTGTTCTTCTAAGCCGTAAAATGTTTCTAAACATCTCATATTGATATATATTTTTGCCATTACAATAGAGCACCAGGGAGCTCTCCAGTATTTGGAGTAGTGCTCTTGGGTTGCAAGGCAGTTGATGATGAAAGAAAAATCCTTTAATAATACTTGAAATGTGAACAAAAGCTGCTGAAGATCATGTAGTACCTTGCATTCCTGGATGCATACACTCGTTGGATTATGTTTTATTTATATCTTAGTGTAGCTGCAGATCTCTGACAAACTACAATTGAGTTAGATAAAGATTATTAGCTATACAATAATATGACCAATGGGATCTTTATAAAGCCGTGCAATGCATCCACTCTGAATAATCAGAGATCAAGAGAAATTATAATCAGGAGAAATCCACATTGTTTGAGTGCATTTGATGTCCAAGTGGTACAGAATCAGAATTATCACCTACCTCTACAGATGAATTGGGTCTAATTCCTGAGAGCCATACCTCTGACGCACAAGCTTTCCACCAAACACAATTAGCTCTGTTTGTGGGTGTAATGAATCACATCGTCGTTGCTGCACTAGTTACTCCAATGCTAGGTCAAGTGCTGCCCTGCACAAAGAGACTCTTACTCCTTATAGACATAAGGAGTCGGCTGTGTCGCGTTGAACACTTTGACAAGACACACAGACCATGTTGAGGGACAGCACATTTCACCTGAAATGTTGAAAGTAGGACAGAACAAATTGACTCGTTTCATGCATTATTCAAAGAGTTCTACACAGTTGTATGATGCCAGACATTGTCGTGACCCCTTAGCTTCAGCGTGCCCTTCACATGCCTCAGTCTTTTTCCCCCAATTACTGCCACCAACTGAGTGCCATCTTAGTTGAAATGGAAATATTCTCCACCTAGTTTTCATTTGAGAACTCAGACAAGATCAACAGGCTTGTTTCATTTAGCTGAGGTTAATATTCTTCACAAGACAGAGTAAAGCTTTTGTCTGTGCTCCTCCAGATGGGTCCAAGTGAAGGCTGTGTGTCTGCATTCACAGTCCACTGATGGATGCTGTTGAGAGTTGTGCCTGTGCATTGATGAGGCCTTATTTTCCTGATCTTCACCTCCCGCTCAGGGTAGAGTTGGCTGTCATTTCCATTGGCTATTATTTAGAAGAGGAGTATTTCAGTGTTACCCAATATTGCACCCAGAGGTTTAGTGATGCTTCATCTTTCTTGGCAACTGGTCCAAGGGTTTCAAGCAGCTGGCACGATTCAAGTCTTTACTCCTTGGGGTTTCATCTTAGAGTATGACTTAAAACTACACTAAAGGATTGTGGTAAGCACTATGTTTATTATTCATCCCGTACATCCTATTTATGTAGAGTAGGCTCCTAAAGATGCCTTATAGTACAGTATATAGCAGCAGGTTCATGCTCTTAGCAATCTCCTGTTCACTCAAATGACAATACAATAGTATAAAATGGGATTGAAGTGGTCTATATTCATAGAGAGTGTTTGTTGGCAATTGTCACAGTCACAAAAGACCCCAAGGCCATGCTGCAGGCACTTATTTTCTGGTTCAGAGTGCTTTATCTGGGTTTACACCATTTAGAGAGAATCACTCGACATCAGGCCTGCAGACCAGCATCAACCTCTCCACTCTGATTTTCTCCATCATCTGCAGTCCACAAAAACATGGTGGGTTTATCACTGTTAGACATTTCACTGTAGGGCCTATGTATTCATCGCAGAAAAATCTTCCTGATTGCACTTTGATGAAGCCAAAGAACTACAAGAGCTATGTTTCTGTTCCAAACTGTGTCATATTTCACAAACATGAAGATGCTGTGTGAAATGATATGTTTCTGAATTGGTCTGGCAGATCACAATTAGCTGTAAATTACAACTTATTGTAGATTTGACTAGTTTTACTATTCGACATACAGACATCACTTCAGGGAGCCTCGTAAAAACTAAATATTGTTATATCTAACAAACATTACAGATAAAAACGTAATTATCAAGGTTTGGAATTTAGAGAATTCCTTCAGTATAAGCCAATAATAGACTACTAATGTCATTTTAACCTTGACCACCATGTTGAATAAAATCAACCAGCTGTTAGGACAGAAAACCACACAAGTTATGAGACTAAAAAATGTATTTATCCCCAAAGAATTACCACATAAAACGACTTTGCACACCGCATTGCATTTGCAATAAAACTGTGACAGCTATGAATGAGCTATACGAATCCCCCACAGTGGAAGATTAAATCTGTGTGGGTAGGTGAATGAGCCCTTTTTAAATAAGCACGGAGCACAGCAAATAGTACTGGTGGTGATGGTGATAATGTCCTTGATCTAACAAAGCACTATAGAACAAGATGTGCTTTGTGCAGGTGCAGCCATTATATTCCGCCTGAAGTGCAGATTACGTATTAACAGTAGCTAAAACTACCTTGTACTGCCTTCAGGCTCTGAAAGATTTTATGTTTTCTTTTGTTTCTGCCTTCCTACCGGTCCAATTTACTTGCAGAGTTGTGAGATGTTACAACATCACAAAGTAAAGCAAAGTAAACTCTTGATTAAAAGTTGGAAAGTGAAAGTGAATATCAGACACTTTTGTTTTACAGCAATCTGACAAACATTTACATACAGAGCAAATAAGTTCTCACGCACAGTGCCGGGATCAGCTGGTTATAACAGTCATGGTGACTGTTCAGAATGTGTTGGTATCTCTGTTTTTATTATGTGTTCAAAAAATACGATGTAACACATCTTAATTGTCTGAGTGTGGCCATTCAAAATGTGTGCTAATACAACATTCCTTCATGTAAAACACAGTCACAACGGAGACTCAATTGGTTGGTTACACTCTTAAACACAGTAATGTTTTGCATGACGTGCTTATTATTGTGCAACAAGCTATTACAAATTATACCATCACTCAAATATATATTACATGCTGGGGTAAATGTGTTTTGATTCATGTTGATAAATCAGATTGCAGACCAGCAAAGTAAAATCATCTGATGTTGTGATTGTGAAGAATGCAAAACTTCTTAATAATTGAATAACCCGAATCATTGTACTGATACGTTAGCATTAGAGCTCAAGACATTTATTCATGGTATATTTATTTGTATACATTTTATGAAGTGATTTATTAGTTTTGTCTCTCTGTCTCCTTGCTGTCCAAATTGTTGGTCCAGAGCTGGTCTGCAGTTAGCTGTGTACGTTCATGTTACCCTTATAATGGTTTCATGGTTGACTCTCTGAACCTTTCATGTTATTTAACTTTCTATCGTGGGGTGTGACACCATTTAGCCTCTAGAAGTTGCTAAGTGGCTTCACTCGTCTTGTTGGAGCATGGGCTCATGCTACAATAGATCTGAACAAAGGCGATGGTGTTCTACTGGACTCTATGGGTAATCCTCCGATCAATCAAGACGTGCCTATCCGAATACATGCGGACCCACAGTATATAAAGCAGTATACACCGCTGTCTGCCATTGTTGCGGAGGTCTGTGAACTCCCTGGTGAGCAGTCTGTGCGTGCCAATCCATGGTAACATAGCAACAGCGGCCACAGGGAATAGATATGTTATTCAAAGCCTCTATACAAGGTGAGGTGTGCTTACTGACAATATTACGCCAATTTAGAGGGTTCATCCACCAATGATATCAATCCGAAGGGCCCTTCCATGGTGATGGGGGCTTATAGGAGATTGTCCTTCCTCGGAAGCGCGGTGAGTCCAAGCCACACATGGGGAGAATCTACAGTGGCTGGAGACATTACACGGCCCTGTGGCCATTGCAACTCCCTGCAGCAGAGTTATTTAGCTGATGCTATGGTCTGAAACAGTGGGTCTGAGCTGTTAGGCTGGGAAGATGTCAGCTCCCAACACACCCAAATTTGGGCAGAAATCCCACTGCTGTTGCCGTTGAATCTTGGGAGGCCGGGCAGGCTGGTGGCTGTGCTCTTTGCCCGGTCTACACTTACGCAGATCTTCAGTAGGCAAATGCTTGCCTGTGGTTGGAGGAGAGTAATACCCATACAGTCTAGTAAAGGACAGAGGGACTTGGAACTGTAAATAAATACACTGAGGAGGACGGACCTTTTGGCATAACGTTTTAATGGTTGGTTTAGCAGACATACAGTAGCTGTCAGATAATGTGCCACTACAGTACTACGAGTGTGCCTGAAAGCCTAGTCCAACATATTGTTTCAAAGCACTTTTAATCATACAGAAATCATTGCAATCTGGACAAATGCTAAACATTCTTAGCTAATGAAAACAAGCATATGTATTTTTTGTGCATTGAAAACAAAAATCATAGTTTCATATTACAAACAATTTCAACTCAAAATCTTTTCAAAGTAACACAAAGTACACTTAGAACAATATAAAGCGTTAAGACAGCAGAATTTACTTTAACACACAAACACTAGTGTAAACAGTGCACAGGGCGAACAAGCATTTTTGTTATCTGAACAAATATAGTATACAGCAAATACAGAACAATGCAAGTATTCTTTGAAATATATATTACAAATGATGTGATATAATAATTACTGCACATACAGTGTGGCCTAACTCTTACATCATGGACGATTACAGTAGCAGTATCAGGAATAAAATAACATTCACTTTTGCATGATGATCTTTTCAACTTTTTTATAATCCTCATTCTTTATTTACCCGTTCATACTCTCTAGTTTACCCAGAAACTTCAGTTTATTGTTACTTTACACCATTGCGTTTTGACATATCCTTACTGCGTTATAACACAAGTATATTTACATTTTCATCCTCTTTCTGGCTTGGACCAACCTTTGTAACTATTGGTCCACCTGTTTTTTTCAAATTATAAATGCCAGGATTCTTGTAAACTTGTCATCATTTAAACATATTTTCAAATTTCCATCTGTTTTCATTACAATGGCTTCAGACATTGTACATTGGATGTTGTCCCTGCTTAAGATGACATTCAAGTGTACATTCCTGCATCATTTCTGGGGGCATGGGGCTGAATCTAAGCTGCCTAGGCATGTTTGCAAAAATATGTGATTTGCTGAATTAATTATAAAGTTTCCAAAAGTAGCATATCAGCACTTACTTTATAAGTAAAAACACTGCATACTGACAGCTCAGCTTTTTCTGCAGTTCTTCCACGCAGACTATTTAAGGTTAGCTGATGCACCTGCAGTGGATATTGATGACAGTTGACGGAGCCAGTGGCTCAGAATGGAACCATCCTACAAACAATATCTCCCCCTTCAAAGACCCTTTGAGTTGTTTTTAACACGAAAAACAGGTTTCCTCTTTCATCCTCATTTCCCTATCTTCTGCCTCTGCTTCAACAACAGCGGCGCCATTGCTGAGCGGCACATCACTCAGGGTGCTGCGGAGTGTCCCCCGGGTGACACTGAGTGAGTGCTTTCTGGGACCGATGAGGTGAGGCCGATTGCACATGACCTCCTTGAACATTTCTCTAAAACGCGTGGACATGAGGTTGTACAGTATTGGGTTGGCTGCTGAGCTAAGGTAGAAAAACACTCCGGAGATGATGTGCACATACTGGAAGATTTTCATTTGGTAGTCAGTCCAGTGATTAATGAAACTCCACATGAGGCGGTCAGTGTGAAACGGGGCCCAGCAGATCCCGAACACCACCACTAAAACAACTGGAGAAACAGCAAGAGACAATGGGAGACATGATGTTAATAGTGGTACAATGATTGATGTATCTAACATGCTCTCTCTGCTCTCAATTGTCAGTGTGTCAGCAGAGAATGTCTGTTTTGGGTGCACAGCCTTTGATTTGGTCCTATACATCAGGGTTTAATTCACCTTTGGGTTCATAAATCTGAAAATGATTCTTTGAAATCTGTGTTTTATAAAATTGTTTTTTCCCCCAATACTCTTCCTTAACACCCTTCCTGGTTTTGGAGTGGTCCTCATAAAAAAATCTTGACTACAAGATAAAACACAGAAACCAAAAGCAGAATAAAAATGATGCATAAAGATTCAAGGAGGAAAACCTCACAGTGCCAATGGAATTTATTTTGTGTTATATTTTGCGACAGATTGCAGTGATGTTGAAAAATGTCAAGGCCTAAACTGTGCACTGCTCCCTGTAAGCTCCTTTCAAAGTTGTACTAGTTCACTGTACCATCTTAATTGTTGCAGCTGGTTCGGGCTAAATGCCAACTTCAGCAATCGTCCCCAACAAGCAAATGTTGATGCATTTTCATTATTAAGGTTAGTTTGTCAAGGTTTGATTTTTATTTGAACAAGGCATGTTACAGTTATGGATATCTTATTTGTAAAATGTCGTTTACATTGTAATATTTGTAGTATTGGACTAATGTGAGATGTGGTTGAAATAGCATTTATTTTTGCAATTACAAGATCACAAATCCATAGAGGGAGTTACTTTTTTCACGGCCACACTCCACATAAATGTCTTATCTCTTCATGCGTGATTGCTCCCCTATGCCTAATTGGGCAAACACACCACATATTTGGTCATTGCTCTTGTTTTCTAGTTTGTAAGACAGGAGAATCATGGCAGCTGTTTTGGACATGTGGAAAATCTATCAACATCTCTGAAATCAGTTTATATTGACATTTGTGGCAGGAAATAGGCCATGCTGTTGCTGAATCATGCTTTATTCTATATCATGTAAAGAATCTGAGGACACAGTTTTCGAATCTGTGCACATGGATTACGGAGGGCGGGGTTTACAAATTAAGTTTGAACAGATTTACACATCAAGTTTATATTTCTATCATGTGTACTTGTTTGATACTTACATAGCATTTTAGTGACTTGCCGGCGACGGGCCTTCTGCTGGTGTGTTCGGACGTTACAGAAGCTGTCCTGTCCAAAGTCCTTCTTCGCCTCCAACTGGTGCATCTTCTCCTGCTTCAGCTGCAACCCAATGAGCATGTAGAGAGCGCTGATAGTGAGCATGGGCAGTATGAAAAATAGCAAGGTGGTCACCTGGATGGTCAGGTTGTACATCCAGCGTGGTTTCACCAGCCCACAGATTGCTGAGTCTGGGATCTCCACGGTGATGTTCCCCGAAGAACCGCTGGAGCTACTGTGAAGGAAAGCGATTCCATGCAGACTTGTGTTCGGCAAAGCACACAACACCGACACGCCCCACACCGTAAGGATGACCCGCTTGGCATGGGTGCGCGTCACAACGTACTTTGCGCGTAGCGGGTGCACCACAGCGATGTAACGCTCGATACTCAGCGCTGTCACGTTGAGGATAGACGCAAAACATACCGTCTCGAATATGAACGTTTTAAAGTAGCAGCCGCCATTCCCCAGGATGAAGGGGTAGTTCTGCCACAGCTCATACAGCTCTAATGGCATGCCAAGCAGCAGCACCAGTAGGTCTGACACCCCCAAGCTGAACAAGTAGTAGTTTGTTGGTGTCCACATCACTTTGTTGCGTGCAATGACAGTGCACGTCAGCACATTCCCCACCACACCTACCAGGAAGATGACCAGGTAGTTGAGGCAGATGGGAAGGAACACAGGTGATCGACGGGGCCCCAGATTGTTCTCCAGGTACTCTTCTTCTGTCAGACATGCAGCAACCAGATCAACGTGGCTCACGTTCACGCCAGAGGTCAGATTGACACACTTTTCCCCTGGAGGACATAGCCAACCACCGTTTTCAGCCTTTAGATCAAAAGAGCAGTTGAAAGCTGACATCCTGCTGAAGTAATCAGACCCGCTATCTGAGGAAAGAAAGATGAAACGGACATCAATATGAAATTGCGTGTCATGGCAAATTGTCGTTAGAATAAAGGTAAAGGTAATGACCATGGTTAAACAGCAATCAAAGATTTATCGATATTGCAAATGCATGTGTCAGCACAATTAAGGCAGGAGTTGTTTCACAACTTGATCTTAAGTTTGCTGACCATTTTACAAACCTCTGAATTAGATTAGCTCTGACTGTTGTTTCTTCCAATTTATTTTGAATTGACTTCCGACAGTGAGCAGACGACTGAGTGATTGAATAAGCTTGAATTGCCATCTGTTTGCTGCCCTTTAAGCCCTTAAAGAAAAGAGGTAATTTGTAGAGAAAAACTCAGAGATAGTCTTTCAACTCTTTTTGTTTTTACAGCCCACACATGTACTGTTCTGGTTTCGTGTCTCCATTCTATTTAGAACCTTTTCCAACTGCAGTAGTCCACTGTTTTCATCAAAGAAGCTCTAAAAACCCACTGTGAGCCACTACCTCCTTGACACCAATCAGCAGACAGACAGAGTCAGCAACTAGCTGGTGAACATTGTGGAGCATTTAGTTGCTAAAGAGCTAGATATTTTCCTCTGAAAGAAGAATGAATATTGGACTTACATTCACTCAAATGAATTGTGATGTTGCACTATGTCAATGTGTGTTAACAGCATGGCCCACAAGTGGCAAAAAACCCAGCATCAGTTAATGTACATTTAAAACGGACCACGAATATATCGATTTTTAAAAAGGGGTTGGTAATTTCCTACAACAGCTGGGCACTGTAGTTTTTAATAAACATTACACAAGCAGGAGTAAATAGCACATGTTATTATTACTATTGTTACACAACTGGGAAGTATATACTACCACATTGCCCATCTTTATGGTAATATAGGAACATGTCCCTTAATGCTATAGTGTTGCTCATTGATGCGTTGTTTTGTAGTAGAGGACTTTGACTCAGAGAAATTAGCTACTGTATTGTATATCATACTTCATATACACAGGATCAATGTATTGTCAGGATTGGTCTTTTGATGGGATTCATTGACAATGACAAATATGGAATATTAATAAATTAATAATTTCACTTCTTATTGCATTTCTTTGAACTGTCCAATACGTGGAAACGTTTCAAAAGGACAGGGAAGTGGCAGGGAAAGGCTTTGGAGCAAGTGTACTTATGAAGACTGCAATAAAAGTTCTTATATGATTGTCTGCAAAACCACGACCGTTTAAAGGTCAGTGGGTGGAGAGTAGCTGTGGTGGGGGCACCGAGTCACTTGATTGAAGTGGCCCATGATGGTAGGTGCAATAGTGTTATTTACCTTGAGTCACATCCTGCTTAGGAGCCAAATTATTTTTCTTCATATTCATTATTTATCAGTTTTGTATTTATCCAAATTGAATGAGCAACACAGTTTCACACATTAACACAACATTAGTACAACATTTTGGGAAATGGGTGAAATCTGTACAAAAATCGAAGTGTATAAAGGAACACTAGCTTTTTCAGAGGTGGGAGTCAGGGGAATGTTATGCGCCACTGCTTGTGCATTATAGTTGCAGGGATAAATGAACAGATTCTCAGCAGTATATCCTTGAGATGTACTGTACCTGCTATTCAAAGGAACACAGGTCAGAAATCAGTGACTCATTGATTGTTAAATGTTTGGAGGCTTTTGAAGTTCTAGTAGAAGGAATCTAATTTAGTAATAATTATATTCCAGCGTGAACGGCTTCATATGAAGTTAAAAACATCTGTCATGTTGATAATTCCATCATTAAATAACTGTTTGCATGTAAAGGATTTTTTTAAATTATGGTTTGTAAGTTTATAATATACAGGACATCTGATTATGCCTAGAGAGGAACTTCTTCGGCGTCTGTCAGAAGGAAGGAAACTGGTCAATTAGCTGAATGTTAATTACTGACTTTGAGGTCCAAGTGAGAGCGGGATGATGAGAAAGACAGGAAAAGGCTTTACTGACAGTTTAATGAATGACTGTTGATGATAAGCAGGAAAACACAATCATGATTTTTTCCACACATTCACATATATCAGTCAGAGGTCTTTCTGTCTCAGGCATAGAGTTACTGAATTATGTATTTTACCAGGATGCATTTTGTGTCTCCGTGAGTTTTAAACACAATCAGTGGTATGGCATGCATTACAGTGGAGGCACATCCATTGCGTCACATTGAGTTGCATACAATAAACCATTAACATGTGGCTTTAGAGTGCAGCCACTACTGCGCAATGGATTACTTCTTTTATCAATAGACGGTTTACTTAGCTTTCCTTAGCTCCAGGAGGCTGAACATTTAACATATATATATATATTAGCATTTTCTGCATACGGAAAACTCAGAGACAAGCTTGGGGTGGAGGATGTAAGAGCATATTAGCACCCGGTCCAGTGCATATTTCAAAGAAAAACATAGTGTGCTTTTAAAAATGATATATGTATCTCCTGCATGATCAGCAGTGACTTGAAATTATTTATGGATGACACATCATATCATTCTCATGAGCTACGTCTCACTTACTCTACTTTTTTTTATGCTAAACACATCTTACTTATCTAACAATTTTGTAAATATCTCTGCCAGGAGGATCATGCCATCTCTGTGTCTGTTCCCAGCTAATCTTGCACTCTGGTGCAGTAAACTGCAACATATTTTGGGTGGCTAGTTATTGATGCATGCTCAAGGACGTCTCGCAGTTGCACTGTTTTATGCCTGTTTTACACTGCCATTGACTGCCTGCTGAGGCCTCACTCACTATTCTCAACCAGCCCCCGGACAGTAGGGGGCAGAGACTGCACTCTACTGAGTGCACCGTTCAAGTTTTAAATGCTATCAGTTTAGTGTGCGACTGGGCTGCAGTTAACTATCATTTGCAGTGGATGCAGCAGAAAACAGGACTTTGAAAGTGGTTCTGTCACTTCAAGTCCGCCCTAGAGTATACAGCTCATTATAAACAGTGCAGTACGCCAATGAATCCAGTGACTAGAAACAGCTTTGGCACTGGCTTAAATACAAAACATAGCAGCATCCATGAAAGCTGCTTTCATTGGATTCAAATGCATATCTAGCCTACAACTGTTAACCCCCTCACATGATATACTGAGGAAATATCCATCTCTGCCATCTGTTCTGTATGAGCGCACTGCACCGTTAATGACTTAATTTGATATTCATGCTCCCTTTTCATAATTATGATTCCAGTGATGTGCTTCACTGTCATTTTCTTTTTCTTTGTACAAATATACTTATTTATTAATATTTGGTGTACTTACAAAGTTGAAATCAGGAGGAAACCCAGTCTGGTAACACTTTATAATAACTACACATTATGAAGCATTAGTTAAGTATGAGTAAACACTTAATTCCTCATTTACAAAGCATTGTTCTTACATTAATACTCATTAGTATGCTATTCATAACAACAGTTATAAATGTTTTTTTCTTCATTAATAAACTCGTCTATTGTGTGTTTCATGATTGTGTTTTCATACTTTATAAATGATGGATTCCCCATTTGTAAATGAAGTATTATATATATTACAAACCAATTATTAAGGAGTTGTAGATGATTAATACGATCATTTATAAAGTGTAAGTAAATGATTAAGAATGTATTTAGATGTACATTATTCATCCATTTTTATATATATAATGATTTAGATATGCACTAATGGTTAGGGACTATGAATTTTGTCTGAATGAGCCACCACGACACTGAGTAAGATTGCATACAGACAGGCAGAATCCATAATTTATTTTAACAGAGATGCATTTTTTTCTCATTGTTCTTTATTATAATAATATTTCAGGGATGACTTCCCCCTATAATCCTGCTATGCTGATCTTGGCAGGGGCTTTATCAGACAGACACCACTTTGGTAATCGATGACAGATTCAACACAAATTAAATTATAGCCTCAGTGTTCTAACCTAAGCACATTTTATTTTGTCGGTTCCACGCACAAATATTAGAGTACCGGAAATTAACTGAAATGTCCAATAATGTGCACTGTCCCTGATACAAAACATACATTTAGTAAGTCATTTATGAACAAAATATTATAATAAAATGTTACTATAAACAGTGAGCACTACATGCTCATCTTAGTATATTAGCTTATCATCATGAAAGGATAAGTGTATTTTTAATATGTGATATTTATTATTTAAAAAACAACCGTTGCATTGAAATTGAAAAGCTTTGAATTACAAACCAATGCATCGACCAATTATATGATGATACCCACCAGGGTCTTTTGCATTTTTGAGGCACTCAATCATGAAGTGATGTTTATAGTGGATAATAGTATATACATTACATTTTCTTATTCCTACACCCATAATGAATAGCTTTCCAAAGAGCGCAAATCTTCTTACCTCTAATGTGTTCCCTTGTTGTTATTCCCTTGTGTAAACACAGACCGATGTCTTGATGAAGTGTGAACAATGTGCTGCTCTCAGTCTACTCTCCTCCTGATCTGTCGCTCTCTCGAGCCTCACTCACACACACACACTCTCACACACACACACACACACACACACACACACACACACACACACACACACACACACACACACACACACGAACACACGCTTTCTCTCTCTGTCATTCTCCCTCACTGCGACCCTTTCAATACCACCCATTCCAACCTTAATTTATAACTCTAGCCACACTTACTTGTATAAATTACATGTAATGTCAAAATGGTCCTGCCAAGAGTTGTCTGCCTTTCATGCTGAGATGACACTCCTTTACTGCTGAGAGCAAAATGATGAAAATCATGGACGATTATTGAGCTTCGAATCTTACGATCTGAACTGCTTGTAATCTGCTTCTATGTTATTTTTGACAGTCAATTTACTCTTTGTTACCAGACAGGAAAAAATATACAGATTATCCTCATTGCACCTGAATCGTTGTAATTAGAAGCTCTGTCACCTTTTCCCCAGTTACTTCTGATCAATGCTTTTAGAGAGCCTCAGCTGTGGCGTTCTGCACTGGAGATTCATTTTCCACTTTATCCATTCTTTCTTGTGCTGCTTTGTCACACTGTAGCTGACTCGTTTATGTTGGTGCTGGAACCCAAAATGTGCAACAGTGTCGATTGATCAATGGTTCGATTTGTTGGGGTTTGTGATGAAAATTACATTCAAACTAAAAATCTGAGACACCTGAACATGTACGCTTTAAGCTGTGTCCTGATCAATGAATTTGATTTGATTTGTATGGGATTTTTCTACATTCTGTGTGCTATAAAATAATCTAATTTAGACATAATTGCAACTAAATGTATTCTTCTCCACCAATAGAGCATAGGCTGAGGCAACATGTTTTCATGCTTCAAATCTATTCCAGTAATCACACAGCCTCATAGAGCCTTTGAAATTGGAAAGTCATTTTGTTACCGGGCATGTTTCATGAACTAAGAATTAATTATTTAATAGGTTGTGCAGGTATCAGATTGCCCTTTTGTTTTTCATGAATGATAAATCTCTGCACAGCAGATGTTTACCTTGACCTGATAAGAATGATACATGTTAATAAGTGATCACACTAACCTTTCACCCCCCCCCCCCCCCCACACACACACACACACAAACACATTTTCATAACAAAAGTTACAAGGTAAATTGACAGTGATGTACTATGAATATCTTTTTGGATAATGCCACCAATTGAGCTAGATTATAGAAGAATATGCCAAAGTGGAGCTTGTATTGCTCATAGTAACAACAAAAATGAAGTCGTGATCATAAATTCCATTGAATGAACTGCCAACGCTGCTGCTTACTTCTAATTAATGACCTTCAACTACAGGTGCATTTTAATCCTGACATTGAAGTTTCTGCATACTTACTGAGGACAATACCAAATTCACTCATGCAGTGCAGCACTAAGTGTATGACAGAGCTGAATTGACTGATTGCTTTGGGCACTGAGGGTTCATCTAGCGTCGTGACAGTTTGACAGTTTGTCCTTTCAATGAAACACATTATTTCTGACATTGTTTCACCAAACGGCTGGCTGAGATGCCCGGAGGTTAGAAGCTTTAAAACCAATCTCAACAGCTGATGTGTCTGTCAAGTGTATTTAAAGTTGCATTAAAAAGATTCACACAATGGGGGTTTTAAAAGGCAAAAACACTATACACATGAATCAGAACTATACCTTAGATTCCACAAATAGTGGTACATGCTAGTTAATGAATAAATCACGAAGTACTTCATGTCCTCACTTTGTTTTACAGATGATGAGACATAGCATCCCCTGATAAACTGTCCTATTTTCCCCCAAGGGTGGCTATTATTTTGACTGTAATCACAACAGTATATCAGTTCATATTATCAATGACCACATGTAGTAACTAGAATTGGTTGATTGAAGGTGTTCATTGACTTAACTTCAATGTCTCCGTTTAGTCTCTCATGCACTTTTATAACTTGTGGGTTGCTCGCTACTCTGTTTCAAAACTATCGTGGAGAAAAAAGCAGCAGGAAAACAGTAATTTCACTCGATACTATACAGGTTAGACTTTCAGTGAATATTTGAACTCAAATGTCCTAATTCAATATGTCTATTATGAGGAATGTGTACCATTAAAAAAAATAAAAATAAATACTCATGCATGGATATGGTATTTTAACGCTGCATGATGTTTTGATAAACAATCACCAAAAGCAACTGTACACATGCTTTATATGTGTGTATGTTTGTATGCCTGTGAATTCCATTAAAAAGACCCATCAGATGAGAATATTAGGGACCTTTTTACGAGTCATTGTGTATAGGAAAGTGCTACTTATAGTGTAAATAAATAGACTGTCCACTCAGTAAGGTAAAACAATGTCTTTACTCCAAATGATTTCTTATGAAACTTATTTTGTGAATATGGCAGCTAATTAAAACACCTCAAATATAAACATAAAAAACACTTTTAGTTTACAGCAGTTCTTTTCCTTTTAGTAATGATGATAATGCTTATAAGTGACCTTATTATCAAATTGTAACCACCACCATTATTATTAGTAATAGTATTAATCATAGTTGTTGGTAAAAGCATAAGGATGTGACACAAAACATGATGTACCTGATAATGTTTTGCTCTGGGCCAGTATTTGTAGGTAAAGTTCTACAGCCTCTGTCAATCATGAGAGCACAGTAGAGCCTTGTGCTGTCAAGCTTGAACTTTAACTACGCAGGAAAATTAGATGGATGGCAAGTAGCAATCTTTGCATATTTCTCAAATGACTCCACCAACCTTAATGCTTGCTATGCACTGTTTTTAGGTTTCTACGGTATACCATGAGATGAGCCTTTCCTAAAGCTTAAGTTAAAGCCACAGAGAGCAATTGTTGATGTCAATGACTTATTTGTTTTACTGTAGTTCTCCAAATAATGGAGCAATACAATTGACAACAGGGTGGGACATGTCAACAAATAAACATAGTTCTTTCTTTCTTTCTTTCTTTCTCAGGTAAATTGAGAGTTAATTGACTACACAGCACATGCTAGCGTCTCTGTGAAGCATCACTAATGCAGTGGATTAAGCTGTATGCTAACATCGGCATGCTGAGGTTTAAGGTTTACCATGTTCATCATCTCAGTTTAGCGTGTTAGCGTGCCAATATTCACTAACAACCAATAAAAACAAGGTTTGCAGGTATTTGATCACAATCCAAGTATTGGACAAAGTAAAATGTTGACCTGATGATGTAGATGGAAAGTCAGGGGATCACCAAAATCATTATGAGGGCACAATGGATGTCTGTACCAGGGCAATTCATCAAGTAGACGTTTCACACAAAACAAAAATGTCACAGGCTTCATTCTCTGTAGACCATGAATGAACATGAACAAAGCTTCGTGTTAATCTAGCCACTCTTGCTGCATTACATTACAGTCATTAAGCAGACGCTTTTATCCAAAGCAACTTACAATTCAGATTCTATCACATTCATACGCCGTAGGCACAATTTAGTGGAGCCAGAGGCGGCGATCGACCCGCCGACCCTCTGATTAAAGCCAACACTAACTGGCAGCCCACCTACACTTTCAACATGGAATACCATCAGCAAGTTTTATTCAGCCTACAAAGGAGACACGTTCTTTATCATGCAGCCCACTTTCTCAGGCCATTTCCATTCAGATCCATTCAGCTGATCCAAGACTCAACACACAAGGGTGTATTCAGTTGATAGCAATATGCAACCTTACCTCTAAATGCCACTCAATTCTCAACACTGGTCCTTTAAGGTCTAAAAAACATGTTCAATACATTTTATAAAACATTTGCAAAACCACATTTCTCAGTTTTTCAAATTAAGCATTGTTTACATCAGTGTTCAGAAGCAGCAGTCTTCTTATTCCCTGCCTTGATTGGTAAATAGCAATATATATTTTGGCATGTCAACGTTATTGGATATGGATATGGGCGTGGATATTCATGTACAGTTCTAATGCTGACTGTCAACAGTGTCTGTTTCACAGCTACCATGTCAGACACGTGAAGCTCGTGGGATTGTCTTAAGTCATAAGTGAGGGCAGATTGTGTCATGACCGGACAAGCTAAAGGCCATATCATAAATATGAGCAGGATGGCAGATGGAGGCTACAAACACAATGCATTTTAATGTTTCCCCTTATCCCCCTGTGAGGACCTGTTGTTTACAAGGGAATGCAGGTGATGTTTCCCTCCCTATTTTAGATTCTAAGCTCTATTACAGCAATATATTTGTATGCCCCAGCGTAACATGCTGACTCTGACATATTAGCGCTGACTTTGTCAGCCGTTTGGTGCTGGGCAGGTCTGCAGTAAAATTATAACAACATTTTCACTGCAGCTCTCTGAAAATACTGTAGTGTTGCTGTGAGTAAAATCAAAGAGTAAAATCAAAACAATAAGCTGATGCCAAATTGCTCTTAAGAGCTGAAGGGGGCTGAGCAGGCCCCCAGGGGCCTTGCCCGCCCACAGAGCTGCCGTACACCACCATAGAGTCAGGAGCTTGCGGTGTTTGATCCCGTGCTCTATACACTGTAAACCAAAGCAAAGCCTACTAAGATAGTGCGCTTAATTTTTTATTTAAGAAAGATACTAACTGTCAAAATCCGCAGGGGGAGGCGCGTAGAACTAAAAAAACGCTGAAAGAGATGTTTGCAAGTCTCTCTCTGTCTCTGTTGTTGACTGTCCCATTCACTTTCCCTGTCTCTTCCCTTATAATATAGGGCTGAAAATTCTACTTACAACTACGAAAAGCAAGCAGGCTGTGTCTGTCTGTCAATTAATCTCCCTGTCTTTCAGTACTTTGGACGGCACCGCCATGGTACACATTTTTTACATCACAATTTATAAATAATCTGAAAAGTTTTTTTCAGGTAGCTCACACATTTCACATTTTTCAAATGATTGAGACGTGCCAGAGTGCACAAACAGCATCAAAATAGAACTTCTTTATCAAAAATCCCCTACAGCCGGCTCAGCCCCAATGTCTATGTCATGTTTACTTGCATCGCTGGTCCGACATCATGGCCATATCTTGGCTGCACACCATAAAAATGCTGCATTCCGATCGTTAGGCTGCAGTATGTATGAACTGTCTATGTTTTTTCCCAGATCAGTGAAAATTCAGACACATATGCTACGTATATATAGGGAGGATGTTGCTGATAATTGTATAATCTGCCTGATCAATACTCTTGCGCGACATCCGTTTTGTTTACAATGGGCCCGCTTACGGAAATCAAATGCCCGCCCACGGATTCACGTCTGCCGTCAGGTCTGGGGCCGAGTAATAATTCTCTGTGGGTTCATAACGATAAGTGAGCTCCAAAATCCAGCGGACAGCTGAGTACACTTAACCTTTATCAAGAATGATGCTGCAGCTCTGATAGACATAAACAATAAATTGTATACACCAATATCAACATCTGTTTATCTTTGTTGTTGTTTAGTAGCAATTTCATGGTTCTGTCATTGTTGCTTTGACGATAAATGAACCAAAAATACTTTCCAGAAAAGGTTGCAATTACATACCCGTATACTCAAAATGACAACTTTTAGGATAAAATTTAGAGCACAATGTGAAATCAAAATCAATAAATGCTTACAATTCATGCCCTGCCATAAGGCCATGTTTATTGCTGTATGGACATGATCAGCTGCATATTGCCCACAGGAGTCAGTCCTATCATCTTAACTTCCTGTATTGGGGATATCCCTGAAGACTAACTAATTCTTTAACTTTCCATTTTTCCCCCCAAGTTTGAGTTCTTCTCGTTGAGTCTTTTAGTTGTAAATATACTTTTTAATAAAGAGTTGCTCTGTGGCATGCAGTACCATGGAATCCACCACTTTACAGTAGCTATGATAGACTGCATCCACATGTTGCTGCTAGACAGCCAATAATACGCTTCTAATAGCTTCTCCAGTATTAGTTGACCAGCTGACATATTTTCTTTGCCTCTCCTGTCAGCTTTGTGCGTGCTTTGTGACAGGTGTCTAAGATGACTGCCGACTCCTTTGTGTCCACTTCAGGCTTCAGCTGCACATGTAAGCAGCACCATAGGAGCTGGGATAAGACATTTCAATCACTGGAAAGCACTCAACATCAATGCAAATGCACACTCCTGGTTCTCCTCAAGGTTGTTGTATGCCTCCCCTTCTTTACTGGGCGGCTGTGGCTCAGAGGTAGAATGTCGCCGCTTCGATCCCCGGCTCCTTTAGTCCATGTTCGTGAACTCGGGCAAGACGCTTAACCCCAAATTGCTCCCGAAGGCTGTGCCATCGGTGTGTGAATGGTCAACTAGCCCTGATGGATGGTGGCACCTTCCATGGTGCCACCATTCTACACCATTCTACACCGTTTCTACATGTCTGCAATAATGACTAAGAGATTAAAGGTTTTCTTTGTTCCAGCAGCCATTGGTGTGCTGAACTCACTCATCATAAGCTATCATCTCTTACTGGTGAGAAGTTCTTCAAACGAGATCTTGTACTGTCTGATTTGTATTGTTGTGTTTTGTTGTTAATTAAGTTGACTGCTTGGTGAAACGTGGCTGCAAACCTAATCAAACCTAGCGGGACAATGACGGTGAACTGAACCTCACAAAGCATGAGCTGTCTATATTGAAAGCTGCTGCAATAAATATGTTCATATTAACAATGGGTCAAATGACTATGTATAGAGTAAAAGTTGTCACTTGCAGTGTCCACTTTGCTCCATGGAGCTTTTTCCTTCAGCTCATTGTTTGGTTGACATGCTGGACTCTGGACCCACCCTGCTGCTACACAGAGCGCTGTTTGCTTGTTAATTCAAAGTTTATTCATAGTTAATGTGTCATGTCTCCAAATTGCACCAAACTCGACAAAGCAGACAGATATACAGAGTCCTTGCTTTATAGTTAGTGGCAAGATGGAACTACTGAGACATAAACTAGAAACATGCAAAAGACGATTGGGTTGCATGTTTCTAGTTCGATTGGATAGGATTTTTAAGTGGAAATGTCACGGTTTGGCTGGCCTGAGCAAACTGATGCGCCTTGTTTAGATCAGTTTGTCCTTTTGTCTTTTGTCAACAAGCTAATTTTTCTTTGGAGAATACTGCCAGTCGTCATTGTCACAGGATCACATGGCTTCACTGATTGAAGCCATGTGACATGTGACAAGCACCTGTCCAAGTTACTTCTGTCTTGCTAATTTGCTCTTTGTGAGCTTAAAACTGCTTCATTGGTTGGCATTCCAGGTCAGGCCAGGTTCCAGGCCCATGTACAGGACTGTCTCAGAAAATTAGAATATTGTGATAATCCCCATACGTGTGATTTAGTTTACTGAACCAAGCTGAGTGTTTTTCAAGGCTCAGGAAACCCTTGCAGGTGTTTCGAGTTAATTAGACGATTCAAGTGATTAGTTGAATACCCTACTAGTATACTTTTTCATGATATTCTAATATTTAGAGATAGGATATTTGAGTTTTCTTAAGCTGTAAGCCATAATCAGCAATATTAAAAGAATAAAAGGCTTGCAATATTTCAGTTGATTTGTAATGAATCCAGAATGCATGACATTTTTGTTTTTTTAATTGCATTACACAAAATAAAGAACTTTATCACAATATTCTAATTTTCTGAGACAGTCCTGTATAGCAAGTCCTTTTAAAATACTGAATATCTGTTATCAAATGCCTCACTTACTATTATAATAAGTAAATATTAGAAAATGTGTTGTTTGTATTTATTTGAAAAACAAAACAAAAAAAACAACAGAAAACAGATATGAAGAAACACATGTCCTTACACTTTGTTGTTTTTTTGCTTAGCTGTGTGCATCTAAAGAACCCAATGCTAGTTTGATCTACATCCCTTTTGTTTTTTAACACTAACTTTAAACTTTAGGAAGTGCATTTTGAAGTTGCCGTTCACAACCCTCTGCATGTTGGAGTTTTTATTAATGTGTGGTGAAAATGTCATCATCCCAGCTGGTAACTCGAACACAAATGATTGACATTTGTTAAAGTGATAAGCACACAATAAACGAATGAACTTAACCAGACAGGTGAGACCCAACAAACCAACATTTCTGAATAACAGTCAATGCATTGTTTTTAGTGTATCACCACAGTCCACTATACAGGATATATTTATGATTAAAAAAAATAATACACCTTTTATATCACATCAAAGAAACGTACCAGGAAAGGAGTAAGCTTACAGTTCAGGTACTAGACACTGTGCAAGATGAGAATCAGAAAAATGACGTGAAAACGTTAATGTTTTTTATAACATACTGTATGATGATCCTCAATTAAGGGTAGGTCAGTCATGTACTGATTTACAAATGAAGTATTTCTTACTCATAAACCCTTTTAAGTAAAAATTGAGACTGTGTTCAGGACAATATCCACAGCCTCAGAGGAGTTTGAGAGAGATTCAGATTATAAATTAGAATAATAAATGATTTAGGATGTATTTTGTAAGTTACAAAACTAAATTTCACAGTTAGTTCAGTTAAAACTGTTGCCTACTAGAATAAATAATGTTTAAATTTAAATGTATTGTCAAAATCCTCATCATTTTAATTCTTACTAGCCAATGGTTTTACAATGTAATAACGACGTTTGCGAAGAAAAAACACATGTGCGTTACTGTGTACATTTTTTAAAAATCCCACCGGATGTAGCTATTTTTTCCATGATAAAAGTGAGACGTAAGCGTCGATAACAGTCAGTAAGGACTGGGCGTGACGCTTCGCTACTTTTTACTACTTGTTCTCCTGTTCTCCCACTCAACGTGAGGTAGATTTACCGACTTGCGAGTCTCTTGTTATCAGCCGCTATGGCTCTTATTTAATGTAACGTTGGCTAGGGTCCGTGCATAATTTATCTGCCATTGTTCACGTTGTGTAATGAACAATGTCATTTTAGGGATATTGCCTAATTTCATTGGCCTACTGATGCTGCCTAACTGGTTAACCCTTTGCCTGTATTATTGTCGCATTGAACGAACAGGCGCAATACAATTCCTCGCACACAAACATGTGCTTGTTGCGTCATCTAACTTTAATAATGAAAATTGATTCGAGGAAGTCTAGACCCGGAAACAGAAAGCTCGCCTTCAAAGTAAAAGTTTTTAAACGCGTTTGCTCCACCGATCAATTTAAGAAGAGCTACATTAAATAAATAAACAAATTGCCTAAATAATGAATAACTGATCCTTAATAAATTGCATTGCAAGTGTTCATTCAATGCGACAATAACACAGGAAAAGGCTTAACCGTGTTAAAACAGCAATACTCACGGATTAACTCTTACAACTAATTTGCTATTTATTCAGACTCCGTATGTCACAGTTTCTATTTAACATTCAAAATGTAACTTCATATATTAAAAAAATCACATAGTGGCAAAAATATTTAATTTGATTTCTACCGAGGCATGCAGCATGCCGTAATGCACCCTTTGGCAATTTCATACTAAATTATGTGTTTCAAATTATTATAAATTTACGATGGGTTACTATGATGCATTTGTTTTGTAAATGTCTGCAACAAAATCCTATTTTTGTGACAGCATGTTGTTTTCATTCAGCAATAATGTCAGCAGAGCATGTCAAGCCCAACTTCAGCCACGCTCAGGTGGTTGAGATGGTGAAGAGACTCTTCAGGCTGACGGCATCAGAAATCCGCTCTCTGCCGAGCTACGATGACCAGAACTTCTACGTGGCGCCCATCGAGGGTGGCGAGTACGTCCTGAAGATAATGAACTCGGAGGACAGTAAGAACTCCTCCCTGATTGAGATGCAGACGTACGCCATGTCCTTCCTGCACCAGAATGGACTTCCTGCTCAAACAGCCCTGCCCACTGCTTCAGGACAGCTCATGAGCCTGGAAGAAGCAGGTATGAGACCAGTCCCACAGGTCAGACCTTAGAAGTAAGCTCAATCAAGGATGTATGCATGCTAACACTGAAGGCTTAACACCAGATTAAATACCAGAAGTAGAAGAAGCAGCTAAGTATAGTTGTTTACTGCAGGTACATATTATGCTACTTCTCTTACGACTTCCTTCCCACATGCTCTAGATGAGTTTTTTTTAATGAGATTTTAATACCATTAAATATACATTTGACTGCTCAGGCTGGGGCTAATTTCTTATTTTCCATCAAACGGACTAAAGCTCCAGCACACCCACATATGAGGGTACAATGTGTCTCCCTCAATCAAAGCCAAAGAGTGCAACAAGATATTATACAGTATAACATTTTCAGTACTCACTGCAGCTGCATGCATTTAACTGCCTACATTATTAAATCAAACATGGAATTGCAACAACCATATTCCTAATGTTCATAAAGAGACCTGTAAGTCTGAATTCAATTTAACATTTGACAACAATAAATCTACAGGATTCTCCATGTTATACATCATCTGTCTGTATGTCTGTGAGCGTGTGTGTACGTACATGCTGAGTAGTTGGAATCGGCCCTGAGATAAATTCTTTAGCAGGTTTAGCTATGCTCTAGGAGGTACGCTAACATGCCATGCCGCAAACCTACCTGCTTTAGGAGGATTGAGAGCGATGGGAACGATCGTAACACTAATCCTGTCTTTACCTTTGGCAGATTGTGGCTATGGCTGTCAGAAGTACATGGTGAGGCTGCTGACTTATTTGCCTGGAACCACTATTTCCAAGGTTCCTTTAACGCCACAGTTACTTTATGAAACTGGCAAGACGGCAGCCAGAATGGACCAAATCCTACAAGAGGTAAAATAGTAACATACCTGTGAAACTCTTACATCATTTATTTAGTTTTTTAATACCATCAATTATTATGACAACAAAGTGCTGCACTATATGCAAGTTTATTGTCTCAAGACAAAACTACAAGATTATTTTCTAAAACTGTCTTGAGTGACAACATCTGCCACTACTGGTTATGTTTTGAATTGGAGTTCTTTTGTCATGAATTTAACAACCACAGTTATGCTACTTCATTGTTGCTCATGTTTGTGTTATTTTGGAATCTAATTCAGATAATCTATATAATAAGGCACCAGCCCCTCACTGCTCATTAAGCATGACGCTTCTCTGTATTATTATTGTTTTTTTTCCAGATGGAGCACCCTCATCTTGGCACGCTGCAGAGAGAGAAGTTCATATGGAGTCTGTCCAATGTTCCCCTCCTGGAAGCATACATCAATGTATTAGAGGGAGATCCTCTTGAAGAGGTTGTGAAGTCGGTCATTCATCAGTACAAGACCTCTGTGATCCCTAAACGCTCCAATTTCCGCAGGTGTGAGTATGATAGTTACTTTAAACATTGGAATAAGGGAGCTGGTAAACACTCTTCTGCTCACTTCCCTTGACACAACTCATTAGCACCTTGTATACTGACAGAAGGGATCGGATGTCACTGAATACATGAGTGATAACATGTTGGTTCCCATTAACAACATTGTATCTCTTCTTTTTCTAAGGCATTAACCATGGTGACTTCAATGACCTCAATGTGCTTGTACAACCTGATGAGAGTGACGGCCACAGGATTTCTGGCGTCCTCGACTTCGGGGACATGAACAGTGGCTACTACATCCATGAGCTAGCCATCGCCATCATGTACATGATGACGGAGCACCCTAAACCTATAGAGGTGGGTGGACCTGTCCTCGCTGGCTGGGAAAGTGTCCTTCCCCTCAATGAGACAGAGAAAGATTGCCTCTACGTGCTTGTGCTGTCCCGCTTGTGCCAGTCATTGGTTTTAGCTCGTTACTCTGTGACTTTGCATCCGGAAAATGCGGAGTATCTGCTGATTTCATCCAGGAGGGGCGTCCACACTCTCCGTCAACTCTGGGAGCTCGGAAAGGAGCAGGTGGAGAAGGCATGGTTTCAGAGTGCAGCTCAATTTAGGGACAAATTGTGAGAAATGTGTGAGGAAAGCCATTCAAAAATGTTCAAAGCACTGTTGCGGTATCCACCAAAAATGTCAAAGACACGCCACACCCAAAGCCTATCTCTCCATTCCAGGGGTATTCAATTAAAATTCAGCGATGTCCAATTAGAGAGAATTTCCTCATGCAAAGGTCTGGAACATCACAATAATGTCTGATTTGTGCTATGATTTAGTGCCACATATATTGAAGTAGTCAGTCTGTATGTAGGCAACAACTGACTGTCAAATCAAATAAAGAACGTTCAATTGAATAATATCCCAACAATATTTATTGTCAGATTTCAAATTGAGCTGGATGATTTATAAATAATACATACTCTAATAATACATTTATGTTCTTCTCTCTTCAAGTACAATAAGGGCTGGATTTAAAAAATATAATACATTGCAGAAAGCTTTTGAAAAATGTGACCCTTGAAATAAAGTAATGAATTTAACAGAATTGCATCTTCAAAGAACCCTTTCCCAAAGCTTCTCGATACAGTATGTCATAAATAGTAGTCGTAATGCTTCACCTGTATTGAGGACATGTCTTCACAGTAGGGAGGAAACTGGTTATGTTGCGTGAGGCTCCTACAGTTGTTCCACTGACGCTATGATAATGACAATTGATGGTATTACAAAGTAAATTATCTCCAGATTTTCACAGGTATGTTATTATTTTACCTCTCGTAGGATTTAGTCCATTCTGGCTGCCGTCTTGCCAGTTTCATAAAGTATCAGATACTACTTCACTGCAGACAACAGTGGTCTCTGTCAAACCTCATTGTTTCACGATTTTTCACAGCAGGGAACTTGGATTTAAAGTTAAGATATTCTGTAAACCAAATTATATGTTTTTAGCCTTTATCAGGAAATTTCCTGATTTGTTTGTTTCCGCCGGTGACACAGGTGTAAACTGGTTTGAGCCTGTTTGACTGATGCCAATAAGATACATGATAAACCTGTTCAAGCTTGTTCGAGGCTTGTATGACTCCCTTTCCCCTTCACTTCTTCACATTATCTGCTGAGAGACGGACAATGGGTAAGTGCACATATCTGTTAAATTACTGGAAAATAAAACCCATTAAAAACTCAAATATTCTCATTTAGTTGATGAATTTTCTAACACCCGCTACAACGAATATTGATCATAATATTTGGTACCCTAATGCATTATGACATCTAAATAGAAAATAATGTTCTCAAGTGCTCTCATATGCATTTAATGTGTTGTCACTCTGTTATGATGTTCATTCTGTACACATGACATCTATTGCACTTCTGTCCAGAGGGATCCCTCCTCTGTTGCTCTCTCTAAGGTTTCTTCCTATTTTTCTCGCTGTCAAAGGGTTTTTTGGGGGAGTTTTTCCTGTACCGATGTGAGAGTCCTGGGACAAAGGATGACACGCGTGTACAGATTGCAAAGCCCTCTGAGGCAAATTTGTGATTTTGGGCTATACAAAATGAATAGAATTGAATAAAGTTTGTTGCAATGCTGGCTACGCAGAACAACAAAAACCCAAAGGCACAGCATGAAACGGCATGTAAAGTGTAATTAAAAAATCGTTGATCCAGTTTCAGGCAGGCAGCAACAAACAATAAGTAAGGAATGCTGGAAAGATCAGGGTAGGGCAAAAGAAAATTTGGAATACTTGAGTATTTTCTTCTCGCGTTAATTTCACAGGAGAATATTTCTCTTTCTTTCTTCAATACATTTATCTGACAGCTTGAAGTGAAGATTTTGGCCTATGAAACATATGAAAATATAGTGTAGTTGAATTGATTAGTTGATTGCCATAAAATTAATTGGAAACTATTCTGATTGTTTAAATAATTTAATTTATTAGTTATACTAGCAATGATTTTATAAAACCAACATCACCAGCTCTGCCCAGTGTGAATTGTCCAAGAGAAAACTCCAGCAATTATTTTTTCCATTATTAAATAGTTTTACATGATCTTTCAAGTTCTAAACCAGACCGTGCAGAGTTATGACGCTATAGTAAACTAAAAATCTTCCTGTTTTTGTATCCACCTTCTGTTATTAGACTGTGGACATTATTTAAGATGGACTTAAACACAAATTGGCCAAATAAACAGTTTTCCACCTTAAAAACATATACAAAAATTCATTTTGCATAAAAAAAGAACAAATAGTATGTAGACTGCATGCCATTGCTGTTTGCTCCCACATTTAAATGAAATGTCTGAATTATTACTTTCCAGGCACAAACTGGGTATTCAACAAACTGATGATAATGATAACACACAACAACTGACTTCTCTTTGAACATTTGCTGTTGACTTTCAGAAAGCTGTGGTGCTAAAACACTGATCACTAGATGAACACTAGATGGAGACATCATCTCATTTATCCCACATGCCCTTCTTCTGAATGAGTCTTTCAGGGTCACATTCAGCTTAAAAAACCTTTGAATCCTAATTTGGGCAAACTTCAATCATTCCCTCAGTCCTGTGAGGTATATGTAGGGACTTCATACAGTATCCTCTGTTGACATTAGAACAATTGTTGTGTATGGAAAGCTTGTGAGCTAAGGCAAACCTCTTCAAACGTGTGAAAATATGCCCTTAGTCAGAGCCTTATGTGAACACACACGCACACACCTCGTCTACCTTTCAACATTTCTACATTTCAACCTCCCACCTCAAAGGCACCATCTGCCCTCTGCCCCCGCTGCAACTCGCAATATGTACCTCCAGTCATGCAGAAAAAGTCACAGTGTGCGTCTGTGAATGTCTGCCTGTGTTCACGTTTGTTCTCCGTCTGTTTCACTGCAGTTTACCAGCATTTGAGCAGAGCGAGCCCAAAGAGGCATCTGAACCGTTGCACAGTTTTCCTTAAGTCACAGTCCTCTCTCTCGCCTTTTCTCTTTGTTATACTTTAAATCCATGTTCCATAAATTATAGCCGAAACAGAAATGGCATACTCAAAGGACTTAGCGTAATACACCAATCCCACTTATCAGTGCCATTAATCCTCTTGGCATTTCAAAACAGACAGCTGGGTATACACTGCACCTTTTTTTTTAAATACCAAAAATGTGATTGACACTCCAAAGACCACCAATCCGAAAGCTTTTAAAGTCAGAATTTATTGTACAAATGTGCTGCACCCATTGTCGGGCCTCCTGAAGGATTTGTTGTTTCTTTATTTTACATATCATATATGTAAATATTCTGTCTGTGATTTTCAGACAAAAGTCAAAGTGCAGTACAGTGAGATACTGACGATAATGACAGAAAACAAAGGCAACAGCTGTAAAGCAAGTTCACCTATATACAGCATATACTTGCAAACGTCCTCATTTTTGGAATGGAGCCTTGCCTCTGCTGTTACGACTAATGTTTATGTGGCTCCTGCTGCCAATTGTTTGTCTTTCTTTTAGCTGTGATCACTTGTTCTGTGTTTAATGCAAACAATGTCATGATGTAGTTTTCTGTTTCTGTTGTCAGATGGCATGAACCATACAGTTAACGATAGATTGCTCTTCTAAACTTTACTGCCGTTTAATTCATTCTAGCTTACAGTAAATTGTATATTTGATAACAGATTAACATGACGACCAATAATAATTCTTATCCTTAGGCTGCGATTCTAGACATGCCAAATATACGCAGCACCGACCAAAGTTCCACTGTTCCACTCGTCTCCATCTTCAGATACATCAGACGCACAGCTCTTGGCTGTCTTGCCAGGCCTTCGCAGCTGCCAAGCCGACCTGTTAGGACTAATTCACTTCATGGATCCCTGACAGACTCTTGTGTAATGCATATTAGCTTTATGCCCAGACTATCTATAGTAGCCAAGATCAGGGTTTGATACAAGGCTAATGGGTCTTTTTCTCTCTCTGTGTTAACAAAGATGTTTCTCATCTGTTATGTTAATTGGCAGTTTGGCAAGGTCTTGAACTACCAGGTCTTACACAAAGAATGTGTCCATTACTTAATTATAGTAGCATTTTGTGCATGCAGTTAAATACCATTCATTGAATAGCTTTGCTTACTTAGATGCTGATTATTACCCTCAAGCAACAAACAAATTATTATATATTACAAATGATTTTCTTTATCTTCTCAGTATTGAGAAATGCTCTATTCTCTTTCAACTTAGTACCGTCATTTCTATTCACAAGAAAGCTCCAAAAGTCACCTCTAAAGTGTGACCACTTTCTAACAGAGGCTTAATCACAACAGCATCCAGCCACTAAAATCATGCATAATCAAAAGGGAGGCTCCTCACAATTGGTAAAAGTAAAGGAGGAGACACAGGCCTCAATTAGTAAGCTGTTGCGGTAGCTCAGTGGCTCAGTCTTATCCGTTTGTTTCAGAGTTGCTGGTATTTACAGACAGACGCTAGCCTCAGCCTTCTATCATGAACTGTTCCCCATCAGACCTTCAAAACTCACCAATGGGAGAGCAAAAGAAAGCCATTAACGTGACTTCATTAAAAAACGTTCTGCTTATTATCACATTGCTTTTCAGTGGACATCACTGCATTCGCTGTAAGACGCGTCATGGCGGCCTATCTGCACGGAACAGGTGGGAAGCACGGTGGGTTCTCAGAGCTCCGACATTAGGGAGGCACTGAGAGAGGGGTGGCTAATCGATTGGACGGACTGGAATTACTGAGACGACTGAGTCACAGGGTGAATACGGAGGCAAAGTAGGAAGTAATGTGTGCGTGTGTGTGTCTGAGGCAGAGGAAGGTGTCTGATTCCACTGAGAAACATGACTACCAGAATTATTACGAAAGTAAGAAATACATATAATCTCGAAATATGAGCAACATTCTGGAAGAACAGAAGATCTTTAAAGATTTAAATATACTACAGATGGGTGTTTTCATTTACGAATTAGTTAAAACATATTGATTTCATATGACTTTTATGCCATGAGATCACACAATTCACTCACATGCTATGGCAAAAAGCAGGATGGATAGAAACTACTGTAGCAAACAGGGTTGCTGGAGCCAATTTGGAGCTTTTCAGCACTACACAAGTTGGAAACAATTCATGTTTTCTCGTCTATCACTGTCCTCACATTCACTACCAAACATGAGAAAAAAGGAAAAATTACCACAACAGTATTTAAAATTAAACAATTTCATGACAAAAAACATCTTCAGCAACAACTTATCATTCATCCAACAGGAAGGTAAAACATACAATATACAATAGTTTCCAATGATATAACTGGGAACTTTATACTCTCAACTTTTTCTGTGATTCACAATCTTGACACCGTCTGACTTGTTGGTGTTGTGAACCTGATCCACCCACACAGCAAATATATAGCTCAACTCAAAGTATAAAAAGTATTGCACTTCAGGATAGTTTCAAACACCCCCACATGCCCCACAGCCATTTAGTGGACACAACTCTCCAGTCAACTCTTGTCAACTCCATATGTCATAGAAAATTCAACTCTTACTGCGGCACTGTGGTACTCCAGACTGCAGTAATACAAACTTATAGACATTTTTGATAACATTATTGACTAAGATCTGACATCAAGAGACATTTTCTGATTCTTGGGGAGGTTCTTGCTGATAAAAAGCCAACAGCCCTTTGAAAAAGAATGGGAATAAAGAAATATTTATTATTACAAAATATTTAGAACTATTCATTTTCAAGTTTGTACTTTATTGTTCTAAAACAACTTAATTAACAAAAGCGGAACATATTTTTTTCTGGCCTCTGACAGTTTAACTTCTCACCATGCTGCAGTGATGCACAAGTGTTCTCCAGACATCACATTCAGAGAAGCATCAGACTTGATTTTCATCAAGATATCTTAGATGCATCTACAGCACATTTTCAGGCAAGGCTCAATGACAAAATGTTATTTATTACTTTCTTTGTTGAAAACTGGCCAGATTCTGTTCGCTCCTTCCCTCATTAACTGTCTCTTTTTTCCAAGTTATTTGGTCAGAGATCAGTGGTTAAGGGCAGAGTGTAAGCGAACTTTGCTGCAGACAAACACACCCTGTACAGTGAGGGGCTGCTTACATTTCCCTCCAAGCACTACGAATTTTTCTCTCTGTCTGACGCTGACACTATGCATAGCACAGCTCAAGCTAACATGTTCGAGTGCCACGGGCAGTGACCCAAAGCTGGACGCATCCAAAATGTTTAGAAAATGGGAGATTGGAAGAGACACACATCCGATACATACAAGGGCAAAAGTAGGACAGGAGAGAGAGAGAGAGAAAGTTGGAAAGTGAAAGACGGTCCAGCCTGGACCCTTCAGAATTTCAGGTCATTAACCAGCTTGTATTAGGCGGTTTTAGCCAGACTATGTAAGAGGAGAGAAGCCTTAACTCGCTACATTTCTGCTTGTGCAGAGTTGTACTGCAGATCACACTGCAGATATACACTGACCTCCCTGATGGTGCAGTTTAGCCCCACATTGTTTATTTTCTTTGCGTGTTCATTTATTGATTTGCTTTATGTATTTATTGTATAATTCAGCCCATCCCTCCTTTATTATGACCTGCATTTAGGCCTTCTATTGAAACTCACTTGTTGAGTAGAGACAAGTCTTCCAATCCATAGTCTTCCAATCCACGCATTGTCAATAAAATCTATATTTTCGGTATAGTAGTCTCTGGCTCCATTTTATTCTGGGTCTTGTGCATTGAGAATCCCCGTGTCACAACACTACAGTGCAAATTGACTGTGTCACAAGTAAATGTCTTGGATTTTTATTGAAGAAAATGTGCAGAAGCATTATATAAGTTGTATAGATTTTAAGAATAATAGGTGAATAACTAACTATTGGGCGCAACAGTCCATGACAAATTATTGTATTTTGAAGGATGAATGTATGTTTTGTATATAAAATCTTAACCTGCAAAAAGTTATTTGGGTAACTAACTCTCAAATGTAGTTAAAAGTTTAATATTTTCTTCTGAAATGTAGTGGAGTAGAAGTGAATAAATTGAGAACATGTTTTTGGTTACTTTCCACAAGTACTTCCAGTGTAAGTTTGAGAGTGTATGCAGGCCAGCAGGCTAATAATACAGTACATAAAGAAATGAAGGGGACTTTGTTGGTGTTTGTTGGTCTAATTTGTGAATTTGAGCTCTATTATGTTGCTGTTGTGTTGTAACAGCTGTTTCTCTGTCACCACAAAAAGCAACCTTTACTTTTCCTCCAGCTCGAGCCATTCCGTGTTTTTTATTAAACGCACCACCTTTATGCGTTGAGTATGCAGAATCAAAACAACACACGGCAGCCAAATTAAATAATCAAACGTATTTCAAAAAAGCCTAGCTCTTTATCTAGTCATCTTAAACACAATCTAACTTGTTTAAGGTGTTGACATGACGCTTAATCTTCGTATCACCTTACTGAGGTTATGACTGCATCAGAGTGAATGTAAACACACTTTGTTATTCGGTGAACTCATAATTGACTGCAAAATGAGATGAGATTGCACAAGTCAAGCATCGTGCTCAACATAAAGTGTGTGTGTGTGTGTGTGTGTGTGTGCGTGTGTAGGTATGGTGGGTGGCTGTGTGGGTGGGTCAGCATGTGTAGTATGAGTGTGTATGAATATGGCTCACTGTCAGTGCAGATGGGTCAGCATGCACAGTATGATGGAGTCAGTTTTTGTGTGTGTGTGTGACTACTGCACGAGTGCAGGGTGGACAGTTAGATGTACAGACTGTCATTTTGGACGGCAGCCCGAGAGCTTCATTGGGAGATTCGTTGTAGAGAAACTGGAATTAATAATCATTCTGTGAAAATAGAAGAGTTAACAACTCTAATCCAAAAAGTTCTGGGGGAGAAAAAAAAAAGCCAGTGTCTTCCCCCTTTTTCAAATCCCATAGCTGAAAGTGTGTTTATCTCGCTCCCTTCAGACAAGTGACATCCATTAAAAGAAAAGTTGAGAGTAAGAGAAAAGCTGAGGGGGAAAAAGCTTTTCTACTGAAACAATAAAGTAATGTGAAATTGTGCAGGATGGCAGGAGCAGTCAAGCCAACAGAGAGCTTTTGCCAGCTCTGTATAATAGCTTGTCTCTGTCACGGGCCCTCTGCTTTCAGATAAAATGGCCTTTTAATTCAACATGTAATTTCCAGTAATTCTGCTAAATCTCCTCACTCTTCGAGTGGAGAAATTGAGGTGACTGGGTTGATTTGTTTCCCAGCTGTTGGCAAGATTTAATTTTTGTTCTTGTTCATTAGTTTTTCAGCCCTCATAATAGAGAACATAATATTTAGATTATTTTCTGTAACGATTTGAGGATCTAAGGAATCTCCACCCAGGACACGTGAGTCTTGTTGTGATTCAGTTATGTTCGGCTGTGTGAAACTGTCGACACATATGTGTGCATGTGTTTACAGATAGTCTGAGAGTAAATGGCACTGGAGACAGAGATGGAAATAATCCGCCCCCCTGTGGGGAAAATATGGCAAAAGATGAGGTGAAAAAGAAGTGAGTGGGAGGTGCGGATATTTAAACTGTGAATCACAGGGAAGTAGTGAAGGGATATGCATGACCCCTGATGACCCTTCACACCCATCTACATGATGCAAAATCCCTCTGAGGTCTATTGTTGGCCTCCATCACTTTGCTGTTCAGCCAACATCAGAAAACACTGCGTACCCGAGAGGCTATCCTGCAAACTGTAGCCCAGATGAGTCAACCTTGGCTCCACATCACCCTCTAAACTACAAATGGTGTCCGTCAAAGCAAGATATTTGATATTGTATTATTTTAACTTGTTTTCTTTTACAATAAGTGAACACACATGGAGCTAGATAACGTCATGTCAAGAGTCAAGAGTTCACCTCGACAAAAGTAGAAGATAACATAAAAAACGTTTCAACTTTATTTGAATCGATCTCTGCATGTAACCCATTCAGTATTTTAGGAGCAGTGGACTGCTGTAAAGCGCCTGGAGTGCAACGTAGAGTTCAATATATCACTTAAGTAGATGCCGATATGCAGAAAGGAGGACTTGGGGATTGAGTGTGGCTCATCCTTGTGATTAAATCCCGCCCAACGCACTGAGCCAGAGCCGCTGCCAGAAAAAAAAGTCTGTAAAGCTGCACTAGTCCAAGACTGTCAAATTCCCAAAGATACCCCACAGATACATGATCATTTAAAAACATTTTAATTTCAGGTGGGTTGTTGGCGTTTGCTGCTCCTTCCCAAATCAAAGCAATTAGGAAGAAATGTAAATGTACTCATATCGCCACTAATGGTTTCTCTGTAATAAAAGACAAATAATGCAAATAAGTCCAATGGTACATTTTTGTGAATGATGTAAATTGTCAAACAATACATGTAATCCCAGTATATAGGGGCCAGATTCAAACCAATTCCTGTTTCCTGCTAGTACTTGGTTTAGCAGGATTACCTGTTGCTAATGTCTTACCTACTGTGGTGGAAAAATCTTTTGATGCTGAAATAAAGAATACCAAAAACCAGAGGTTCTCTATTGTGCATTTATTTTCTGCGCAGAAAAGGTTCAATCATCACAACAGAATGCGTACAGTCTCAGTGAGGAGGAACCAAGAAAAAAAGTGGACGCGCTTTCTTTATACACAGTGAGCAAAGGTGGGGGCCGATGGTCAATGTTACAGACATTTTGGTCTCAGACTGATGGGAACAACAATCAAAAACAAACGGCCAGCAACCAAAAGAAGCGGCCCGAAGGCCTTGGTGCTGGAACATTCTCATACAACACAGTTAGTTATCTTTGTGAACAGGCAAGGGAGAACTCTTCTTTTGCACAACAGAGACACGGTGAAGTTCAACAAAGTTCAGGGCAAAATTATGCATGAATACAATATACTGAGTCGAAATATATAATAGGTAAGTAGAAATATATACTACGTACACTGCCTGCTTATCTAGGAGTGTATTTGCTTATCTTCCTGCCCACTGTAACCCAGTTTATTTGACATCTGAACTCCCTTTTGCAGTACTAGTTGGGTCTCGATGTCAGCATTAAGTCCCCTATTTCTGTTGTCAGTAACCACACTCTCCATCGAAGTCTTAAGATTAAAATGTTTCAAGCTCACTTGGAACCCATTTCTGTTTTTAAGTCATTGCCTGTTTCTACTTCTGACTTTGTTTGTTCCCGAGATTCTTTTCTGTTTCTCAGACCAACCCTGTATCCCTTCCGAATCCGGCCCCGGTCTTCCTTTCAGACTCCTTCCATGTTATCTTGTGAGCTGGCCTTTTCTGAGATGTATATAATTTACCGCCTCAGGACACTTAAGATTGTGTCTGGTAATTTAACAGTTAAAAATGCATTATAAATGATCTTGAACTCGTCTAAACTTTCTGGCTCTCTTTGTGTTGTGGTACTCATAAAATCAAAAAAGTTTTTGCATCAAATGTTTAAAAGATTCTCTATTCAGCGTCTGCTGATAGACCGAGGAGGAGAGAACTGTGGGAATGAACGTCATTTATGCCTCATAAATCACACTGTACACAAACGGTGGTCTTTTGGATGCAAGATCTGTTTGTTTGACCATCCTTCCCACCCAACCTTTGTGTTTTTTAAACGTCATCAAACTCCTTGAGTATTTTCTTTGAGCCTCTAATCATGACGCAGATGTGTTTACTATGTAGTTACTTGAAAGCCCAGTGCATCTCATATGAACGCTAAAGGATGCCTTATGCGTCGTTATCAGTTGCCATAGAGCATGTCAAAACAACGGCATTTGACACCCTGTGAATGAGAGGCTGGACCCATTTAGAGGCAATTTACTTTTGGTTTGCTGGGAATGGCTTATTGGTCCACACTCAGACCAGATGATGTATTGAGAGACACCTTGCATTCCTTGATAAATAATCCAGTCTTAATGCTTTAAATCTGTCCAGTGATGTAACTTTGCTCCACACTCCGAGCCTCTTTTTGAGTTTCTTTTACTGACACTAAAGATTTTCTTTGTTGCACTATTGATCTTTTCCCACTAATAAGGCACTGTGGGGATGACCCTTGGCCATAGGTTTGATCCTTCAGTTGCATTCTCATGTGGCCCAAATTACAGAGAAAACCAAATGGTGAGTTGTTTCTCAGCTCAAAAGGAAGTGATGCCTGCAGTCCGCGTTGTGGAAGACATGACCTCAAAAAATGTGCTGGGCTGGCCAGTGGTAGCTTAAAATTAGGAAAGCGGTTTGTCAGAGACTCTGCAGTAGTTGTACCTCTCTTGTGATTCTATGGAGCAGCAACCCCCATGACTGACGTTTTTGTTTATGTCAATAGCCTCTGAGGAGAGATTAGAAAATCTACATTTAAACTAGTGCTGGGCAACGATTACAATTTGTTATCGTGATTAATCGCAAAAAAATCATTGTTGTGCGCAAAATGATGATTGACAGTCCTAAACAATGACAGATAGGAAATTATGAGCGAGCATGCGTGAGGGGACTGAATGGCAGATGTATGAGGATTAAACTACAGGCCTAAGCATGTAAACGAATAGCCTTCCTGACGGATCTTATGCTAGACCTCCTTTAAAATTGATGCTGAACATGTTACACACATAGAAATTGATTATATTAACAAACCATATTCAAGCAAGAGAAAATATATCAACAGAATCATGTATGAAGTCTGTAAAGTTACTTACATAAGTATGCAGCACGAAACAAGTGATGGCACACATAGGCCATTTAGCTGTTATCAGCTTTGTTATAAATAAATTTGTTTCTCAAACAGTGCAATCTCATGCATATTGTGAGCATTGTGTTTATTATCACAATTTCATTATTTTATTAATATTATTCGGGTGGAATTTGACCGCTGGGTCGTTTGTTTATTTGCCCCAAACAGTCAAAGGCGTTAACATAAGTTAGCTGTAAGCTAACTAGAAACGGATGCATTGGCCATGTCGTTGTGTTTGTTCGTGTGGCCATTCAGACTCTGACTAACTGTATAATTCCAGAGAAACTCAGCTTTCAGTGGTTTTCATCCAGCCTCTCTCCTTTTACATTTTCCCCCAAACGTCTTTATGGAGCAGGTTCATGGGGCAGCTGTTTCCTGGAAAATAAGACACAAAAATGACTTAAAAATAAAAAATAAAATAAAAATAAACTTTCATGTGTTGAGAAAGAGACAGTAGTGGACTGGCTCTTTAAAAAAATGTAAAAAATAACAGCAATTTAACAATGCCATTTTCAAGGGCTAGCTAACTTGTAGACATTTACAATATATATATATATATATATATACAAGATACAGTTTATATTTTGTTCAACACTAATTTGTGATTTCTAGTATGCCTCTAAGCTTCAGCCCGTTTGCATGCACGACTACATAATCAATTAGCGACAACAACATCAGTGAAGTCAAGTCACAACTGCTTTACACCTTGCTGGTACTCTAGAGGTTTATGATTTTATTGTATTGTTTATGTATTGTATCTCATTTAACTTGTTAGTGATAGAAAAAGTAATACTGTATGTATGCATTGCTTTAGTAAAATATTATTTTCTCTCAAGGATAAGAAAAAAAAAGAACCCGGACTCACAGCATCAATATCATCAGTTTTCCATTTCACATCACGTTGTAAACTGATACAGGGAGCGATGAACCTTAGTTTACCACTCAGTTGAAACCCTTGATAAATGCACAAATAACACTGATAAGTAATCAGCATTCAGCATACCATCTTGGGTTATAGTCCAAAGTCCAAGAACATCACACATGAGCTTGATATCACTTGCTTGATAAAATATATTTGCCTTTATGCATTCATTCTTGGATGTTGCATGAGTGCATGTTGATAGGTGGTGGTGACGGGTGTTTCAGGGTTTCACTCAGCCTTGCCAAACACATTCTTACTCTGCTTACCAAAGCTCGTAATAAAAAGCGTGTTCCTGTTTTGAAAATGTTATTTATGTCAAAGCCCATCATTTCTAAATCACCATATTTTTGCTTTTCTACAGCAAAGACTCCATCCCAGGGATTGAGGGAATGGCTATACTGAGAATAAGAACATCTTTTGCTTCAATGCTCCACATCAGTGCACGAAAATGTGGTCTCATATTAGTTTCTGCATTTAAAAAAAAAATCTCATTGTTTAACTACAGAAACTAGATGGCCTCCATCATAGTTTGCAGAGTAACATAATTAATGTGTGGGAGAAAAGTAACATGAGCTTTAGATGGGTAATAATGTATGTCAATGTGTTCCTGTGAGTACAGAATGTATAAGTGTATTCATGTTTGATTAATGACCCAATCTCAGTTAATGGTGAATCAGCTCTCCAGTGTCTTTTTATTCTCCAACCAAAACCAACACTGTTTCTACTCCATTCACAAATGGCTCAGGCGCCTTTGATTGCAACAGTTTATGTCAAGGTTCTGATATTCAAAATTCACGGTCAGGAAGAGACACCGAAGAACCCATTGGATGACTACCAGGATGGAGCTGTGGCTCATTTTGGAAAAAAAAACTGTTGCCAATACCAATAAACTCGGGTAGAGAGGTTCCATGATATTTAACAAAATAACTCCCACAAGAAGAAATCTCCCACAGCTTTGAACATTAAACACATCATATTCCTGGCACGATCACGTTTTCTCTATGAAGTTGAATTTGATGAATAAAGTGTTACAAGAAACCATGACTACGACTGAGGTTTGTGAAATGTTGGATGCAAAGTCTTTTGTTTGTAAATATGGCGTTGGAATTCATTGATCTGTATGTATTTTTACAGCTATTTAATATATTTTCAAATTTTGGTTTATTTTTGGCACATTATGAGACAAATATAAGTTCATTGACTGCAGTGTCCCCTGTCTCCATTCCCTCAGTCACTGCACCGAGCACATCCAAGCAAATAGCTCAGTGTGCTCATGAAGATGACTTTGGAGGGGAACATTCTGCTGGCAAGCCACATGGCTTTTTGAGAGCTTGAAGACATCATTTAACTGCTTAGAGACGGGGTCAGTCGTTCCACTGTCCTCCTCATGTGGCTGAGAGGGGCCAAGCAGACTGTCATTACTGCATGTGTTTGCTGTTCTAAAAGCAATTGAAGGACGCTCTCCTTGACTCCTCTTCTACCCACATGTTTTATATAAGTAAGTACAATACAATTGCTGTTTTTCTTTAAGTTATGTAAGAGCTGGACAGATTCGCTGCTTTTTGAACGTACCATACAGGAAAAAAGTATGATTTGCATGATTCTTGGTGTATTTAACCTAATTTCTCTCTTTAAACATCTGACAATAATACTTTTACCATCTGTGGGACTAAAAGCCATCCAACTGACATAAACAAATGGTAATTTATCAACAATATGCATACGATTTGATAATGTTAAGACTGTATCCATCTTCTTTGGCAGCTCTAACATTTTTGCCAAAAGGTCTTACTGAGTCAACACCCACAGGAAAAAAGAAACCTCTGAGTAACAAGAAAAAGGACTTTACTTGTCTTGTAAATTGTTAAAAAGGGCAATGAAACCATTAAATGCCTGTGGGAAACGTAACCCCGCTGACACTGATGGTATCGGAGATATAGTGGGAGGGGAACACACCAGGGATGGACCACGCAAAACTCAACCCACCCCCTAAAAGCCCTGCTGTTCACCCTGACGTCCCTGAATCCGGGTAATCGAGTCTCTGGAATTCTACTCTGGACCTCGATCTACCTTCCCCTCTCTCTTTTCGGCCTCGTTTCCATCAGTCAATCAGGATGGGGTCCAAGTCTCCCCCCACAATGGCCACAACCAGCACCACTCACTGTTCAAGCTACCATTTCCAACCCCATTCTCCCGCTAATTAGTGTTATGGCTAGTTAGCATTTTTGGCGGGCCAGGGGGTTCCTTGTGACATTATGTCTAACGCACTTGTCAAAACAGCGGTTGGAGGAGCTGTGCTGGCCTGCTGACTGGGGATGCTGAGGCAGAGGAAGGGGTTCTGGTGGAGGTGGAGGGGATGGAGAGAGCCAGGGAAATTGCGGGTGGGTGAGAGAGCCTGGCGTCTCAGGCAAGGCCCTGACAGCTCAAGTCTCCAGGCTCTCTGCCCACAAACAGAGAGGGAATCCGAAAGACAGACAGCATTAGTTGGGCTTGGCTGAAGCTAACTGGAGTATGCAAACATGTGCTTGCTGCCCAGGAGAAATCCTCTCCCTTTTCCTTTAAATCAGGTTTGTGTTTATTCATGTGTTCATTTGTTGCCGAGCACAAGTTCTGCTGCTGTCATCATTTTAACATAATCTCACAGACTGTAAGAAGCAAAACAACAAAGGAATGTATTACAGTAAGAGTCTCTCTTGTCTTCTTACTTTTATTTCCTCTTCTTCTGGTATTTAATCCTCCTCCCTGACGTTTCTTTTGTTTTTCTCTCATGTTCTTTCTGATTTGCTTCTTCTTTATTTTGCTTCTTCTGCTTGCTGCCCATTTACCTCTGATCTTAACTGATAAGCTATTACTCATTTCAAAAGGGAAACCTCTGTAATACTGCTTGTTATGGAAATCTGAGAGTGTAGTGGGCTCTAGAGCGAAGACTTTTGCGAAGAGTCTGCGCATTCCCTCATCCAGACAGTTAGGATTTTAAATAAAGCATAAAGGTAATCATTTCGACTCATACTTATACTAATATATATCAAGTAGGGATTGCTCCGAAATCAAGATAGGCAAAGAGACCAAATGCCCTGAAATGAATTGTTATAAAATGTAAAAAAGGTCAAATATATTTAGTAAATTAGGTAAAGTAATTCGGAGTTCCTTTCTTTGCTTAACACTCTTCGTGCTTGATTGAGTTGGCAATTGGTCACATACATAACTACTGTCCACCTATGGAGTTTTAATATTGCAGGGTTCATAGCACGAGAAGTAGGGGCCGTACCCCAACATTTGGTTCGGATCTGATGACAAGTAATTCCATGCAGGGCTTATTAGTTACCAATATTGATACTTAAAAGCGAATAATGTGATGAGTTTAATGCAATATTAATACGCGTTTGAATACATTTTCATTGCCACTGAGTGTTTCTTTTTACTATTTCATGCTAATGACTAAATTGTTGTGTGAATCAAAAGGAGAAGTAACAAGATAATCACTACACAGCTACATACACAAGCAGCAGAGAAACAAAGAGCTTACACAGAGAAGATGCCCAGAACGTGATCTCAAATGAGACCATCCATTTTTTTTGTATTTAGTATTGATAATATTGATGTAGTGTCAATACACAAAACAAAACTTGGTACCAGTAGATTTATACTTTATGTATCAATATGACACCAGAGAAAGGAATGGAGTAGTTTTTTTTATCTGAAACCCAAGATGTATGCAGCCCGAGGCAGTAGAAAATACACTATTATAAAGAAAAATACAGCTGATAACAAACAAATCCAACCTCAAACACAATATTGCAAAAAGAATGGAATCCAATAGTTGAATGATTTTGGGATCGAAGACAGCCGGGTAACCAGCAACGCACACTTAAAAAGCTGTTTCAAATTACTAACATTGTGTTATGCTTTCCTATTTAAAAGTACACACATATCATTGGTACTATACAATGCTTTGTACTAGCCAGTAAGCAATGTATAAAGCTGCCCCCTGACAAGGACCAACTCCTCCTAAAACTCAGATCACTAGGAAAAAATGGTGTAAAATCCAAGTTTTGACACTTAATAAATGGTAACCTGTAGAGTTTATCAAAGGCTACCATTTAATACCTTTTATACAAGTGCATGCTGTTGACTAGAGTATGTACACATTCAACTAGTTGCAGTTAGCTTGAGCATTTAGTGTTCAACAAGGTCACATGATTGGTGTAACAAACAACTATCATTGTGTGGGTGGTTCTTAATAAACTCCCTACCATGATGTCATCACAGTCCCAATCCTCTGCCAGCACTTAACTGCCCAAATCCAACCCCTTATCCCCCCATCCTGCTCCCCCTTCTCCCGAATCCGGTATTTATTTGAAAAGTACAGTCTACTCTCGTTGATTTATGGCTTTTAAACAGGAGGGTTTATGGCATCCCTGCCAGTTAAAGGCTCCCAGGGTTGCAGTTTTTTTGGTTGGAAGCTTACTTTCTCTCAGAAAAGACCATTACTTGTCATCTTCCCACACAGTACAGTGCATTCACAAGTACACTTTCCCAGACCAACTTAAAGTACCTGTACACTCCAGAAGAATGCACTGGCTATGATGGTGATATTGAGCTTAGGTTCTCTTTAAGTCTTTGAGTCCAAATGAGTGGAGTTAGAAAATGAGTCAGTCTGCATATCAACATTTTTCCATCCATGACCCAAAGTCTGATTTTACACTTTACGGACACTTTCTACACTAATGGCCTCCTAGGCAGAGCGCAGAAGCCAAAGAACAATCATGCATTCTCAATCAGACTTGCTTGTTTGTCCATCCGTCTATCCATCCATACATTCTGCATATACATCCCTCCACTACTACTGTATTCCTACTTTTTTTTCGAGCTGCACACTCTGCTACAGTAGGATCCATCCGTAGTGCAAAGGCTATCAGAGAGCTCCGCAAGGCAGAAGATCTCATCAATAATGCAGCAGAGAGAGGCCGATAGTTGGGTATGGAGGAGAGGAGCGTCTGCCCTCGGGGCTTAGAGGTCCGGTCAGGCCCTGCAGGCAGAATGATGGGCTGGTGCCCTCGGGGCAGCAGGCCACAGACACCGGCATCACCTGAGGAAGCCTATAGTGAGAAGCCCTGCTGTTTGGATTAGCCCTGCCAGACTTGGTGTGTGTGTGCCTGTTTCTTGATGTGTTTGTTTTTGTGTGGGTAGGAGCAGGGTGCTAAAAGAACTGTGTACTATCAGTAGCCATTAGCACCTCTGATTATTATCGCTGCGGTTTAATGCTCAGCGGCAGGCTGAGTTGTAGATAAATAAACATAAAGACACACTAGTAGCAGATGCATGTATGCACACATGAGTGAAGCTTTCTGGGCAACTAGTCTGACATGTCTTTGTTAGCTCTACCAGCCAATTTCAACCACTATGTCACTGCACAATGTCACTCAGTTTATTTAGAAAAATAATTGATCTCAAAGCATATTTCTTTTGATAAAGCAGATTAAAATACTCTGGATATTCTCAACTACTTCGACTATCATGATGCCTGAAGCCCCTAATTGCTTGTCCATGCCAAACAGATTCAAAGTGGCCATAAATCAGATATAGGAGTTCTGATTTCCCTCCACCCGCTGTGTTGCTCTTCAAACAGAAACACGATCTACCCTTGAAGTCTCCAAAGGAAAACCCCAATTCCTCCAATACCAGCACTATGCCGGGTTATCTCACTGAGGTTTCCTGTTCTGTGCGATTGCTGCTAGCTGTAATTATGTCCAACACTAACCAGGATCAGGCGCTCCACAAGATGGTTGTGCGACACCGATGTGGTTTTGAACTGTACTCCTTCTGAGCCTTGGAAGTAACCCCAACACAAGGCATTCCTTTCCCCACTCCCAAACATCCCCAACTTACTGGAACACACTGTGAGCGTGAGGGCATGTTGGGTTTTGAGGGCCAGACCAGACATTTGCAGTCCAATCTGTCGCTGATACCACTGTTCGGGTAAGGAATGGGGAAATTTGATTTAAACCTGCAGGTGGTTACAGTGCAGCAGCTGTGGAACACATTATCGATGGGGTGATCCAGCTTCGTCCCCTCCTCTCACCAGGCAGAATGACATTTATAGGGTCCTGTGCAGTGGTCTGTGACCGTGAAAACCATCGTTGCTCTTGAACGCACACCATACACTTCCTGCTCCACAGCATGTCAGTCAGATAGCGGAGAATGTGGAGATGGAAAGTCCGCAGGGCACAGCAGAACAGTTGACTGACTTGTGTGCTTGGTCTGCTCTCTAACTCAAAATATGAGAATGTGGGCTGCAAGCAGATTTTACACCAGTGAACTACAGAAACGTGTATGCAAATGTATCTACTTCTGTTTTTCTATTATATGGTCTATTCTGTTCAACATATATGTACCCTTTACAAAGTACAATGTATTTACTTTATGAAGATTGCATTACACCATCACTTGGTAAATCCATAATTAATTTATTAAACGTAATTTCATCTTTTTAAGTAAATAAATTAGTCACTACATGTGTTGCTTTCAGGACTTAATTGTCATTGTCCTTGAGTTGGATCCAAAGGGGAGAGAGGTGTATTGGCATGTATTGCTGTCTGCAACTGTATTTTTGATAACCACCACTGTGGGGCGTCAAAGTCAGAAATGTTCTGATCCTCCACACAGTGGATCTGACGGACAGTAGCCAGTGTGGGAAGTAGTGGGCCCGCATACCGTGACACTATTAACTACATTTCCCTGTAGCTGTCAGGTAGTATAGCGTGGCTTGCTAATTTAAATAAAAGTGTTGATTTCCAATAACAAAAACAACAACCTAAGAATACCGAAAATAATATTATTTGGAATATGTTGATCTGCAGGGGAATTAATTTGTTCAAGTAAAAAGAAGATTTTATGATTCTGTGAGAAGGATGTTGTTTTTTGAGAAAACATGCACTTCAAAGAGCATAAGTAATGGAGACCCAGCAACTAGAGCTTGTAATATTTCCCATTTGCTTGTAAAACAGGGCAGATAACAAGTTAACTAAAATGGAATCAAAGTGAGTTACTGTTACTTGTAAGGGAGAAAATAGAGGAAATGTATGGGGGAATGAGGGTTGTGGAATGTCTGGCACTGTGTGACTGGTTGGCCGGTTGGTTAGCTGGTTGGCTGGCTCTCTAAATGTGGCTTTTCATGGATATTTATACACACAAGTCCTAAAAAGACGCCCAAGAAACCGCCGTCACTTACCCCTCCCCTCCCCCACCACCACACCCCTAGTAGACGCATGGCTGCATGGCAAACAAACATATGCCTATATTCTTTAGTCTTCCAAATTGCATTTCCATTACAACACACATATAGACATTTACATACATATACACATCATAAACATACTTAGCAAGCACTCTTCTCACTCAACTCTTCACGCTCACACACGACTGATAAACCCCAAAAAGCTCCTTTATCGTTTTCAGATATATATTTTAAACTGTTTATAGTTCTGTGCGCCAAAATCGTCGGGGAAAATGTGCTCCAACATGTTGATTCAAGAGAACATTTACATAGGCAGCTCTCTTTCCTCTTGCTTTTTTGTCTCCCAGTTTTCCCTCCTAACCAGAACCACATTGATCCTGCCTTTGAACACAGCAACACACCAAGAGCAGATCTACGTGTAGAAATTAACTGAGTGGGTGCATGCAAAATTGGGCTAAAGCCAAACTAATAACTGTACCATATTAACAGGTCACAGAAAAGCCATGTTTTTACATGTTGTGGGTTGAAGTCAAATAAACTAAAGGCTTGCCTTCATTAATACCAGAATGATTACCTTGTCAAAATGACTTGGGGAGTGTATTCATCCAGTCACTGATGAAACTACAAGAGGGTCTGCGTTGAGAATTGCGCCTTCATTCTCAATATGTTGTAAGTTAACTGCAATTACCTGAATGTTTGTGGTTAATTTGATAGACCACAAATGTTTCCAATGCAAATATATGCATTTCCTCCAGCTACCATCCACCAGTCTTCTGCACTGAGAAAAAGAAAATATATGAAACAGGATATTGTAACAAGAACAGCTTAAAGCTGAAATAAGTAAGATTTATACAGCCATCAAAGATCCAAATGATGAAAATACATCTGTGGTACTTTGATTGGGTTGTTGATCAATTCCACTGATTTAACCATTAACTCACATGAGACTTCGTAGCTGTCAAAGCTTACTTTGAGGAAATAAATATAGTTCACATTGAGTTCATACAGCAGAGGTTCACAAGCTCAAGAATCCAGCCATCTCATTTAACACAAGCAGAAAGACTACATACTTTGCTGAATATAGTCAATAAGCTGTGTGACTGGCATTCCAAGGCATTTCACATACAAGACATGAAAAGATTACTTTCTAAATGGAAAGCAGCAGCATTATTGTATGTTAAAACACAACAAATTGGCTCATCCTTTGAGATGTTTCTATAAGATCACAGCTCTGGTGTAACTTTTGTTTAAATATGTTCACTGTTTGTAAGTCTCAAATGTATAACAATGTAAGGAGAGACACGATCTATCAACATTGTACTTCGCGGTTGCAAATAGAGATCATTAATTCAGATGGTTTCTCCTTAAAGAAACAGCAAACTATGCACATGCACACACAACAATTGATGACATTTGGCATGCTTTACTAAAAGAGTCATCTGACCGTACAGTCCTTTAGTAGAGTAGATTAAAATAGAATTACAGTAAGTAGGTTTGGGTCACAATGTTATGTTTACCAAATTAAAAGAAGTGAATAGGTAGGGTTAGCTGGATTGGCTGCTCGGACGTGTGGCCTTTTTATAAATGGATCAGTCCCTGTGACCATTAGATGTTCCCTTTGGGATTCTAATTTCATTGTGTAGTCTACTACAGCCATGTTTCCTTCCTCAATTAGGTCAAAAGTTGGATCAACAACAGTCAACAGGCAGTGAGAAGTTATGCTTTACCAGCATAATCCACCGGTTTCTGTGGAGATAACTATACAGTATATCACATAGATGTTATATGTACAGTATGCAGTTTATGAATCTTGGTTTGTATCTGTGACTGGTGCAGGGAACACTGATTTCCTTTGTGCATCACGTCCAATTGTGTATGTTAACAGTGCATTGCATTCCAATCCTCCACTCTCAGTTGTTTAATGCATGTTGTCAAAAAACGATAAAAGTTGAAATAGAAACAGAGCCTTTGCTTGGAGGAAGGTAATGGAAATCATTAAAGGACATCATTGTTCAATATTTATGTGGATGTGGCTGCTTTTGTGTGTGCATCTGTAATAACTCTTAAAAAATGCATTGCACTGTGTGGGCCTCTGTCACGTTGCAACAAACGCACAGTTTACATGCATCTGCACAATCTCTCTGTTTACAGGCTTTAAGAGAGAACAGTCTCGCCGAGTTCCAGCCGTTACTCATAGTGTTAGAACTTTTAATAGGAAACCAAGTGAGATTTGGTTTGCTGGAGACTCATGCACAGACAATAGCTCATTGACGCTAGGGCCGTGTCACTCCTACCTTTTCACTCCCTCTGCGCCTTTAGGTGCTGACAGACTGATAGGCAGCTATTGTTCCACATCTGAATTGGAGGAAGGCAAGCTGTGGCCTCTCCCCTGCTCTCTTGCGTCCCTCTTTCACTGCAGCGCCTGGTTCTCCTGAACTCCCTCTCTTAATTCCTCGCTCGTTTTCACCATCGCCCTCTATCTCCATTCACTCTAATATTTTGATTTCACAGATATCACCCCCTTAAGCTCTCTCTGTCACTCCCCCCCCCCCCCCCCCCCCCCCCCCCGCCCCCTCTCCATTGCTCTTCCCCGCTGAGCATCTGTCATTTCCACTCTCCCTCCCTTTTTTTTATCTCCCGACTGTATGTATCCGTCTATCCGTGCCTGGAGTACCACAAGTAACTTGGCAGGTCACATTCTTTGCTCCACCATCTGTTGGCTTGATCTCCAATTTCACTTTATCGTCATTGTCATCTCTTTTACTACATTGTTTCCCCTCTCTCCGACTGTCTCTCGCGCTCGCTCGGTCCGTCTGTGTCATCACCTTCATTTGTCCACAAATCCGTCCGCTCTCATAACCTTCTCCACCCCAAGCACCCAGGGGACAAATCAGGGGGAATTCATGGTGAAAAGCATGCTCAAAAGTTCAAAGCCAAGTTTACTCAGCAGTGGCAACTATCTTCAAAAAAATGTCCTCGGTGGTGTCATGCTCTGATAATAGCTGCAGCACTTTGTGATAAGTGGAGTGTTATCAAAATTCCACTGCTGTAACGACACCAGATATCCTCTGTCTTAAAAGAGCCCAGTTAATTTAAACAGCAAAAATAGATTAATGTATAGGCTAGGTATTCGAAAAAACACAGTGTTCATGTCTGTTTCTTTTATTTAAAAACAATGATTAGTAGTTAAATTAAAGGAATAGTTTGACATTTTGAACATACACATATTTGTCGATGTGAAACTATCCCCAGCAGCAACTTCGCTGAAGATTGGAAACAGGTAGCCTCGGCTCTTTGTGAAGCTAACGAAATATGAATACTGGCACCTGGAGCCTGCGCTGGTCATTGTGACCCGGCCTAAACATTGCCCCGCACAACCCGCTCTCACGCCCAGCGCATCCAACAACGCAGCTTGGCCAGTGCCCCTCGGCATCTGACACACGTTTAGCGTGTTGATATGCCGTCACTCGTGTAAAGCTGTCGCTAGAGGGACACGTAGAGCGTTGTAACTTGAAGCTTAGAAGCACTGACCAAGCAGCAGTATTTAATGCATTTGCGTGAGAATGTGCTGTCCTGCACAACTCCCCTTTTACGTCTTCTTGCACATCAGTTTTATATGGTTTAAACAGACAAGATATGACATGTTACATTTTTTTTCAATGCGCATCAATAGAGCATTTAACAAAAATGTATCAATCTATTGCAGGTCAATGTAAGCTGTGAATCAGTGTTATTACTGTTCCTTGCCATATAGTTTACTTGACACAATTTACAAAGCAGTACGTATTTGTAACAGACGTTTATAAGCATGTTGAGTTGTGATGAGTTTCAGTGGAGAAGGCATCAATCTATTCATGTTGCATTCTGGCATCAGTCCACTGAGTGGCAGTGTCATGTCACAGCTAAGATTCAAACAGGCGCCTTATACAGCCACACAAACACACTTATACACACTGCAGAACAAAATTTCTTACAAACCAGCTGGAAATATATATGAACAGAATGTGGGACACTGGGACACATACACACACACACACACACACACACACACACACACACCCACACACACACACACACAAACACCCCCCCACACACATTAAAAGCAGGCATGCACAGACACACACACATGCCGTAACAGAACAATCTTTTCTGTCTCTGACAGTACCGAGTGACACTTTACAATAACAATCTGGTCTGAGGGGAGAGAGGAAGTTGACTTAACGAAGTGTCTGGGAATGAAAGGTGGCCTGTCTCACAAGAAAGGTCAAAGTGGAGCAGCCAGAACAGGCCAGTCTCTGAACCATTGTGTCACACATTCGCTCTCTTACTCTGGGATGTCATATGAACATTCAAAGAGGGACAATTCAAAATGAAGCAGACTATTGAAACAAAAGACACATCCTTATTCAAAATAATGGCCAGCACAGATGTTTAGATGTTAAAACACTGAGCACATTACAATATTTCTTGTTTTCTTTAATATTTTATTTGCCCCATTACAACTCATAGGATTGCAACACACGCATTCTGTTTTTATCAATAAATCCTCAAATTCTTCATTCTTATTTAATAATGGAAACTTTTGATCAATTGTCTGATTTTAGGTTTTAAATCGATTAAAAGTGCTCACTAAATGTTCACTATCTTTCAGACAAGTACCACATATGTGAGCAAACCTCCACAATACCTGTAAACGTCTCATGTATACTGCCAGTCCTCACAGCCAAAGCCATGGCAATTGATTAAATTCCACATCGTCTGAAAGTAAACAAGGGCAGTAGTGTGGTTTTGAAAGTGTTTTAAAAGCAAGTGCTCCAATATAAGAATGTCCACTCTTGCTTTATTTCACTGCATACTCTGATTTCATTCAGCACACACTCATCTCCTACAGTCTATCTGAGTTCACTTGGCTTTCATTTATGAAGAATAGAGGAGTAAGCCTGTTCCTGGCAGACCTACACACCACATACTGTATATATTCAGTTCAGACAGATTCCTGTTAACTCCTTAAAGGTCCAATCCGTAAATACAGTGTGGTGTTGAAACACTGCTACGAGACTACTGGCTGCGTTTACACTATGATTTATTGCATTGAGGACATTGCTTTCAGGGAAAGTTATTGTCTTAGCTTTGGATACAAGGTCTCTCAGGGTTGGGCATCTAACCATGAATGTTACATGTGTTTAGAGTCGGCACAAGGCTTCTACAAAGTACTACAGCAGTAAAGTATTTTATTTTGCATTGTTACAGAAATGGATGATAGATAATTGTACATTATCAATTCAATATGAAAAATATAAACTAAGCTAATACAAAGATGTTTGCATAGCATTTGCCTTTCACCATAGTCAATGTCTTTATACCCAAGCACAATGGATGGAAGACACTTTTTAAACTACTAAAACCACTGTCTGATTACCTTGCCTATATGTCTTTCCTCATTTTTGTGGTTGAATTTTTTTAAGGATGTAAGAATAATAAGCAAATGTTAGCTTTTCCAAAGTTTTGTTTGTCATTATTGCATCTACACGCTTAAATATGCAGCATGTTTCAATGATAACAATTGAATAGTTGCATTTATGCACAGGTCAACTGAATATAAATACTGCAGTATCAGTGAACAACGCTTTCATAATAGACTCATGAATTGTGCAAACATATTTCCCAGAATGACTTCCACAACCCCTGGTAATCTGGTCCAAAGGTGTGGTCGAAGGTAAACACGCTGACATGTCAAGTAATTATGGCTGTGTCACTGTAGCCTGTCAGTTTGTTTTCTTTTTCTGTGCTACAATGGATCCTTCCTGTGTGATTGTTGTTGTTGTGAGTGGCAGCTCCACAAAAAAAAGCTCTGTCCATATCAGACTCTGACACCAAAACCTGCCATTTTGTGTTGATGTTCGAGATAAATGACAATTTTCTATCATAAAACTCTAAATAAGCAGCTGAAAATACTTCCGTAGACCATCACAGTGTCTACTGTAGTCACTTATTCACTGGAAACAAAAATATACCAGACAACAAGGAATATAAGGTGTTCCAGCACTTTATAATACAATTATAATACATTTAATACATACATACATTTATACTTCAAGATTGAAGACTTTTCTGTTTGCTGCTCCCTTTAATTGGACCAGATTCAAGGATTCGAATCAATTTCTGCATTTTACTATACTACTGTATTTTATTTCTTACACTGCTTTTTCGTGTTTTAATGACTGTTTTTAATGTTTCAATCAATGTTCTTAATTGTTTTTAAATCTCATTTTCTTTTTCCTTATGTTTTGATGTTTTTAATGGTTTTATGTGAAGCGCTTTGAATTGCCTTGTTGTTGAAATGTGCTATACAAATAAACTTGCCTTGCCTTTCATTTAGACTATGCCCTATCTTTAACAAAGGAATCATCAATACCATCTTAATATACTAGACTCTGCAATATATTAGACACACGCTGCCTCAATGAATTCCAATAGATAGTTTCAGGAGAAAAAGGACTTAATAAATAAACATCTAAAGAAAGTTTGAACCCCAGTAATAATTGGTTACAGAGGAGAAAACAAAGGTAGCAAATGTTCGGAAGGTGTATGGTGGGAGAGAGCTTTTGGGGGATTTGTGTGTTGGCGGCAGCAGCTTTTTAGAGTGTGTCTGTGTGTGTGTCTGGAGATGGCTGTGCTAGAGCTTCCAGATGTGGAGTGGGCAACCTGCCTGTTGAGACCCAAACACAAGATGGAGATTAATCAAGACCAGGGGAATCTCCACAGCAATACGAGGAGGGAGGTGAGTCTCTTTGTATGTGTTTATTTGTGGGAGGATGAGTACTTTTTTAAACATACGTTTTTGTGTGTGCACCAAATTCCTGTATAAAGGGAGCGCTTCTAGTCTTTGCCAAGTCTGTTGATTTGTGTTCCACCGCCTAGAAAAGGAATTCAACCCCTAACTTTATTGATGGTGCCCTTTGGGAAGAGACTAATACTAACGTTATTATGGGAAACATGTAGTCATCCTGGCATGCACGCAGTATTTACAGTACGACCAACCAAAGCAAAGTATGATATTTTCCCCTTAAATTTCAATCTGATTATAAATCAGCACATGTGTATATACAATAATCACTCGGTCAAAACACATTTACCGCATCCCTAATGATGGTTTTCAGATTCAAAGTCTTGCTGATGGAACTTCATGTGCCTGTGTCAGAGGCAATCAAAATGGGTTTGCAGCCTTTCATGGAAGACTTACAGACTTTGCCATAATCTCGAGGGGTTGGTGCAATTTAAAACTCATGCTATTGCCCTCCACTATCAGTTGAGGGCTTTGGTAGGTTAATGGCATTTCACTAACTTTCTCTTAATGCATTTTTCAGTCTTTGATTCATGCCCCAGTGCACTCTTTTGCAGCACTTCCATACTATCTGACGGGACATCACGTCCTGGCGTTTATCAATTAATTGCACACTGCTCCTGGGTGCCATTGTAAGCCATTTAGATTTTTTTTCTTCTTTAGTAAATGAGTGATGCATGTCTTCTCTGAGGTTCCCTAGATAGAGGAGAGTAATTACTCACAGGCAAAGCTCTGGCCAAATCTTTTAGGTCCTGTGGCAACCTGCTGTGACACCGGTGGTCATACAGGGACAATTGACACTTCAATGGTAGTGGGGTGTGTGGGGGGGGGGACCATCCCATAAAAAAAAAACACGTTTATTCCTTGTGGGAATCTAAAATAAAATTCATAAAATAAGCACAGACTAGCTGATTGTAGGCATTGTGTGAATATATTGTATACTGTATTGTGTTGACAGATTAGATATGAAGTGTTATTATGCATATACTTCTGCCTTGGATGGAGCCAGGCTAGTTGTTTTCCCCTGTTGCCAGTTTTTATGCTAAGCTACAGTAATGTGCTCCTGGCTCCAGCTCCATACTTCCGCACAGAAATGAAAGTGGTATCAATCTTGTCATCTAAGCCTTGGTAAGACAGAGAACTTCCCAAAAGTCAAGCTATTCATTTAGTGGGAAGGAATATTTGAAACAAAGGCCATATTAGTTCTGCCAACTGACAAACAATAACAAAAGTTGAACTAGCCACAGTTACCCTATATATCAGAATTTTCTATTCTATTGCAAAACACATATTGTAACATATATGTAACATATAATATTATATTGTGTTTCACGTCTCTGTTGACACCGGTTCCATCTTTCTCTTGTATGAAAAAGGTACATACACCAACACCAGTCACTGCTGTCACCAAGAGAGTCTGACAAATAATAAACGTCCTTAGTCTATTCTTCAAGTGATTTGATATTGTTGGCTACTATCATTGGCTAAAAAAGATTGTTCCAGTAAGAGCTGCTGCCTGTCAGGTCAGTTTTTACCACCCAGACGAGAGGTGCCTTGAGGTGCCTCTTACTGCAAGCTCAAATATAATTCAGAAACAACATTGCCAACAGGAACCATAAAGCATTTGACACTATGACCAGTACTATAATAAAAGCTAATTCGCTGGGGTTGCTTTAAGTGTCTAACACTGCTGGTAAAAATTACAAGCACATACTAGCGATAGGCTACGGTATACAATGTTTTGACAACCCATACATACATAGAATACTATATTCAGTTGTTGAGAATGTACTGATCATGTAAACCATCATTTACAACACTGGCAGCTTTTGGTTACTACTGCTAGTGAACAAAGAAGATGGTGGGAAGATTACTCAGCTATTTGATTGTGACACCTATCTTAAATTGCCCACTGTAGGAAGTGGGCCCATTAAAATTGAGGAAAAAGATGCTAAACATGATCTTTGCTGCTCAGGATAACCTTTTTAACCCAAAGTATTTCAACTTGACTGCATTCAGATGTGTAGTTCACAACTAAAAAGCAATTATTTCAAGCGAGTCCGCTATCTTCACTGGCTCCTTTGAAGTTTTGAACTTTAGCTCTGTCACATATGCATCAGTAAGGTCTATTTCTCTAATGAGAATATATTTAAATGGAAGGCTCCTACACAACAGTATGGCTTTCAACTAGCTTATATGTTATGTAGAGATAAACATTTGTTGTTTGTGAGATAATGGTTCTGAATGTTGTTTATTGAAATTTGAAGGTGGAACGTTAAAGACACTTTTGTATCGGTACCTGTTTGCAAGTGGCACATTTTAAATAACGTTAGAATTGTAGTTGACTTGCTGAGTAATCGTCATTGGTTTTACTGAATGCAGCAGCCCGGCTTCGAATCCGACCTCTTTGCTGCATGTCGTCCTATCTCTTTCCCCCTTTCCTGTCAAATTCTGACTGTAGAATGATGGTAAAAAAGAACCCCCCAGAAATCTGGAGTATAATAGTTTTATGAAAGCGTCCTCCCAGGACAAATAAATGCATTGGAAAACTTACAGTAATCTGTTTATCTGTCCCCCGACAAAAAAAATGTCTGAGCATGACCGGATTTGGAGTTAAGTTGTTGGGATGTCAGGGAAAACAAATATAAACATGTCCCGAAAACTTTATGACTCAGTATCAGACAACTGTATGCTTCTATTATCCTCCATGTGGTCCCTTCATTGTGGATAAACGCACACTGCAGATCTTGAGCTGTGGCGTGATTAGGAAGAGTATTCTGACGTTACAAAATTCTAGTAGACCGTATTACATGTCGAAGCAATCTGTGAATCCCTGCGTGCCCTCTTACTGATCGCTGCTTTGGATAAGAGCTGATGCTTAAAATGCAAATGATATTCACAATGGCCCACGGTAGAACTCTGTTTTTGTATTTGGTCTGGAGCAGTGAAAACATGTTAGGGATGTGAATTTGAGTAGAAAACGTTTGAGGAAGATGAGCAGGTCTCCGTAGGCCTGTGGAATGTATTATTTGGCAATCAGCTTGATGAGGCCTCCGGTTATGTTTGTCAATGGTTTTTGCCAAACTGTAAATACTTGGTGCTGAAAGTTAAATGATGCACATGTGGATGCACATAATGCACAGCTGATAACAATTACACTCCTGAGCTGGAATTAATTGCAAATACACATCAGCAATACACGTGTGTAACACAATTACTTTTGTAGAAAATCCACCAACTATCTTTATTCTATATGCTTGAATTTGTACATACCCCACTTCTCTCTTTGCTATTCTGCATGTTAAGTCCATGACGCAACATCTCCATTTAACTCTGGAAAGCACAAGATTATTGTAATTACATGGATGCGCTCTCCCACCCAAATTAGGAGCATTACATTTGTGACCCCTAAAATGAGAGAGCAACTATCTCTTAGCAACTCATACCAGCAATACAAACCTCTAGTCAAAGGGGCTCATGCTGGCTTATTAGTTGGGAATGTACTTTTACTTTAATCCGCCTGCACAATTTGCATTTCGATAGGCTGTTGGAAAATAGGTGAAGGCGCCAGGCAGATGGTTCAAATTGATTATTCTGTCTAAATAGATGGAAGTCTGAAAAGTTCATCCTGAAATATATTGCCAGTGCCAAAGCTTGTCTGTTTCTGGCGTTACTGTGAAAGGCTATATACTGAGATGAAGCCATGTGTTCAACATATAATCACAGTGTTGATTGTCAAATAAAAACGTACATGTGCATGAAGTATCCATTTTCCAAAATAAGTGATTTTATACAAAGCAGAACAACTGTATTTTGTAATAATGGTGCCATTAATGTGTTTCCTGTAACAATCCTAGTTGTCTTATCTTTCAGAAAAAGTTAAATTGAACATTTCTGAGATTTAGGGATTTATTTTTTAAGTGCATTATGCAAACTGCCCTATTCACACTCAACTCCCGGTCTGTGAAAACCTGTGGGGATAAGCCCTTTGCACTCCTGTATACTAACATTTTGGAGGGCTCCAAAAGCCAGGGGGCCATGGAGTTCAAACAGACACCAGACCCCAAGCTAGCTCCCAGAAGGAAACTTGGGACTCATTGGCTCTGCATTTCCTCAGCTTCCTTGACGGTGTTGGAGCCCGTCATAAGCATGTCATATCAATGAACGTAACTCAGAGTCGAGCAGAAGCAGGAGCATGGCGTCATCACTAGGGAGCAGTGGTCCCTGGCGTAAAAATGGAGGGGTCGGAGGTGGGAAGTCTGGGAAACACACAGTCTTGTTTGTGTTTACATGTTAAAGAAGAAGCTGCAAGAAAGAAAATGGTGGCCTTCGATCATACAAACATTCCCATTTAAGGCATTCAGCTGCTGCATAATAATCCACGGTGAATTAGGGCCTTGGTGTCTTGCTCAAGGATACTGGAATAAGACATGTGGATGTTCATGACCACATTGACTTTTGCAGGAATTTAGCTGTTGTTAGTAGGAAGGAACAGTGTCATATGTATTGTTAGAGCAGTGGCCCGATATCTTCTAACTGAAAGTGTTGATTTGTTTTGTCCTTGGCTGTAAGAATTACGTGCTTCTTCTTCTCTAACTTTTACCCAACCTTTTCAAATGTTATGAGGAGGTTAAAAGGGGTCATTTCATTAGAAAGATAAAAATGCTACGGGTTCACGGGCAGAGTATTCTATTCTGCTGTGTTGTTTGTGCTCCGCGGGCTTAGCCAATCACCATTAGACTGTGTCGGCCTCATTTGCTCTTTGCTTCTCCCTCTGGTGTTTGTCCTTCTTCCTTCCTGACCACCTATTAACAAACAGTGAGATAATGTAACTAAATACAAGGTGTACTAATACTAGGGATTTATCCAGCACTTGAAGAGAATCCGGACGATGCTTTTTCTTGCTCTTGGCATGCATGTTGATTAATAAGTGAAGCAGATTTGATCTACTTTATTAACTTCTCTCACTCCTTGACTCTTTTGCTCTCTCTTCATATTCCTCTCACACATTCCCAGAGTCTTACCTCACCTAATGAAGATGTGCTTCAAATCTTTATTTTCAACCCTGTCTTTTCTTCTCTCTCCAAATAGCTCCCCTGATGATGCATGTTTCTTAAATAAACTCGATATCCAAGATGCTCATTTTTCTTATTAGTGTTTGTCTCAGAGCAATTCACATTTAGATTCTCCAGGCATGCAGACTCGGATCAAGTTACGTACAAATAATTGTCAGATATATTGGAAGCTACCAGACGAAACACATCTTTTTTCATTAAAGCCAATACAGTGTCTGTCAGAAAGTTAAGGCACCATGAAATTACTAGTGAAGTACTGCTACGATTGGTGTCAAATCTCAATTTTTTTCTATATGACAATGTTAAAATTATCAACTGCAAAATATGCATATTCATGTCGCTTACTAATCCTGATGCAACACATACAATCAATATATGATGCACTTCAAATCAGGGCTCAACTGGGATAGCCACTGTCCATTTTCTCAGTGTTGATGCAAGCCAACTCTTTAGAATAGCAGCAATTTTACATATATTCACTCCCCTGATAGGCACACCCAGGCTACTGTACCATCACTACAGCATAAAGCGCAGGGGGGTATTACGCTTGAGGGTTAATGGAGTGGGAGGACTTTGTTTTGTTTAGTGGTACAACTTGAATTCCCACTTAAGCCTGTATAGATGTCAAAAATGGTGATACATTACCTATAAATACATTTCATAGACTTCACTGTTTCATAAGATACTTTGGGACATGTCATGATGGTCTAAATCCTGTCCATCTGGTACCGTAAGGCGGTTGAAATAAATGTTGACAGTTATTTGCAAATAAAGTATTTGATCTAGCTCCACATGCTGGCGTGTGGTGTCACTCTCACTACCTCCGGACACATGCTCGCTCTCTCTTTCTCTCCCTCTGTGTCTCTCGCTGTGTGAGTCTCTCTGTCTCCCCAGTTTTGTGTCTTTGGTTACAGGGTAACTGGAGCCGTGTTAGTGTGTGGCGTTCCTCAATCCCCCAGAGGACTTCAGCGCCATGTTATGGTTTCCATCAGTCTTGTGCAGAGCTGGAAAGAAGGTATATGTGTGTGTGTGTGTGTGTATGTGTTTTCTATTCAAGTTCATGCCGGTAAAGGGTTGCCCATTATTTCTTAACAAAGATGATTCAGTTGTTTTACTGTAAAAGTCTGATATGGAGGATGTGCTTGACAAATGTTGCAAGTCAACAGCCTGATTTAAAAATGCTTCACATCAACGTATGACCTCATTCAATTATTATACTCCTACATTTATTTTGGACATTTAACATCTTCCCTTGACCTTTTTTTACATTGATATGCTGTAAAAATTGGTCTGGATTTTGTTAAATGAAAGTGTGTGCGAAGCATGCTGTTCAGCCTGTGGCCTTACATTTCATACGGTCAATGGTACATTATAAAAGGAATGCCGTTCACCGCTGCTCTCAACCTCTGACCATCAGTGTCATACAGTGGATGTTGGAGCCTTTAAGTCAACACCAATAAAGCATGAGTAGGTTATGAAACAACAAACAAAACTGCACTTTGGCCTGTGCTTTCAACATGCTGTCGGACGAAAGATGTGGTGGGCCTCACACATGTGGGAAAATGACTACTTCTCCCTTTGTTTATCAAGGGGTTTTACAAGAGCAGGGGGACCAGAGAGGGTGCTTTCAGTTTCACTTTCCAACCAACCCTTTACTTCCTTAGATGGCAAAAGCGGCGGAAGTGTCCCAAGGTCGAAGTGTACACTGAACCCCAAGATAAGATTATATTTAGTTAAGATCCTGACTGAGAGGTTGGCACCTTAAATGGCAGCCTCTGCCATCAGTGTCTGAACGTGCGTGTGAATGTTGACATATGGTGTACAGCGCTCAGAAGAATAGAACGGCGCTATATAAATGCAAGTCCATTTACCAAAAAAGTTTCATTTTCTTCATCTTTATTTAAAAATGTTAAGCAATAATTTCCTTGAAGTGGCAAAGTGTGCTAACTCTTCTACTCCAGTTGGTCAAGTTCCCTCCCCAACACCTGCCACTCATATTGATGAACCAACTACCATGAAACTGCATGTAGCCTGAGGCTGAGAGAAACACATCCAAAACCACCACACTGAATGAGCCGACAGCAAATGCAGAATATCAGCAATAAAATAACAATTATCTCCAGGGTTTTTAGCTTCACTGAACGTTTGTTCTGCTGTTGTTGCACTGACTTCCCAGAGCTGATCACGGACTAATGACTTGTGCTCCTAAACAGAAAGAAAGATTTAAGCATGTAGACAGGTTCACTGATAGAAATGTGTGTGGAATATGGTGTTTATGGATATCTTCAGGTCATAAACCGGCAACTCACAAATTCTATTGAAACATTATGGCTGAGGAGTGAATAAAATCCTTTTTAAAATGACGTAATTTATAGTTATACCAAGCAGTGAGATACGTTTTCTCTTCTGCATTTGGTCTTAAATATGTACAAAAGCAAAGGGTAATAACCAATTGATAACATATAGCCTACTACAGTATGAAACAAGAATTATATTATTGATAATAGATTAAATACGTATAAATGAATCATAGTTAGCTCAGGCAGAGCATCCAAGTTGCACTTGTATTGGTTGATTGGCATCAACTGTTTTCAGTGTGCCTAACAATGAGTGGCTCACCACAACTGACGAGCAACGTCCATTCATATGCATGCAGGTGTACAGAGCGGATATTATATATTGACTCTTATCGACGTTACTCTGATAATTGTGCTCACGCCAGCGCCATTTGCTGCCACAGCTGAACTGCCACAGTCCTTGCTTTTTAGTTTTGGACTACGCGATTAAGTGATTCACTGGTTGTCAGAAATCCATCACTTCAGATGAGCCACGAGAGGAGCTGAGTTATCCTGTGTTTGCTGTTGGACCGCAAACTCTCTGCCACGGACCTGTTCACTACCTGCTGCTGTGCTGATTGTGCTTTCCTTCATTGCCAATGACACTGCATGTTTTGGCTAGTACAGGTCTGCTTGGCAATGCCTATGAGCAAGCTGCATACTGTTGAACTAAGTTGTTGTGGTGTTGTCTTGCATGTGCTTGCCTTGCTGCTAACGCCCAAAATGACTGTGTGGACGTATTCTCCCCTGGCAGTTTGAAGTTGGTGGGTTTAGCTCAAGCATGCTCTTTTGCTGATCATAGCGGAATGCTTTATTCAAACTTGGTATAAGGTTGTTCATATGTTAAGGAAATGCATAACTGAACTCCTGCTTATTGCTAATGTGTTTGGTTCGCAGAGCTCAAAAGTCAGGCATGTATTGGCTGATTGGCTGTTTGTTTCATAATGGTAGCTATATAACGTCCAATGATAATAACACAGGTGTACAAGGTGGACATTATGTATCCTGACACTTGTTACAGTTGCTCTGCTGATTATACTCATGCCATCGTTGCTCCCTCCACCACCCTAACTTCATCTTTTATATGGCATTTCATATTGTTGATTTCATTTATTGTCAATGTTTGTGTCAGTATTTAAGGGGATTTGGCTCTGGTCGCTGCTTGAATTCTTGAGAGCGCACTCAAACGGGAGAGCCTCTCCTGCCAAAGCTAACTGCATAACCATTTTATATAGTGGTCAATTAATTGGTGGGAATACCCTAGTAAGGAAATGTATAACCCTAGTAATCCCACCAATGTAAAAGTTTCTGTTATTACTACTTGAAGCCCATGAAAACATCTTAAATCCCCTGTGACCTCGGTGTCACATGACCCGCATGACGTGTAAGACAGCAGCCGCCTCGGCCTTGACAGCCAGCAGTGTGGCCAGCTTTGTTGTGGTCACCGTTGACAAATCAAAGTTCTCTGTTAAGTCTGTGGTTTGCAAGGTCATGGGCTTGATTGAGGTCTTTCTCTCACAGGATTAAGAGTGCAGAACAACCTACTTATTTTTCAAAACGGATGACGTGCTAATCTGAAAGCTCCCTCTGTGATCTCGTGACCACAGTTTTGGGGTCGAGGTAGCGAGCCACTGAATTGCCCCTGGAAAAAATAAGTTTAACCCTTCGATCCCTTGTGCAAACCACCACTCCAGATAAAAAGTATTGCTCCGTTGGGTTGCACGTGGTTCTTCAGAAGTACTGGAATAATACCCATAATGCAAATTGTATATCTTCATTAATATCTACTGAATACATTGTGATACAATGAGGCAATATAACCTTTTGGATAAGTGAATATAATACATTGTCGAAACACAACTTTGAATCATTTGCTTTTATATTTTTATATCTTATTCTGAAATCATTAAATATGAGAGAGAGGGCATTGCCAAAACAGTATACTGCGTTTACTGCAAGTAACACAAAACTAATAAATCATAAAAACTATCGATAGTTGATGCACAACAAAGTTCAGAAGAGAGCCACAGCATCAATACATCTCATCACGGTTCTACGATATAATGATTTGAAAGGTTGATATTGTGTCTAGTGGTCTGCTTTGAGTGTTACTTTTAAACTTCAAAAACTAACTGCTGACAAGTTATGTGGAATAATACAACAGTACAAATTTTCATTAATGAACACCCAAAGTTTTTTGTAGTTATAATATCTGTTATAGGGTTGTTTATAATTAACCATTTAACAGTTAACCGACAATAAGTATTTTAACTGTTTGACCAGTTAAACGGTTAAAGAAACACAGCATACACTGCTGCTGGCATTAAATGATGGATTTAACCTGTGCATTGGTTATCTGTGCAGCTGGATGTTTTATATTTTTAGTAATTTCAACCCCAGCACCCCAGCATGCGGCACTAATCCTGTCGGTAAATTTGGGTCCACTATCGATCAGAAAAATACTGAAAAAATTAACATCCCTAATCTGTTTTATATTTAATTTGAATTCATCTGTATTTCCTTGATTATATGTGTTGCAGTGTTGTATTATTTTGATCTAGATTAAAACTATGGCTCAGTGGTAGAGCGGGGCATCCATCAAAGGATCGGTGGTTCAATCCCTGACTCTCCTTGGGCAAGACATTTCACTGTATGAATGGGTATGAATGTTGATCATAAGTTCTGATGTGCAGGTGATTGCATGGTAGCCCCTGCCATCAGTGTATGAATGGGTGTCAATGGGTGAACGACATGAAGTGTTAAAGAGCTTTGAGTGGTCGGAAGACTAGAAAAACGCTCTACAAGTACAGGTCCATTTACCATTTACCAGATAAAGCACTTACATAATCACTATATACTCACTTTAAAGTTACTAAACTATAAATCTATTGGTATATATCGGTAGCTTTAAGTCTTCTTAATTGCAAAATAATAATGATTGTAGAATGTAAGCTTCCAGAACATGATAGAAAACAGATTGTGTACATTGTCTTCTATGAAACGTCAATAAAGAGCATATTTAGCAGCATATTACCTGTGATCAACAACTACTTTACATTTTACCTGCAGAAAAAGCACCTGCAACCAATAACTGGACAGAAGGCATTCGTTTTTACCCATGTTCTCCTAATTTGAGATGACTATTTCCCCTGCACTGTGGTTCATGTCAAGTTGGCCTGCGGCGAGTGTAGACAGAGCTAAAATGTAACATGTGCTACCTCCATAACACATGGTGTTGCCAGCCGCTTCCTTTCCCCTGCCAGCATGGCAGCTTCACTGGGAGGGTGTAACACGCTGAAGGCTCACTCTGTTCCCCTCAGATCCTAACACTGGAAATACCCAAGTTAATCAGTAGGATTCACTAGCGTAGTGATCCCTTGCAGGGTGTTCCACCTATGAACATGCATGACCACGCAAAAGGTAGAGGAAATGGAACATTGTCCTGCACAAGTGAGCGAGAATTCAACCTGTAAGCCACCTGTGCGCCTCTCAGTGATGGCTCTGCTCCATTTAGGTGTGCCAGTGAGCAAGCGTGAACATTATCAGAGCATACATCTACTGGAAGTGGATTGCAGCCATTATGGAAGAATAAATATCTGTTGTGAGCATAGACTGTAATCTTCTAAATTTTTTTTAAACATGGAATTAAAACAGTCTTATTCCCATTTACCTTTAAAGCTAATTCCCCAGCAATATGTCACTGCCATGATCATGCAATTTCATACAAGGGTTCTCGTCTTTCTTCCAACATGCAGATAAACAGGAGTGGAGTGGGTGGCTGAATATACACAGTGTCAGTGGAGGTCTTGGTAGATGCATCATCCATTGTCCTATATCCATAATTTATGATTGACAGCAGAGGTATGATAAGAGATGTGGCAGAGTAAATCGGATTCCCAAAGGTCACTGCCAAGGTCTAGGGCAGGGGTTCATTATAGCAGATTTTATCGATGTCCTTCAATCATGTTTGTGTGTATGTGTGTGTCTGTGTGTGTGTGTTAAATAAAAGCAGGGACATTGAGTGAGCACAGAAGGAGCAACACAGAAATAAACATGAAAAAACACCACAGTATGTGGATAGTGAACTGTCTGAACTGCTTGTGTTTACGGCAACGATGTTTCCTTGTTGGATCAAAATATGCGTGCTTCTTCTGCTTGCCTTTGCGTGTTTGGTTGTAGGTGTGTTCCTCTGCTTCTTTGCTCTGCGTACTGGGCAGACAGCCACAGCCGTGTGGTTAACAACGTGCTGGTTGCATATGTGTGCTGTGTTTCCTGAGATGGAAAGAGGAACGGATTTGGACCACTGGTGGAGGGCAGCCTAATTCCTTCTCCCTCTCCTGGCCTTGATTCCCTTAGCTCGCAAGTGTGACTGCAATTTGCGCGCTGTCTTCATGTTCAAATTTATGACCTCTCCTGGCTTTGCTGAACAAAAGAGGGGATTGAAGGCAGAAGGATCCACTGGGCCCCGTCAAGCCCAGTTCCTCCGAGCGCCACTTAATTGATGCCAGATCTTCTGAGGGGCCAATCCTAAATGTATCAGGAGGAGGTGGTGGATCACTGCAGGGTAACATACTCCATACGTTCATGATGCGGAATTAAGCATTGGCATGGAAATCTCAGAGCCCATCCTCTCTGCTAAGCACTGAAGCTACACAGTCTGGGCCAGCTGCATGGAGACAATCACACTGGTAGTGCACGTGTGCATTTCTCTGTGTGTGTGTGTGTGCGTGTGAGTCTGAGCAAGGGTTTTCTCACAAGTGTCAGTGCCTCACTGTGGCGTGAGTAAGTAGGGTGTTGACCCCATCTATCCCTGGAGAGCATATGGATGCAATCACGCAGAGTAAGAGAGAGGGAACGAGAAAAATTATAAGAGGAGGAAAGGAATTGAAAGAAAGAGGGAGGGAGGGGAAACTAAGAAACCGAGAGAGAGAGAGAGAGAGAGAGAATAAGAGAAGAGCGATAAATTGGCATCTGACTTGTGTGTTTGGAAGACAGAAAATCTCCCTAATTCCTTGTTCTTCCTTCCCTTTATGGATTTGCCAGTGGAGGGTTTTGGTTAAGTCAAGCCAGTGGTTTCCTCACCCGCTCTTGTTAAGAAGGCGAGGGATGATTGCGGTCACTTTGATTCCACTTTTTGGACATGGCCAGTAGCAACTAAGCACAAAAATAGCACAATCCCGTCGTTGTTTTGAATGATAGGAAACAATAACTTAGTAGTGCTTGTCATGTGTAGTGTGTTTTTTTTAAGAGGATCTGTTTTCACAGTGAGAGCAGCAGGGACGAATGAGAGGAGCATGCTCGACTGACATACATTTGGAGTGTATTGAAAAAGATTGCCCCAAATGATAAGCCATAGTTTCACTCCAACTATTAATACATAAATTCATGGCAGCCATCATTTCGAATCCGGACTCTGTCTGGCATGTTGTCACATACAGCGGCCCGCATCCCTCCAGTGTGGTTCCGTTCATTTAGTCTGATAAACATCTCAGCTCTCTCAGAGTCCATTACTTGCAATTTACTTCTCCCAGCGGCATGTGGACACTGGCAATTCTTATTGAAGTTACCTCACACGCTTGCTTGTTTTGAGCTGCAGGCTTTGCAGTTTACCAGAGAGAGAAGTTGTTAAACTGACTGGCTAAGTAATCATCAGAGAGATAAGTTAATTAGTGTATCAGTGTAAACATACTTTTAGCCAGTTGCGCTTTAAGATAATTTTTGCAACATTAGCCAATACCCCCCCCCCGTAAACACTGCAAATTATGGTCTTTGTAAATGCCACATGTTCAAAATGCCTTGGAGTTTGTTTGTTTTTATTTGTGGAAGTACTTGGATTTTATGATTATCAATCAACACCATATGCTAATTTGTCAGCAAACACAAGCTTTAATTATGCCCTGTCACACTCAATGAAACATTCTCTTTTTCTGTTTTCAGCCCACATTTCAAGAGCGTGTCTATCTGAGCTGGCACAGCTAAAACAATGAAGTACAGTCATTTTTTGACTGGTACAGGGCTCTGAAAAAAGTGACTTCTTTTTGGGCTATTTGCATGTCAGTCTGAGGAGAAAATCAATGATGCTAATTAGTGTTCCTAAAGCAGACTTTGCTGTGCGCTGATTACTCTGAACTAAGTGCCAAGGGATTAGGGTGGACTTGCCTCACAGACTCAGGAGGTAGAGGAGCTATTAATTAGAGAGCTGTTTTTTGTGTGTGTGTGTGTGTGGGTGTGCGTGCGTGCTTGCACATGTGGGCCCGTGAGAATGTACTATGTACAATTATTTTGCCTCAGCTTTTCTTTGTTTGAAAGACTGGACCCAATAAACACTGCAGTGTGCAGAGCTCTACTCACGCATCTACTCCTGTATGTTGATGCATTGCAAACATTTACCTGCCAGAAACAGAAGGGTCAAGCTGGAGGCTCTCCAAAAGTCCTGCTCAGGAGGAGAGGTGTGTTTACATGTGTTATTATCGCTTTGACCCCTCAACCTACGCGGGGCCATTTGTAATACAAACAAAAAGAGGCACCTTGCAAATTTTGTTACTCTCACGAGTAAAGAGGGTAGCTCTCGGCTCCTCAGAACACCGTGCCACTCCGAGAGTCACATGTTTCCAATTGAGAACGGTTTACTTCTATCAAGACATATTTCCCTAAGCCTTTGATTCAAACCAGAGACAAAGAAGGGTCTCCCTCTTTCTCACTCGTATGTTCCCTTTTCGAAAACCTCCATCCTGAAATGATCTGCACCGGCAGGAATTCCGGCACCTTTTTATTCAGACTGGTAACTCCATAGTTTTTCAAAAGGTGTATTAATTAAAGGTTATTTTACAGTTTATTGTAACTAATGGAGCCCGAAAGCTTGACATGTGTCACGGTGCACAACTGGGAATGAGAGGAGGCATGTTCGCTTTACAGAGCGGGTTGGGTTTTCATATTTACTCCGAAGAGCTTAAAACCAGTCGACTTTTAAAGAGGGCTTGGATTTCACAGGCCGCTGCACCCCGCCATCTGTCCGTCCATTCGAATTAGACAAGCCATAATCATCTCAAAGTTTGACAAATTTGATAACGTTTCCATGGTCAGATGTGTTGAGATAGGCCTCGCACTTCAAACATATCCCTTTCATTCCCTCTGGTCATTTTGTTTTGTTCTCCATTGTTTGATCACACTCAAAGCAATGAGCTGGAGAGCTGTGTTGCGTTAAAAAGATGCAGTCGTTGACATCAACTCAATAAGCAATGCAGCAATGTCAAACTTGCATGTGAAACGGGGATGCTCTTTTTAAAATGTTCATTTGAACATATTATGTCCGATGCTGTCCAAGTCTGTCTAGATTTCATGGAAAATGGCACATGAAGCTGAAGTTGACATGTAAAAAACACATTTCAGCTTTAATTCTTGACAAAAATTAACTTGTTAATTTTCCTCATTAAGCTTTTTAATCAATATAGTGTTTAGAAAGTCCACGTGCCTCCCAGTCAGTTACTCTGAGGATAGTAATGTCCACAGAGAGATTTATTTGCATGCAAATACTTCTCCCTCTCTTTCCAATTGATCCCACTTATTCTTCATGCATTTAAAACGCCACATTTGGATTCAGAGATATTTTTAGTATGTCAATAGTTATTCAAATCGCACTGTGCCTGGAAAAACATTCCCAGTCTGGTGTAAAATGAAGATGAAATCGAGTTTGTGAAATGTATGGGCTTGCAGAATGCAAATGAGTCGGTTGATAGAAAAACCTTTGCGTGAGCCAAAATTGTCTTTGTTTGCTCCCCAGTTTGGATGGAATATGCAGAGAACTGAAGGGTAAATAAATTGTATGTTGCAACAAATTATGATTTTATCTGCATACCTATACAACATAATCTTTTCGAAAGGCATCTCATGTGTATGAGCTTCAGTTTAAAGGTATTACATCTATCTTAAAATTATTCCAGGAATCTCATTTAAATCCCTGCTAGCAAAACAAACAGAATATCTGATGAGTCTCACAAAGTTCTCTATGAAAGCCAGTGGCTGCAGCAGCCTCACACAGGCAGAAATTGCAACTGTAGTGCATCCCTGTGGTGGAACTACTTTGAGTGGGAGTGGATGAATGTCTCTATGGCTGCGAGTCTACGGTCTTGGGATTTTATTAATTAGATTGAGATGCTTTTTGCAGCCGCACCTCGCGGTGAGGTAGTGAAGCTACAGAGAATCAGCTCAAAAACCCACTTTGAGGGAACACATCAGTGTCCCACAGAGGTAGAAGGTGAAGGGATAATGATAAACAAAGCTTGATGTTTTTTTTTTTAATTGAAGATTTATTGAAATCAATACAAAGTGATTTAATTTCTGAGGCTGGAACATTATCTTACTACCAGTTAATTCAGCTGTACTGATCCGGTTGTATTTTAATAGCTTTCTATAGGATATGAGGCAGGAAATCCTTCCTCAACTTACAATTTCAGTTTTGTTTTTTGCATAGCAAGACCTAGAAGAATTGATTTTTTTAATGAATGGTAAACTTCCACTCACTAAAAAATATACTTATACAGAATTGCTGAAGGAAACACCTTGTCAAAAACAATTCTTATACTTATTCTCTTCCTAGTCTGTTGGACTTCCTAAAAGGTGCAAGATCCCGGATTTTAAGCATTTCAATTGCCTCTCAACGACTCTCTATAAGTATAAGTTCGAGCCGACGGCTTATAGCTAACGGTGCTAACAGGGCTAACAGTGTGCAAACTATGGCAAAAGTGCTGACGGAGCAAACAGTGTTTACCCGAGGGGGAATCGGAGGGTGGGTACTACGCTTCCACGACAACGCTGTCGGTCGGGACAGCATTATTGTCCGTTACCGCCATATGAGCTCAGTGAAAGGCAGCGTCACAAGCACAACAAGCATGCGCAGCAAGCGAAACACACAAAGCAAGGAGAAGCTCTGATAACAACACACACAGAGGATTGAATGACTTCATTCTCTGCTCACGTAGACATTACCATTTCTTTACATCGCAAATAGTTGTTTGTCGCTGTGTTCAGATGCATTTTTCTGGATAGACTTCAGGAGCATTTGACATTCGTCCTCTCAGTAAAAGGGAGTTAGACAGCAATTTCGGGGGAGTTTTGGCCCATATAACTTCTAAATGAATTACTCCGCCGTCCCTTAAGGTGTCCCCCCATTTCGTTATTAGGCAATACTGCTTGTGCCACAGTCAGAGGCCCTCCCTCAGCAGATGCAGAATGCAGAACTCACACACCCCTAATTGTTTTCACCCTGCTTTAATAAAATATGTTATTACAGGGGACGAACCACTCAGAGTTGGCGGCTTCTCATGAGAGACTTGGCTTTGTTTACATTTCGGCAAGATGGTGGAGATTACCTCGGAGGGTCCTTTTTAACTGAAAGCCTAGAGACAATATTCCAATTACGAAAAACACAAGAGGAAAGGGAGCTGGGACCAAAATATGACCATTTACAAAGGCTCACATTATTAAGGCCTCCTTGCGACTAAATGGGATTTCTTATTGGTCATGTGTGAGTGGTAGGGCGGTACGGATAGTATAACATTTACCGGATTTTCAAAGTTTCGTAGAGAGTTCTTGACGCCTTGAGATTGAAACCTTGCTGAGGTTTTACTGTAGATCTCAGTGTGTATGGCCATTTGACAGAGCCATTTCATGTTCGTGTTTGTAAAGTATTCTTTATTCTACATGAACGAGTCCAGGATCTCTACTTTTAGGACAAAGTATAAACAAAGTATAAACAAAATCCTCTTTTAAGCCTCCATTCAAAGGCTTTAGGGGTAGATCATGAATATACAGCAGCACAGTCACCTCCCATGGGACAGAAAGTCAACACAGACCTTAATCCCACTGCCAAACCAAACCGAGTTGTTTCTATACGTGTGTGTGTGGTAGGTTTGGCTTTGGTTGGCAAAGGTCGTGGCATGGCTCCCATCAGGTCATGGCGTGTCTCCCATCAGAGGATGAAGAAAGGGAAAACAAACAGAAAGAGAGAAAGATGAGGAGGGACCCCAGAGAACATTAGTGGACAGAGGGAGGAATAATAGTTTTTTCTTGATGTTTATTTGAACATGGCACAGAAGAGAAGGAGGTCACTGTGTGATTTAAGGGTGGGGAGTAATAAAGTCAAGATGTAGTCAAAGCCCCCCTGCTGACTCATGTCGCATTACCTCAGTAAGGCCCCCAGAACTGAAATGGGAGGACACTGTTTGTCTATTCACACACACACAGGAGTAACTGGCCTGCCACAATACGTATGTATGTAGTTTAAATGAAGGGGTATATTATTGTATTAATCACTATTCACAGAGAGGTTGGTTGTATAATAAGTAGTATTTTTATAAAGCTACTCTATCAGAACAATTTATGCCAAAAAACATACACCAATCATTGAGTTTTTTTCCCATGCTAGCAGCTGGGCTCTATAGATGGCGATGTTGGTCTGTCAGTCGGTCCACTACTTTGGGCCGGACTGAAGTATCTCAGCAACCATTGGATGGATTGTCATGCAATTTTGTAGACTCCCGCCTGACTTTTCCTCTAGCACCACCAGCAGGTCAACAAACACTTATTTTCAACATGAATTAGCACAATTCTGGGTCTGATAAATCTCATGAACTTTGGTGACTTTTCCTCCAGCCATCACGAGATGTGTGGTTTCGAGTTAAATATCTCAACAACTATAAAATTGATTGCCACAAAATTCAATACAGACATTCATATCCCCTCAGGATTAATTGTTTTGGTGACACAAAGCTACTGGTGACTTTTTGTCTAGTGCTGGTCATCTTTTATATCATTTCTATTGTCCAATACATTGGTTTATGACCCAATACCTGCAAAACTAAAGATCTCAACTTTGTGTTTAGTGTTAGCAAATGTTAGCATGCTAACACTCCAAACTTTGATGGTGAACATGTGAAACCATATACAGTAAGTTCTGCCTTAAGTCCCTTTCTGGACACGTTAATTTTCTTCCCTTATTCTGCCCGATGCTCAGTGACGCAGAAAACAATTAAATAAATAATAAATAGCAATTTACAGGGAATTGGAGTATTATTACAGTTTATTAAAGTACAAAACATTCAATAAATATGCTTTTCTCAAAGTCACCAGACTACAGTACAACACTACGGACAACAGTATTTTTACTTCGCTGATCGTCGTAAAACAAGTGACCAATAGAAATTAATCTTTGCGGTCATTTTACATTTAAAAACCTGTAGATGCTACTTTAGGTAGTAAGTAAGATGACACTGAGCATCTAAAGTACGAGATCCTCTACTCAGTGAGGATTTTTTTCCCAACATTTTGGAAAGATTCTCCCCTAATACAGACCAGTACTATGATTAATGATGTGACAAAATGGCCTTGTTATAATAGTCTCATTTTAACCAGTTCCGATGAAGTGTATTCTTCTCCCATTTTTCATTCTTCCCTCTCAGGACAACATACTACTTAAAATGCGGTGTTAATATTGCTATCCAGTGTTACATTTCACCCTCACCGCCCTGTGTCTCAGATTGATAGGAGGAAACAACTGCATCCATAATCACGCCTATTAATCCAATGCTAGACTACTGTGTCTATTTCCTATTCTATTCAGCGTACATCCAGCTGTCTGAGCCAACCACGTGTTCACCCTTTTTGCCTGGTGCTCATCTCATATTTTCCCGGGGTGAATGCATTATTTATTAAATGTTAAGGGCTCCATTGCGAACTTTAAGTGGCAGTGTGTTGTATTTGCTTAATGAATGGGGTTAGAGGAGATCAAAGCTGAAAATATGACAGATAAAAGGGAGGGGGTAGACGAAGACGTTCAGTTTGTCTGACTTAATTGCTGCCTTGCAAGAAGAAATCTCATCAAGTCAGATTTTAAAGAGTTCATGCTTAGTTTCAAAGTCTGGTGGAGAATTTTCACATATATTTAGCCTCGAGTAATTGTATTGTTTTATCCAGGATCCTTATTAATACATGTCTTGTTTCTGAAAGTTAAAGGCTTATCAAGACAAGTTTGACGATTAAACTGGGGTCACATATACTTCTACTTCTATAACTACTGAGTCACTGGTATTGATCAAAAATCTTATCAAACCAACAATGGTACTCTAGTCTCTTGGGCTGTGGGCCAGTATCAATTTAATTTAACACAACTGTAAATTAGCCTGTATTAATTATCTTCAAATCAAACCTTTTGCATTCTTTGCAGACTTGATGCTACTGTATATCTTAAAGTATCAAATGACCCTCCAACAGTAGCAGAAACCATGACCTCATTATAGCAAACATTCCGTAGCAGAGTAAAGTTCCCCGTGGACTTTGAACTGGAAGTCCTTGTCTGCATGGCGCCTGTGAAGCTAACTCGCTAGCTAGCCACTCCTCTTTCCTCTCTCCACAGATCATTAGCAGTCATGCTCCTGCCCTTTGAAGTCTGTGAGGTCTGCTGTGTCTGTCATAGCCATGCAAATCCAGGGGACAACCCCAGCCACCTGTTCTCAGAAACATCTGTCCACGGGCCGCGGCTTTACTCCGGCACCGTTCAGCTGCCTCGCTCGACTCTGATCCTCAAAGGGCTGGAGGATGGCATAGAGGCTATTTTTAGGGGCTCGCCTGATATGCTACTGCAGACCTTATGCTCTCTAATGAACATACGTTTCAGTATAAGTGCATGCTTAGAACAGAAATGTGGTACTTAGTGAGAAAGCAAGTTTCAATACAAGTTTGTGTTGCTGCCTGAAACTCCAGAGAACTTTTATAAGGAATAACACATAACACGTTTTTGTTTTTTTATATCACCCAATCACAATATTGTATCCTTTATTTTGGTATAATTTAATTTATATGATTTTCACCCATACATCCGCATTTAATATGTGGATTGCTGTATAATAATTCAATTTGAAGGCTAGCACTGCATTCTTTGAAGGAGATTTTAGAAGGAACAACATTGAACTCATTGTTTAGTGTAAGCTTCTGTTTAATGACAGTATCCCATCAGGACAGATCAGCTGTACTGTTTTCAATGAAGCCCTTTATCTGCAAGCAGCAAGACGTCACCAGCCTTTCCTTGCACTCAGTACAGCAAGACCCCTCTTAGTTAGTGAGGAAGCAGATCACAGCACTCCAGGTTTCTAAGGGAGGTTCAGCTGCATAATGATGACCACATTCATTAAAAGTTAACAATTTATCAGTGATCAAGACTTCCTTAGACACATTTTCTGTCTCTCTGGGTGTGAGATTCAGCATGAAGCTGTCATCCACTCCCTCTAGGGCTCTTCCAGGAAATATTTGATATCTCAGCCATTCACTTGGCCTTCAGCAGACCATTGCACCTGGCATACATGATGAAGTCACCACCGTGTAGTCAGGAAGCAGGGCAATGCCCTTCCTTCCGAAGCACAGTGGGTTTGCCAGTTTCTACCAAGGGACAGATTGTTTTGCATGTGTGTCTTTTTTCACGACAGCCGTGTTGTGGTAGGACACCACCGAAAATTGACCCACAGGGTACGTGCCAAGGGATGTGGGTGGAAAGCAGCCTTTTGATTGGGTGCCAACGGGATTTCATGTTTGAATACAGAATTGTAATAGGCCACTTGGGAGTTGTTGGAGTGGTTTGTAGGGATCCTGGTGATTGTTCACAGTGACTTTGGGCTCAGGTTGAACTAAACCAAGCTTGCTAAACAAGTACAAATTGTGCGATGTTATGATTATTTATGCCCAGTTCTCCGGGGACCAGGAGGCCAAACTGAAAACACACACCTTGCCAGATCCTGTGGCCACATAGTCCACAGTGAAGCAGCTTTTATTGTAACGCCAACATCAGGAACACATTATTGAACAAAGGCTTGTAGAGAGGAATACAAATACCCAAATGATAATTCCCTACATCTTCCACGCAGTATACTTTAAACAGATTACTGGCACAATTAACAAAGCAAGCCCTGAGGGTGTTGCCTTACTACTGACCCAGCAACAACAGGACACCGAGCATCTGTCAACAACCTATGTGGAGAAATCTAATCCTACAGAATAAAGTCTACGCTGTCACTGTACATTATACAACATGAAAAGTAAAGTAAAACAATACAAGCCAGATATAATGCAACTCTAGACCCGAGCACAGAATCAGCGGATTGTTGGACGTGGTGAAACTTTGCCGGGAATCGGTTGCAGTAGCTCAACACTGTATGTGACTGTATGCAAAGTCTTGGGAAAGTTCGCAGCTGTGTAGCCTCTCCCTCTGCAGGGGGACGGAGATCAGTGGAGTGTGTAAGAGTAGATGTGCATGAGGGAGAGACCTGCTGATCCAGGTGTTGAATGCTGCCTGGCACTCTGACAGCTGAAGGGAAATAGAGAGTATACGCTTTGATTTGCACAGAGATATAGTACGCGGCTACATGCACGAGCATAACCTACAGGAGAACACACATGCAAGACGCCTGTACACTCACACATGCAGTGATGTCCCATGTTGTTTCCGCCGGATGCCGCTGCATTATCCTGTCAACCATTAAAATGCATGAGACAGAAATGTTCCTGTTGGGTGTTCTGCCAGGGTTTATGGCTCAACACTGTGCAACTTTCCTCTGAGTCTGTGATTCGAGCCATTATGATTGGCCAAATCAAAGCTCAGGCAACACCCATTTGAAGTTAGCCCCACATCGCAGGAGCAGCAGACTGTTCTGTTGCGAGCCAATTACAACAATGTGCCTCGGCCCATTGTACATTCTCTCACAGCTCAACTCTGTGAGGAATAACCCGAAGGCCCAGAGCAGTGCCTCTGGCCCCATCTGAAAAGAATATGACTGTGGCTATAAGTGCAACCAGCTTCACATCACGTTGTTGTTTTTAAAGTTGTCGCCATCTTAGAATGTCAAAATCCCCTGTTTATAAGATGTTCATCTTCCGCATCGTTCCTTATGTTTTCTTCTCTACGCGGGTCTCTTTGGCCCTCATAAGGGTTATTTCAATTTCTAATTTCTTATACTTCATGTTTTTCAAAACCTTTGGCATGTCAATTATTCAGTATTTTATAAGAAAAACAACAATAAGCTAAAAGTCGAAATAATATTTTTTTATTTCTTTATTTCTAACCTTTGCAAAACCAGTTCTAGATTAAAGGTTAAATCAAAGAGGATAATTCACAGTGTTTCTTCAGTGAGAAGGGCCGCAATTGCTATTTTTATTATCCACTTTTCTGACCATTATTTTCTTTATCGATCAATTAATAGTTTGAGTCATGAAATATAACAAAATAGTGACACTTGCCATCGCAATGTCCTGAAGGCCAACATCTTAAAAATGCTCTTTTTGTCTGACCAACTATTGCATGAAAGAAAAACACAAAACCCTCACACATGAGAAGCTGCACCTAATGTCACTACATGTGAATATAGCAGGGGACAAATGAGTGATCTTACAAAACCACCGAGCCTCTAAAAATAGCTTGTTACACCAAGTGTTATGTTGAAGTGCATGGTGCAGTATGTAGAGTCTCCTAACACACGCCGACCTTCAAAGACAAAAATTCATGCCTGACGGTAAATCACTCAGTTGGCACCCATTATGTTAAGTTTCATTATGGCCTAGTTAGCAGACTGTGATTTAATGCAGTCCATTCTTCACACATGTATGACCACAAATGCATTGTTCTGTTTACCCTACCACTTCATTTCCAATTAAACACTAAGTCACAGAACAGTGCCTTTCACTTCAAATTATTTTCTGACTTCATTTTTGATCTTATAATGACTCCACAGAATGACGTTAAGCTCATTAAAATTTGCCTTACGGTACATAATGAATGCACTTTCATTTTCCGCGTCCTCCGTATTGCCACATTACGCTGTCCAGATCTTGTGAGGAAAAGTGGGCTGTGATGTTCTCCTGAAGTACAAAGGGTACTTTGCGATTTTTGAAGCCTGTGGCTCCCAAGCAACCAATGTGATGAAATCCATCTCAGGCGAGGTCATCCGCACCCTCTGTAGTGTAATTGCAGACAAACAACAGGTTTTTGATTTGAATCCTTACACCATCCAGTTGGTATGCCTTTTGAAAAGCCATCACAAGCGTATGCGGCTGCTGGTAACAGTTAGGAAAAAATCAGCATTTTTCCAATCAATCCCTCAAGAAAGGGCAACAGTGATTTGTCTGCGGCCATTTTGCCTGTCAGGGATGTTTAACTTCCTTGCTCATAATGGCTGTTGTACTCTGGGTAAACATCCATTACTAGCCTGTTTATTTGGAAGGAGGGACTCACCGTGGATCTGACCCGGTTTTCAAATGACAACCCATACCAGAGAGATGAGAGGATGGGGGTAGAGAGGGAGGAAGAGCAAAGAAGGGAATGGAGAGGAAGACCCAATTTATTTTGAGTAATTGGCTCCACTTGAGCAAACACCCCTTGCTTGCCCAGTGGTCGTCTCAATCCAAGTCTGTGCCAACAGCAAAGAGAGAGAAATATCCCCTCCTATGTTCAGCTACACAGATTGAAAGAGAATGAACGGGGCCTTTTTTGAGATGGTGAACCTCCACAATAATCCATTTGTATATCTCGCACAGCTTTGAGAGTCTTCTGACAGCATATGGAAATATAATTCTCAAATATTACTGATGTGAGACTGAATTTAGCAAGACTCAGGAGGTATTATCCAAATTAAAGTTCCTAATTTTCCCTTCATGCCTAATTACGTTAATCATAATTTTAACCCACGATAATTTACTGATAAACTCAAGCTTGACAATTTTTAGATCTGCAAGATGATTTTAATTACCTGTTCCTATAGAGCATCTCAATGTCTTACCATGGAAAACACAACCTGACCGCACATTCACCTTTATTTCCACTGCAGAGAAAAAACAATACAACTCAAACCATGCACAGCTTATTATTGACAAAAGCAAACAAAGAAAGAAAATAATCAACATCTGATGAAGTCAGTGCAGTGCTGAAGTGGAAAAAAAATAACTCCTGTCACGTTGCCACAAGACACGCTAACAGGCAGGGAAAGTTCAGCTCTTCAGTTCAACCATATACACCTTTCATAGTCCCCATGGTGACCCCCCCCCCCCCCCCCCCCCCCCCCATCAGGACTGTCCTTTACAGGAAAGAGGAAGCCCCCTGAAACAATATGCCTCGCCTATTGATAAGTGAGACATCGCTGGGCCCCCTGACAGATTGCATGGGGCCAGTGGAAGCCATGTCCGGGTGACGCCTGTGGGCCTGTGAGCCGATGTGCGGGTGAGGCGGGGTTACGGTGGATCCCCTGAAGGGGTGTCACTGTGGGGTTGCTCTGTTGAGTAATATGTGAGTCACTGTAAACATGTACTGGGATGTGAAAGCATGATGTTTCGTGTGTGTGTGTGTATAGAAGAGTGAGCCAGTATGTGTTTACTTTTCTATTTATTTGTGTTTGTGTGCACACTGTATCACACTGGGTGGTTTGAAGTCTGTCATGTGAGGTTTCTGCGTAGACCTGATGTTGGACATCTTTGAACTGCCTCAGATGTGATGACAGCATCAACCGGCTACTTTAGAGTGTCAAAATCATTAGGACATAATGTATACAACTCACATACACACACACACACACACACACATCCTTAAATGTACCTATCTGTCCGTCTGGACCACAGAGAGCATTTCTATCTAAAATTCATATGAATGCCCCTTCCTCTCCACTTTTGGTAACCACACCGCTCGCCCTCGTCGCTCTCTCTCTCCATTAGAGGTGCAATAAATGAGAAGAGGAAGAGGCATTTTCTGTGGCTGCATACAATAGTTCCTGGGGTCAAGTGGCCATCCCCAAGGCATATTTAACAGTCAAAGCTCAAATGAAGACAAACGCTTGGCCCTAAATGTTGCTGGAAACACGCATTGGGTGGTAAATGTGTCCTGTAGCTGCTGATCACAATTCAGCAAACAAGCTGCTCACCGGACTGTGGCCCTGAACCTTTGTGTGTGTGTGCCCTGTGCACAGTGCACATGCACTGTCTTGGGCCCGGCAGGGCATTTAAAAGAGGGGCCAAGACTGTGAATTAGAATAGAAAATGTAGTTCAAGACAGAAGAAATTAGGCAGGGAACGTTGCTGGAGATTATACATGTTTTCTCTGATTCCAGGTTTGGTGTTGTAGTTATTGTGTGGTCATTTGGATAGTGTTTATGTTGTTATTGTAGGATCTTGTAACAACTGGACAGAGCCAGGCTAGCTGTTACGCCCTGTTTCCAGTCTTTGTGTGATGTGTCTTTCGTGTGAAGTTAACCGGCTACAGACTGTATGAGTGTTGTCAATCTTTTGATATAACGCTCCACTAGAAAGTAAATAAGCGTCTTTCCCTAAATGTCTATCTAATCCTTGAAAGATCCCCTCCAGACACAAGGCATGAAATTCCGCTTTGAATAATAGTACCTCCTCCTTTTCCCTCATTAAAAAAATACGGGCTGCATGAATATGCAAATATTGTTCATTTAAAAAAGTTAAACTGCTGGACACAAGACGTCTCCTACTTCACTTAAACCTGGATTGGCTTCCAAACAAGCTGTGAAGTTGCAAATCATGCTCGTAGATAAATGTGCTAAATGCAGATGTAAGGTAAGCTCAGAGAAACATTCCTCTTTGTAAAAACACCTTTGAGTGTCAAACTCTGCACAAGCATCATTGTGCACATTGAAGGCCACACATTCGATCTAAGTGAAGACCCAATATGAGCAAAACCCATTTTCGAGAGGAGGGGGACTTTAATGACTGAGTGGGACTCTAACTTTCTGCTGTAAAATATAGCTTACAGCTACAAAAGTTTTACAGCCAACACAGACGTGATAAACCTACAGCATAACTCTTCTTTCTCTTTTCTGACTTTTCATCTTCGGACTCACAGAAAGTTCTTCACTGCTCTGCAATGCCCCATGAACATTGGTCAAACCAGATGTCTGCTACAGCACAGAATCCCATGCAGCTATAAATCTTGATCGCCTCGATAGTTGTCAATCAAAGCCACATCCTAAGTGGGGACTCATAACAGCATGAAGCCCTCCATCACTTCATCAGTTTACACCATCCTGTACTTCTATTTCACAGGTTTTTCCTCTTTTCACTTGGTGTGTTACTGTAAGTTAATAGGCCCAGTGCAACATGGCCTACAGCTCTCCGAAAATCGACTGGACAGAAAGCACGTGAACAACCAGAACTTCAGTATTTTTCTTGGACGTTAAACCAACAGTCACATTTTTTCCCTCCAGTTAGAAGTGGGTTTTGTAAACAGACAGAGAAACGTTTGACAGTTTCTGCAGCGAGAGCAACTCATCAGATGTCTTACTGAAACAGGTAAAAACATCAGCATAAGGATTTTGCCCCACATTTCCACGGGCCAAAGAGGAAGAGGAATGCAGGGATGGAGATGGACGCTCTGTATGGTGTGGTCTAACCTGTTTATAGCTGTTGGATTCTGTCCAGCGCACAATTTCTTGATTTCCACGGTTCAGCTTTGTCTGTGCACTGTCACTTTTTTAGTGCTTTCATGAACCATTGTGGTCTGCCATATTGACTTGTGCACACACACTGCAGTTAGAATTTTTATCCCAAAAAGGAAATTGCAGGTTTAAAAAAACAAACAAACACATTAAACTGTATGAAAAGACAAAAGATTTAAAGGCTATTGAGTCAAGTCCACATAGGAAGCAGATAAGATTGTTCAATTCAAATAATATAACAACTTGATATTTTTTGGAAATGGTTTCATAAATGCCAATGTAGCTTGTACGAGAAACACCACCACATTTTTGTAATTTTTACTCAGTCTCATCAGAATTGGTGGTGAATCCATTCGTCATAAACCTTACATGTGTCTGAAGTTATGATTTATAGTGTTTGGCCCTGCTGGGCTGTAAAAATCCCCAAAAAGTAAAAGTCCAATGATATCACTTCATTCTGGGTCTAGGGTTCCCAGCATGAATATTGACATGGGCCCAGGGCCAGAATGCTGTCTGCTCCTCAGGACACCCTTGTCTCTTTCCTCAACAGGCCCCGGGGGCCGAAGTGTGCCGTTTACTTTGGCAAAATAGATGAATAGATGAAGGTGATGTCACCCTGTGGACATTATGTGGAGAGAATTGCCATAAATGAAGGGCAGTTGGGAATCCTCAGTGAGCTGTGCAGCATGAAACCAAACCCCACAGCAGGGTGGAGATAAACAGGTGCTACAGTGCTACATAATTGCTAGAAAAAAGCTGCTTTATTCAATAATCTAATATTAACAATGGATAATGGAATTAACTATGAATATTGTGAAAGGGGATGATCGTAGTGACAAACTCACAAACAATTATCACCCATATCTGTAGTCCGTATGGAGCTTTTTAGTTGACTATAAGAATAAGAACACATTTAAAATGACTGAACCAAAACACCATCAAAATGCCTTCTGTAGGACATTAAAACTGTGATGCCATGGAGTTAACGTGATAGTGTGCCGTCATCTGCAAACTGTGACCGGATCAGGCGGAGTAAAAAAATAGTAAAACATGTGCAAAATGTATGTGTCCTAATAATGGCTTTACTAATTAAATCTCAGCAATGACACAGCCATTTTGAGGAGATATTACTTCATATATTTCCAGAATGTCTTTAAGGAGTTGTGAATTTCTCTATTTAGTATTTGTCATTTTTATTTCATGTTCATACTGATGCGTACTGCTAATGAAAGCAAACATCAATCTGTATTTCTAGAAAGCTTTACTTTACAGATTGCCTCATTTACATAAATGCCATAGAGGACAACGATGCGTGCACCCCGATGTGGCTTCTTCTATCACACACACCTCCATAGCCTTGCACTCAAGGACATACTGTACATTTAAAAATGCTTTTGACTTGAATTTTGACTGAAACTTAAAGACTTGCAGCATTCCTAGATTTGTATCTATACTGTAAGTTTGTTTCTTCACCTAACTGCCAACTTCCTGCTCGTACTCAGGGATATCCTTCCTTTATGAAATTTATACTCCCAACATTAATAGTCATCCTGCCCATTCATATTATGCATGTGAGAAAATTGACAGGCACAGAGGCTCTGTGGCCCCTGGGGCCAGGTGGCGGTGAGGTCACCTTTCCTCTCATCTCTCTTGCCTTGTCTTCAAGCTTCCTTCAGGAGCGGCCTCCAAATACTTCCTGACATCGGATCAAAGTGGGAAACACGGAACCGTCTCCTCTCTCCCAGAACTTGGGTACGCTTGTTTTTGGAGCCGCACCACCACCCTCCTACCCCGGCAGTGATCTAATCAGGCTAATGCTGACTCTGGGGCGCAACGGTGGGTTTCAGTGCCAGCACGTATATTGTACAGTTCCCTGATGAAAACTGCAACTCAACACTGGCTGTGACACGCTGGGAAGAGGACAAGGGATGTCTGCACCCTGCGGTGATTTCTTTGAGGAAGAAAACAAAAGTGCGTGTGTCTGAGTGCATATTTTTCTGTGTGTGCGGAGGCGGCAGCGAGGACGGACCGGTAGAAATATGCATAACTAAACATCCTCAGGTATACAAATAAATAAGCAAGATTGAAATACAGGCAGAGGCCATCAAAGAGGGGGTCCAGGATGTCAGAGGGGGTGAAAGGAAAGGGGGAGGAGGGCTGGAGGGGTTTCTGAAAGTCTCCCTGGTTGCACACAGCGAGAGCTTGACCTGAAAAGAAGGAGACTTGGCTTTCAAGGATGAAAGGGTGGCAATGCTGAAATCCAACTGAGTTGTCGGGTATTCACGCGCTGCCTCAAGTCTAAGATATGAGTCAGCATGATGTTTGCAGCAAAATTCAAAGCAGGAGGGAGGAAGAAGGAGGGGGGGGGGCGCTGCCTCCAGTCATCTGTTTTAATTAAAGAAGCTGGGCGAGCACGCTGTAGGTCTTGCTTTGGCCGTGTATTCCTGCAGGCCACAGGTGCAGAGCGTTGAGGGAGTGTGTCTTTGAGTGAATTTTGGTTTTTCTCTTAACCCAAAGCTCCTGCCTCGGCCTGGGTAGCCCTGCTCTTTGCTCTTTTTTTCCCTTCTCTCAACACCTTAGTGCTTTACCCGCACTGCCCTGCGTCCATCTTGAGCACTCACTGAGTACTAAGAGAACCGACAAACAATATCAACTTTAATTTTTCATTTCAAGAGCAACAATCTGCAGGAGAGTGACGGGTTCCTGGAATGTGCCTTTCTGTTTAGATATCTCCCAATAAAACGGTAATGATATGCTCCTTCCATCTGGATCCAGTTGCCAGTCTGCGCCAGAGGTAGACGTGTCAGTTGTTATTATTATTTTCCCTCTGTGATGTTTAGGTCTGGTCGCAGTTGAAGGAAGGTCACTTGGCATACCTTGCGTGCTCGCCTGTAATTATGGAGTCACTTGTTGAAGGTCACCTAATATGACTTCACAGGGCAACACATCGCTAGGCTGCGTAAATATTCCACAAAGTTTAAATCTGCTTTTTAGTATGTGGTGGTGGTGATAGCTGAAGCACAAGGGACAATGAACTTTGAGTTTTGAATAGATTGTATATTTTTTGTAAAGATTGAATATCTATATCCTTTTATCCAACCACAGTATATTTCTTAAGTTATTTCATTAAAATAGTTTCTATCATACATCATTTTTAGGAACACGGGGGAATCTTTCCACCAAAAATACTCAACAAAAAACATCATCCATAAAGGACATTGATGACAAGTTACCACTTTTCTTTTTTCTAGATGTGCATTTATGAGTTGATTGTGATGAAGCCTCCATAATTATATTTTCGATGTCAAACATTTTCTTTTGTCAGAGTTCATCCTTAGCGGAGAAGACACACCCAGCAGGAGAGGCATCTCCAAATGACAAGGCTGCCAGCCTGCCAACTTCATGATTGCTTCCAGACAAGTGTAGTTGCCCTCTGGACAGCCCGCCTCTCAGTTCTAGAATAATGGCCAATCACCACGAGGTAGTTTTGTTGAAAGAATGCAGCCAGGAACTACATCTGCCTTCAAACAGTCCAGTTCCTACCACATGCTCTGGGATATTCTACCTTAAATGAAAAGCATTCAAAAGAACCAAAACTGGCTTCAGAGCATCATGTAACTGTTGAACAATGCCTGAGCCGTCACTGAGATGAGAACTGGGGTACCAGATATCGTCTACTAGGATTGAATATAGAAAGAATTGATGAAAGCTTGTGGACACAAATGAAACGTGGTGTGCATATTAGGGTTCGGCGATATTTACAAAATGTCCAACCCTGCTCCAATCAGCAAATGCCGATATAATTGTGCAGGCGTGTGTTGCTCAAGCGGCGAGTGGCTATGAATGTAAAGCTCTGTCTTAGCTGGTTTAGTCTAATAAATAAACTAAATCAGTTTTAGTAAACAGAAAATCATAATAAACAGTAAACCTTCTAAATTCAAGTTTCATTTTAAAACACACTTCATTCAAACTCAAAACTCATTAATTCACAGAGTTAGATGTGAAACACGCTGCCTCTTTGTGTTGTTTTTTTCCCCGCTGTCCCTCTGCTGGCCTCTTTATGCTACTACAACCTCCACTTAGCGGCGTGTCAGGTGCCCGCTAAGCTGCCGGTCTCACTCATTCTTTGGAGGCACGCCATTAAATTAGGAAAATAAAAGCACTTGAAAAAGTCTTTGTCTCAGTTTAGTTTGGACGTTTGGGATCAAACGTAGCATTTCACCGTGAAACATAACAATGTGGCTCCACGCAAAAAAAGCAGGACTTGAAGTCACATCCATAATTGACACATCGAGGTTGTTCGACGTCTTACATCTTTGCACTTACAACAGTTGTTTTGAAACAGATGTGATGTTTCACAATGCAGTCCTCGCTTGCACCTGCAGTCCTTTCAACCGGCCTCTGCAATGCCAAAAATAAATTATTTCAGGAAACCAACGGGGGTTCCAACCAGCTTCTTTTGTCACCGTGTCAACACCAACAGCTCAACTTATCGCCTGACACAAACCTGCTGCTTCTACAACCACCATGAAAGCACAGGACAGTGTCAAAACCACGGAAATATTAGAGCAGGATATCTGAAGGGGAAAAAAATCCTACTTCAGCCCTGTACTTTAAGTGGATACTGTTGGAACACCAAGTGTCCACCAGATGTTTTCCTGAAACTCTGATATATTTACTGGTTTTCTGGAAGCTATCAACAAACTGCAGATGAAAAACTTGTTTGAAGAATAATTGCCTTCCCAAAAATTCACCAACCATCTCCAAAAGCATCTAATGAAAGTTGATACAAATTATTGTTAAAAGTTATATATTGCATGATGAAACTAAGGAAACACGCTGAAATGTGATTGATACTGTGGGATCATTGCAGACCAAGTAATATAATTGAATGAAATATATAAAAAATACAGTAATAAAAACCCTGTGAATTTCACTAAATTGGTATTAATGCAGGTAACCCGCACACTAACTCTGCCAGTAGATTACCATACAAAAGATAATGTTAATGTTGCAAACATCACTAAGGAATAAGTCAACCTAAGGTTGACAAAGATGTATTTTCTCCGTCTTCTCATGTGCTTAAATTTGATTTTTTGACACAGTATCAGACTAAACAACCAGCTCTTTGTCATCTTAACCTGGTTATTTTATCAAGCAGTGTGTCATGAAGATGACTTGAAATGCCACATATCACGTGTCACCTCGACCCCATGCCGTCACCACAGCTGCTTCATCTTATGGCTGATACAGAGCAGGTGGAGACCTGATCGGCTTGCTGCCAGATATTGACCTATCAATCAACATGTAGCAACTTTTAATCTTACTCTCATAAATACATGGCATGTATACTACAGTACCCAATGTGTGCATAGTATAGACCTTAAATGAGTTGGTCTTATTTGTCGTGTTTTCAACATTTAATAATATCATACATAGGCGCGTCAAAGGCTGTACCAAACTGGAGCAAATGGAGACTCTTATCAATAAAGTGACATTTTGTGTCCATTTCTAATTTTACATTTCTTCAGAAAATCTGAAATGATAGATTATCCATAATTATGTGCTTGACTTCCTGAGGGACAGACTTCTTTTTTTTTTTCTTCTCTTTTCTTGTTTAAACCCAACCTCATTGCCACCAGCACTTTGAAAATCTGTGTCATGTGAAACCATCATATCCATCTGGTCACTGCGGCAAACCTCAAATATTTCTCCATATTTTCAATGACAGTTTTCCACACTAATTTTATCTGCAATTTTCTTCTCATACAGCCCCGGCCTCATGCCCTTTTTTTTCTTCTTTTACCGCAAAATCTGGACAAATTAGGAGTCTCCTTTTATCTCTTGATTAGGTGCTGTTGTGATAGTGGATATCCGTGAAGGATGAAGATTGATTGACTTCTCTGATGCAGTTGAGAGAATCTAAACATTCCCATTTCCACTGGTGATGTCACAACGTTGAAACCAGGTGCAGAGGCCACTGAGTGCATCAGAGAGGCCCACTGTAATTCAACGCACACTTTACAGATAGTCAACATGGCTCAATATGATCCATTACAGTTTCTTAACAGCATTAAGTTAAATTCTTTGAGATCATATGTTTCAAATTCAGACAGCTCCCATTTCAATCATCTAATTGTGCCTGCACCTTTCATTGAGGATTTTGGTTCCTCTATTTATGAAAATAATGGGCCTTCAAGTGTTCAAAATTTTGAAATGAAGCCTGGGGGCAACTTAAACCTTCACCTTCACATGCACGTGTTGCTGTGGTCCTTTGATGATTTTCCACAGCTATTGCAGCATCCCTACAGGAACTCAGAAAATAGAAACATCAGGTAATATAGCCAGCATCCTGTTTTTCTGCCACCATAGTGCTAAGATCCTGTTTCAGGTTTCTGTTTTTGATTGAAATGTACCAACACAGAGCCATATATTCCCAAACATTTACATCTGTTTCTAGCAAATTTCTAGGAAACCAGAGGGAGTCACTAATGCAGTGAGAAAGACATGATCCCTCACTGAAAGACATGATCCCTGGTTTCTTACAAAGCAACACCGCCAATAACTGAACCCCAATTGCTCCCAATGGTGAGGCCACTGCCTTGCATATAGCTCGCTGGGGGTGAAGGAAAAAAATCTGTACAATCTGTATCACAATGTTTTGCTTGGGAATAATGTATCGATACACGGACGCCAAGTATCAGTCTTGTATACAAAATGAAACCTTGTTGCTTTTTCAGTCTACTAGATGTTTTTTTCTGTTGTGGTCATGATGTTGAACGTGAGATCAACACAGTGTTGGTCTGTGTGCTCGACTGACAAACCCATTTTGCGTGAGATGATCCCAGCGAAAATATTATCTTACGAGATAAAAGAGATGTTGAAAAACTGTATAATGTTGCAGTGGAAAAATGTAATATAAGTTATTGCAATACTCAGCCTATCGCAAACATGTTTACAACTTTCAATAAGATCATATCGTGACTTATGATAATATCATATGAGGTTTGACAAAGTGTGTCAATGGGGAATAAGAGGCAAATTATAAAGCGCTTTGGATCAAGGTGTGATATAAATGGATGTAAAAAAATATAATCTGATGCGGCAACTCTTTCCAACTCCATTCTTACAACATGTACTTTATCAGTAGTAGTAGTAACATCGGTTTCACTAATGCTATTATTTGAACATGTGTGCAACTATCTAAATGCCAGATGAGGCATAAGGGAGGTCTGTTAAAGGGGTAGTGGGGATGTATAACACAGACTGCTGCCCTGCTGTCTACACAACTCCAAAAGTACATTATGTAACAATCTACTGTAGTCTGCATTCCGGTCTTTAACTGGCATACTTATTATGTCTCCATCCCCATTGCCATCTCTGTTCATTGTTGCCAGGGGAATTGTTTACCTGCGCTAATGTTGCTACGTCTGGACTCTTTAAGGCGGTACACTGCTGAGTTTAAGATGCAGGAGCTCTGGCTTGTAACAGCAGTGTGTAACCGTATATTCCCCCCACTGCCCTGGCTCTATCAATCAAACCACACACTGGCCGACCCTCTGATGGGATAAATGATTCCAAATCTGACTAAAGCCGTTGCTTTGGCACTGGGGTATACATCTTGGCCTTTAATTTAATAATGCAAGCTCAGAGGAGTGAGGCACCTGGACTGTGATTGGTCAGCGGGTAGGGAGTCACAGAGGAGAGTCCTTGGATACTGTTTTCTCTTTAGCAGCCCCTGGTAGCCATCCGCCTGCATCTCTACTTCAGCCAGGTCACTCTCTGTGATAAAAAGCGTTTCATTTTCCAAATCCATTCCCTCCTACCTGAGCTTCTCTTTCTCTATCCCCTCCTTTTAATCTGTCCACCGCTAATGGTTCAAAGGCTTATGTCTCTGTTTTACAGACTCCTGATCCATCTCCTCTTTAATGTGCAGTGTTGGTCGGGGGAGGCATTGGGAAAAAAGGAGTGATGGGGTGAGCCGAGGCTTTTATTCAATGTAACTACCATAATACTTCTCACAGGTCTCAGATCTGGTTTCTCCTTGGCTGGTTTCAATTCAGTGGCCAGTAATCACCATTCCTGAGGAGTTTCCACTTTATGTCCCCGTGTCCTCTTCTCTTCAGCCAGCAACAGCAGGCAAACACATGAAACAACCCCTGAAAAGCACTGGTTCTTTCTGATTGTAGGCAAAACATGCTGACAGAGATCTTTATGCAGGTTACACTTCCTGAAAGATGCAATATACGAGACTCGGTAATATTGCGGCAAACAACTACTTGCTATGTAAAGATATGGAGTAATGTCTACCTTAGCAGAAAATGAAGTTGCTGTTCCTCTGTGTGTGTGGTTATCTGATCTTGCATATGCTTTTAGTGCATGTTCATGCATGTACGCGTTCCCTAAAGGCCAGCTTACGGCCACTGCTCTGCACAGCTCTCATAAGGCATAATAAGACACCTTATCATTTTGATCATGATCATTCATCGCGGAATCGTAGAACCCAACCTCAGGTTCCCTCTTCGGTAGACATCGTTAGCTCTGTCAGCACTTTCGCTGTAGCTTGCACTGCTGATGCCGTTAGCACCGTTAGCACCGTTAGCAGCAAGCCGCTTACTCAGCTGGCACCATGTTGAGAGCAGTTGAGCGGCAATTGAGATGCTCCTAATCTCGTATAAAGCACCTTTAAGTTTTGAAGGTTTCACAGTGCTGAACTTAAGTTTAAAGGATTTTATTGACGGCTACATTTAAAGTTCACAGCTTAACAAGTGGATGTCACAGGAGAGAAGGTATTTTGTCTATTGATATTCCAACAGTAGTAGTAATCAATACTAACTAACAAATGAACTGCTCCTACATAGTAGGTGTTTGTATTGTGAGGCACACACGCGGCTTCACAAATGACAGTCTTGGGGAGCATTTCTGTAATGGAAACACATGTTTGAATGTCAGGTGTGGGGCAGCGTTCCTTTATTTCGAGATGTTTTATAACTTTCAAGGGATATCTCATCTTTGCGGTATCCCTGGGATTTGTTCAGTGCTTGTCAGATGTTATTACAAATTGAGAACTTTGACAAAACACAGCGCTCGGTCTTGGTGTATTTTGATCCTTCCCTTTTCCCCCAAAAGAACAATTTCATCATCTGCGATTTTTATGTCTGTGAGAATGGACCAGGTTGGAGTCGGTGGTTTGTAAGCTACATTGCCTGCCTTCTGTATGCTTTAGTTTAACTTTCCAGAAAACTATAATTTGGAAGCATTCAGTAAAGCTTCATGAGATGAAAAGGTTTTTTTGGGTCTTTGAAAAGAAACCAGCCATTTGTAAAATTGGTGAGTGATGACAATTCTCCTCTGATCACTGGTTCATCACTTTGCAAGACTCTCAATCTTAAACGCTTTCATCGCTCCTTAGGAAGTTAACCGACAGCATATGCTTGTCCTCATGTGAATCGGACACACTGGTGGGTGGTTAAGTGAGGCCGAATGGATCATTGCTCTCTCGGCTGTTGTCCTCTGTTTTATTTGGAAATCAGACAAGAATGACCTCATCTCCCTCGGCTTCCTTTAGGTCATCAGGCTGTGCAGAACCCCTCTACCCTTTCATTTGTTTTCCCATATACAGAGGTCCCACAGTGTGCAAGCATTTAGATGCCTGCAGAGGGACCGTGGACTTGTGGCCAATTAACACGTCACACAACACTACTTTTTTCACTGAAGGAAATGATCACAGAGGATGCTAAATTGACTCCCCGCAGTGCCAGCCTCTCTACAAAACACCAAGAAAACGGAAACTGAGGCAATGTGAAAAAGGGCTACAACTGCAACAATGTGAATTGCTACTTCACAAACGGGGGGGGGGGGGGGGGGGGAAGCAATTGACCATGTGGGTAAAATCATGGTTTCCTGTTAGCAGTGGAAAGAACTGTGAAACCAATATTGGAGAGAATAATGCAGTGCTGTATTTGTGCTGGGAGAACAAAGGATAGTAGAGTCATAATAGATTCAGTCAGTAAAGAGAGAAAATACAACCCTAAAGACATGTCTCTGTTTGTTTGGTAGCAACCGAGCATAACGCACATTGCATCCACTCATGCATAATCCACCATTGAATTGTGGGTGCTGAGTAAAACAACCCAGAAGACTTTCTGTCTTCAGAATAAAGGCACGTGCCTCAATTATGGATTTCTGAAATCTGCATCACATCCAGTCCACAAATGTTTTAGATACTTTTTATACCTTACAGAACTCAAGACTAAATCAAGCAATCCCTCATGGCAATGAAATGAAATACACAGTGACCATTTCTTTGTCACATGTACGTTTCTTCAGTGCATAGTTCAAGAAAAAGGGGCATCAGGAAGGTCTATTAAGATATGCCACAAACAAACAATAAAGCATGGTTTAGGTTTCTTTAAAGTAGTCCAAAGAGTGGGACTTAAATCAGGTTCACTATGTGAGCCTCAACTTTACTCCATAAAATCTAAATGCAATACTTCCCGGATGTTGCCCCCGCAAGGGATTGACAAACTCAGGGAGGATTTTAAAATGACAGCAGTGTTACTTACCAGAAGAACGGTTGAAAATCTAAATGAGGGCTGTAAAAATAACGAAAGGCTAGGTGTCATTCTTTAGAGCAGGAGAACATATTTTACAATCCCTGTTAGGGAATCACAAGGACAGAAACTAGTTAAAATATGGACAGCCAGAATACACTACGAGGCCCATTAGCGGCTCAGTCAAGGTTTCTGGCGTCTCATGCATTCATGAGGATCTGTATGTGGTCATTTATTCAAGCTGGCTTACAGAAGACACAACCAAAGCATTCATTTCAAATGCCTTCTCTCTGGTGGAGTCGTGTCTTTTTGAGTTCCTTGGAGAGAATATGCAGGTTGGACGGGACGACGGATACAATAATACTGTGCATAGTTGAAACAGAATAGTGATTAGCTAACCTCTTTGATGACCACAAAGGAGGAAGAAAAACAAGCACATATTTGAAGGCCTGTGTGTTATGTGTGCATAACATCAGGGAGACTGATGAATACATAAAACACCAACATAACCATGATTATAAAATGAAAATACAGCTCTACAATACTATGTCATAACTACTTTACCTTAATGTGTGCTCATATTTCAGGATTCTTGTACTGTAATTTTAATGTTAAAAGGTTTAGCAGCCTCCGGCAAAGTGAGGAAGATGCTCCACTCCTTCCTATTCACTGTAGCTTTACTATCACAGTGGAAGTTAAAGTGGGGAAACCAGAAGCTCTGACATATAACTAATGTTGAAGTCTTTATTTGGTTTGGGCCTTGTTCAGCCTCCTAAAGAGACTTAGGGGTCCACCTAATCCCTGGGACGCATTCCCTCCAACACACTCATCCACTCCAGCCCCCCTACCCGACCAACTCCCACCCCACCAACAGGACATTCAGCGCTTCTGTGGTCTTCCATTAGTAGAGGAGAGATTTATCCGCCCACCTGTCTTTATAGCACATCATACCAAGACACGCAATGAATCGCTTAGCTCCTTCCCTCTGCAGGGGCTCTGTGTACGCATATACATATATTTCCACACCATACCACCGTAGGCCTTTTTATCCTTGGCTGCCCTCAAATTCTAAAACGAACTTGCTCCAAGCCCGTCTCTGGACAGGCTCAGTTTTGATGAAAACCAGGACCCTGTTGAATGGGGTAAAAAGTTAGCACGTTGGCCATCAGGGGAACAGTGTCTGTAAACACGTTTTGAGACACTGCACTCCAGAGAGGGAAACTTAACTTGGGTTTCTCTGCAAGAATTGAATATCTGCTCTGGGAACTCGGATAACTGCCTCAGGACCACATTTTCAGTTTTTACTGAGCTGTGGAAGGTTTTGAATGGTGGGAGAGTCCCAAGCACATATGTTAAATGTTGTGGAAAAGAAGGGTCAGCCAAACCTGGGATCGCTTTTCTGAACATTGTATATTATGAATAAATGATGCATTGCTTTGGTCAGAAAAATCCATCAGAATCCAAAAGCAAAATTGCCTGTCCAATCTAAAAAAAAAAAATGTAATTAATTTAATCATATTTATATAATCAGTACTTATGATATTATTTTCAGGACCTTTAAGGTTGTTCCAATCTTTATTTTCAAGCGTATTTATTTAATTTATAAGGATTTTACTTGGAAATTTAACATGCAGTTGAATACATTGCAACCTAAGCTTTAACCGCAAAATAGCTGCGTATGTGATAGAGATGCATACTCAAACATCCCCCCCCAAAAAAGAGCCCTATTGAGACATGAGAAAATGTCTGTTTACCTGATACTATTCAATCTACAGTCCTGTATTCGGGATACAATTTTGAAATAAAACTTGTTATTCAGGAAATGGCCAACAGGCATCTCTCGACCACTTATGCTGGACCTTTGGATTTAGAAGTCATTCATCAGAATGCCGATCTCACCTCAAAAAACTCAGAATAAGAAACACACAGAGCAAGAGCTTAGCAAATATAGACATACTGCAGGCTTTGAGCCTGCCGTCTGCAGATGAACACTGTCCATTAACGTAGCTCACACTCCCTGGGATTCAACCATGTTCAGTGTGCATTTGCCCTACAATGTCAATGTTTAGAACTCAGCTTCTCACCATAAGACAGCTCAAGACAGTGTAGATGTTCTCCTCTGTCTTTCCAGGCAATGCTACTGCTGTCAAAACCAGTCAAGAAAATCACTGACATTAAAAAAACATTAGACTATATTAGCTGCTCTGCAAACCCATTCACATCACTGATGTTGTTACAAAAAGCACTTTGATGCTGTTAAATGGTACAAATAGAGACTTTTCCCTGTGTGAAAATAAAATATCTGAAAAGCTAATAGGAGATGTAAATTCAACATTAAATTCATGTTTTTGGTTGATTTTGTTCTGTGCGTGTAATAGTGTAATTTACATGTTTGCTGCTGAGCGTGCCAAACTAAAAGTTTCATTATGCAGAGTGTGTGTGTGTGCACGCGTGTCTGACTCTGCCAGCAGACTGAAAATAGAATATGACTTAAAAGGTTAAAGGAGCAGTCTTAACTATTTCTTAAGTTTAATCATGCACGCTAACCGTTTGAAGGAGTCAACCTTCAATTGCGAAGCTTTCCTCTTCATTACCTAAAATGGAACAGCTTGCAAATCAGTTGTGGCAGACCATTTCTTTCCTCCTGTGAAAGAAAAGGTGCACATTAATTAGCTTGTATTTATTTAGCTGGAAGCCCTTATAATTCCAGGAAGAAAAAAAAAACCTTGGGGGAAGTAAGGTACACTAGATAAGGTTTTCTTTCTCTGTTTCAAAGTTGGTATTTTGTTAGCTGAATGGGAGAAACACCCATGTTACATGTAGACCCTGAGAGGCAAACGTTAATAAGGTGCAAGCTACAAAATCAGGGAGTACAAGAACAAAGCAAAGCAGTATGCATTAGAGGGGAGAGTTTGCTATGAAAATAGAGATAAGATGGAAGAACACAGCAGGAAACGGCCGGTTGTCTCACCACACAAATCTCCCCCACGCAGTTGCTAACAAAGCGATGATGAGTTTGTATGAGACTGTGGTTCTCTGGAGCAGGATTAGTCTGTGGCTCATCACTCCTTCACTGTGAGAAATCATGGTCACAAGGGAACAACATTTCATCGTAGGTCAGGCTGAAGCAGAGCGTTCGGCTGGGACAAAGTGCAGGGTTGGATGGTGGAAGGCTGACTGTACAAATATAGGACCATCATTTTCAACAATAAATACATTCATGAGATAGGATGTGATGTGTCATGTTGCAGGTTTAAACTGACAAGAGGAAGGGTAGGGCAGTGTGTGGTTTTTGGTGGGCCACACATGATATGAATGGAATTCATCTTGTAGTCGAGGATACATTTCTTTAGGAACTCACAGATCTGACAAAGCTGTTTGAATTCCTACAAAACATCCCGCAAATCATCCGAGAATTTAATCAAACGTCCCAACACAGGATGATCCACTTCATCAACTCTGGTGGCTCAAAAAATCAGAAACAATCCTGGTCTGCTTCTACAGATTACTCAGTGAAAGCACCTAATTATCATCCACTGCAGTGTGCACCACTATATAAGGTAATAGGCTATAGTGCAACAGTGCATGTGTGTGAAACTCTACTACAAGACCAAAAGGCCCTCAGGTCAGAAAGTCGGTTCCTTTCTGTCCAATAGAGCAGGATGGTATTAAAATGGTCATTTTAATTAAAACGATTACAAAATGAAATGCATAAAGAACTAATGAATCATTAACAATCTACAGATGTGTCAGTGGTCATTCTTTTGTGTTGTCCGGCTTGGTTAAATTATTCAGATTTTGACTTTGGAGTCGTGAAATGAGATGAATTAAATGAAACCGTAAATTAGAGCAGTGCACATAAAGTGAACCATACGGTGCTACTTTGAAAGGCAGACAGGATAAAACAAGGAAGAAGAGATAAACCGAGGACATGAAATAGCAAGTTTAAGAAACCTCATTATAACAGCTCTCCGCCACTTGCTACCAACTTGGAAAGTATGACAGATGTGCAGAAGGGTCTTTCTGGCTTTGTTTCTCAGCATTTCCCATTGCTGGTGATGTGTGACCCTATGGCTGAGACTAAACAATGCAATCGGCCTTGTTTTATTGACCCAGTGATTTTCCCTCTGTTCAGCCCACATTGTCCTAAATAAGCAGGTATTACCAGTGACAGAAAATCAACAGGAATCTGAATGCATTTCTTTCTTTTGTTCTGATTTTAATAACCTTCTCATTTTTAGGGTTCCACAACATCTGCTTTCGCTGCTTAGCTCTCCCCGTCCAAACTTTCATTTTCACGCTTGGCCCCCATGTATATCTTTTGTGTTGGTTAGGCTTTCGCAGGCCACAGCCTTTTGAGGCACAGCCCGGCAACGGTAACAAAAGCCGTCTTCCAGCACCTTAAAAGATTACTTATCACATTATATCTACAATTTGAGAAGAATAAAAATATTTATCGAAATCTTACAGGTGGTTATGTCCCTGATTTTTTTGGGGCTGGAACTTCCGCTGGTTGCCTGTCAACTGCTCAGATCCAAGAATTAATCTTGTGTAGAACCCCTGCAAAACGACAAATGTGTTATAGTTTTTACAGCTGTGTCCTCCTGAAGTCTCAACAATAAGCTAAGCTAACCAGCTGCTGGCCATAAATTCATGTTTGCAGTATAAACAAGAGGGTGGTATCAAACTTCTCATCGAACTCTTCGCCAGCAAGAGATTAAGTGTATTTCCCAACAAGTCAAACTATTCCTTTAAGTTAAGGACACAGCTTGGTAGGGAAACACAGGCTGTGACAAACCACAGCATACATGTTCCTGCCAGGCTCTTCCCTCGCTGTCTTTACAGTAAAGCTTGAAAGGATAAGAGCAGCACTGTATGGAAACACCTGCTATCCATTTAGACTACATTCTATTGTGTTTGTGCAATGCAGCACAAAGAAGAGGGGAGCTGGTGTCCACGGCTAGTTGAGAATTTGGCCAAAAGATGGTTTCATGATCAAGAGCATAAAGGGACAATTAGGAAATCTGGAACAGGAAGAAAAACATGTAATGCTGTGAGGCAAGAAGGTACGTTTTTGTTGATGGCAACTTGTCTTTGGCTTTCTCGCTAGAAAGGTGGTGTAGACAATTTCCAAAGATGCAGTCATCTTGGAAACGGTGCTAAATTTCAGACAGCACACACACCCACACTCGTACATTCATTACCCTTGAACTCTCAACTCACATCCTTCCCTGGGTAATACCATTTATACCATATCCTTCGTGGAGCCGTCTTACTGGAAATGTATCTGCTCGTCTTGTGTATCCAAGGAATCCGCTTATCTGATGTTGACTTCCTGAGATCTTGCCTGTAAACATACCCGAGGTCCGTTGCTCTGTCTAAAAATCACCACTAGGTCTCATGGGTGAGGGAAAGAGGAAACTCAGGAAGGAGGGAAGATGCGGGAAAGGAAGGAACAGAAAGAGATGTGAACGGAGGGGTCGAGATGAAGCGAATGTACAGTTAGAGTCGAGTTAAATATTGTGGACAGAAGGTTAGACTGTGTTTCCTGAGGCAGGTTCGAGGCCCCCACCCTCCCACCGCTCTCTCCCAGTCTTGTAACCCTGTAATGATGCGCTACCCTGACTGCGTTAATGTTATTAAAGCCCCAGCCAGGGATGCCGTTCCAACTAAAATAAAACAACAATGGCTCCCAGGACTGCAGAGACCTTACAGCTTGACCACGAGTAACTCAAGACTTCAGAGCTCTGTCACTGCTTTCCTGTACATGTTACATTCATTTTTCAGATCTGCTCCAGACCTCTTGTTAAAGGAGTTTGTAGATGCAAATGTCGAATGAGATGAAACTTTGTCGGAGAGAAAGGTCTCAGTCCTGCAGGCTAATTTGTTCTTTGGTGGGTTTTTATTAATTAGAATAGTGGGTTTGTGGATTCCTTTTAGCAAGGTATCACATGGAATATCCAGTCAGAAGGAGCAAGTAAAGGGCTATGGTTGTACTGGGCAGTTCCCAGTGGCAATGCACACAACTGTGGATGTATTGGATAGGCTAATGACCCAGAACTAATAGCATTTATTAATCAGTGGAATCACTGCAGGACATAATCATATTTCTTTCACATTCAGCTTAACTGTATCAACCATTGAAGCCGAGTTTTTGATTTGTCTGTGTCAGCTTCTGTCAACAAGTCCTCCAAACCAGAAGACCTAACACATCGAATGCAATTGGCCTAAAAATGACCCATATCAGCGTTCTCTGATCTGATGCCCGCATGCCTTTGGGAGGCTATTCGTGCTACTGTATGTACTGGAAGCAGAGAAGCAGAGTGTGCTGATCCTCATGCAAATATCATACACACATCCAAACAATGTGGTAAGGGGTGGTCAGCCGCGGCCTATCAGCTGGGCTGCAGCTGTCTGTGTCACTGGATTAGCAGTCACACCTCATCATCCTGTGTGCAGAGCTAATCACAGGATGCCCAGAAGCCAGCAGGAGACCATTAACACTCAAGGGCACCCCAGTGGAGTATGAGGGCTGCTCAGCCGCTCAGAGCCAGTATGGCCATGTACGCCACTAACAAGCCCACTCATGTTCTTATGGAGAGTTGTGCACGAATGCGGTAACACACACACCTAACACACAAACATACATACAGTCTGCAGTAGCTCAACATGCACAGGCAGACAGTCCTCAGCACTCGTCAGGCGCCGCTCCAAAAGAGAAACTGAATAGCTTTAATCGTGGGAGAGCGGTGAATGGCCGGTTGATTTCAGCATGTGTGTTCATTTCCTGACCATCAATCCCACAGTCCATTTGGCTCAGCGCACACCGGTGATGCAAACCATGCAATTCGAGGAAACCCAGTATCCTTTATTTTTTTACAACACAATTACTATTCAAGAGGGGATTACAAAGGAAAGACAATAATTAGCTGTCATGCTATTTCTAATTCCACAAACACACTGGGAATTGTTCCTCCTAGCAAGTGTATCAAACATGTATTTAGTCTTATTTTGTTTTAATGAAAACCTGTGCAATTAAATGTTGCCTGCTTTCAATATTGACTTCAAACACTGCAATCAATCAAAGGAAACAAAACTGGAATTTTCAACTACTTACCGCTATTGTTGAGGATTGTGAATATATAGACATTTTAATTAATATTTAGTAATACTTGCATGCTTTTGTTTCTATTCACGTCGTGCACAGCTTTCATTGTTCTCATACATGGCCAGAGCAGTATATATCATCTTTAAAAAAGAATGGCTCAGTCTTCATGTAGCTGTATGTAAGACTTCTCTGGTGTCTGCTTTTCAGCAAACTGGTAAGAACCAAGCAGAATGCACACAATATCAACAAACAAGCCTTTAAAGACGGTCCTTCAGAACCTATTCGCCCATTCAGTCTTCAAATTTTTTTTTATGGAGCGACACATCAATAAACGCTTATTTTCTCATGTTACGCATTAATTTGCCGGCTTTGCAGTGTGAATTAATGGGACAACAGAGAACAGAGAAAGGAGGGGGTGAAAGAAAGGTTGTTTTAAGAGGAGGCTGAGAGATGAATGACAAGACATGACAAACTTCCTGAAACTGGTTCGCTGGTAAACTTTTTGTCAAATAAGCTGTAGAACAAAATAGACAATTAATTAAAAAAGAAATACAATAATGTAGGCCTAAAGGACGTAGTGAATTTGTTATGCGGTACACAGCCCTAACAGTAGCAGTTACAGAAGCAATAGACTGGTGCAAGGTTGGCATTGCACTGGCTCCCTTAACAAAAAGCCAATGGGATTTTTTCATTGTATTTTGGATTACTGCCGATAATAAAATACAAGAGGAGTATCAAACGTATTGTAAATCATCGAAACAAACGTTAAGGTATCTTAAGGTCGTGTTAACCACAGACCTTAAGGCATCTAACCCATTTAAAAAAGCCATTAAATTCAAGACAAAGGAACAATGAGCGTTGTAGTAACACCACCAGCAGGCCAGCTGTGTGTTTTGCTCGTGCTCAGGACAAGATGATCTTAATTGTGTCTGTTCAGAACATGGTGGAGTGAGAATTATCATTTTTTTACAGTTTCTTTTTGTTTTAACCATTAATAATGTGTCTGTTGCGTTTCATGGACACCAGGTAACTTATCACTTCTAGCGGTCGCTCCACTTATGAATGCAAGTGTCAAAGCTTTCATTTGCTATACTGGCTCTTTTGGGCACCCCTTGACCCAGGGCCTGCAACAACTGACCCGGTTGTTCCCCCACTGATTACCAGTAGTATTATTGGTGGTAGAAATGATGCAATAGCATTTATTGGTAATTATGGTAGGGCTAGCACCCAAGCTGGTACTAATATTGGAAGCACCTGCATGTTATATTAATACACATAGCATTTATATTGGTAGTACTGTAGTAGTAGGATCTGAGGTACTACAGATAGTAGTACAAGAAAAGAAATTGAGGCACAGTAAATATAAAGTGAACTAGTTTATAGAGCAGTTTTAACAAATGTGTTTAAGTGACGCTCTTTAAAAGGCCAATGGGCATATTATAAATTATAAAGTTGAAACAAATGACATTAGAAGTCAGCGTGGATGTGTCCCAGAGCTGGTCAGTTTGTATCATATTTGTTTATGCTAACGAAATAGCAGCTGTTCAGCTTCGTTAAGAAAAACCTTTTCAAAAGTTTTCACCTTTACGAAGCTTTCAACTCCATGTTTTCACTTTTTGCACAAAGACCAATAACAGGAATTTTCAATGAGAGATTGCTTTGAGTTACAATAAAACAGCGGATAACCTGGAGTTGACTGCAGGATTTTGGCGACACTACAAAGACACAAACAAGGTGCAAAGAAGAGCTGGAGTTCTCTGTACACGTGTTCATGTCTGTGAATTTCATTCCTGTAGTGAGCTGCATCTTCCAGGATGATAATGTTCCCCCGACACATATGTGATGACCCAGTGGCTTTGTGAGGATCAAACTGATGTCAGCCATATGTCGAGGTGTTGCAAATTAGCCAGATGCTATGATCCCAAAAGAGCTTCATGGGTGATTTTCAAAAAGATGCCATTGATGGCATTTTCTGCATTATCATTCCAAACTGTTCAGTCACTGACCTTGACTTTTGCTTCTTTTTTTCATTTGACCAGATACACACTATACATATTGAGCATTTACAGACATGGCTGTGGTATAAAAACCACGCAGACTCGAACTAGTGTTTCAATGGTTTCCTGCCTTGCTGTAATCTGTAAGTAACATGTTTCAAGGGATAGGATTTCAATGTGCAGGACATGTTTATGGCTGATCAAAAGAAATCTACATTTGAGTGACTGTTGGGCAATTCAGCCTGCTAACATTCACCAACTTATGGATCGATCCTCTTTGTTCTAGTTGCAAATTCTGAACAGACCTTGCCTACAATGCACATTGCAGAGGCGCATTTTCTGGCACTTAGTCTCAGACATCTTTGATGCAGTCGGTTTTGAGGCAAAAGAAAAGGAGGGTGTGTGTAATCTGACACACTATAAACTAAACTCAGCTTTTTTTTCTGCACTCATTGAAAACACTCCATTAGTGAGCAAAATACTGGAGTGGCTGATGTGTACGGGAAATGGACTTGTTCACGGTTGTAGAGTATTAAGCTCTGCTCCCTTAAGTATTAATCTGCCTTGCTTATCTCACCACTTTGATCGAGGTGGAGCAATTTTCTTACAGTCTGCACTCAAGTTCCTTTCCAACTTTAAGGCCTGAAAACTTCTCGTTTTGGCTTTCCTCCTCTCAGCCTCTCATTACTGCCGTGTTTTTGCACTTGCCTCTGTTCAGGAACTAATGACAGTTAAGTTTATTAAAGCAAAGCTGAGCAAATAAACAGCTCAAATATGATTACATTATCCAGTACGCTACTTAATAACCTGCATGGCATTATGTTGTACATGTTTGTTTCCACTCTTCCCCTAATACATTTTGGCTAACGTCAGTGCTCTTTAGTCATCTTTGCTTACTCAACTGCTATTCAAGCTGTGTGAGGACCAATAAAACCATCTTATCCACCTGGTATTAACTATGAGCCACTCCGGCCTTATCTGTAATTAGTATAACTCATGGGATGGAGATCACGGTGTGTTTACACTGTGGCTTTAAGAGCTCGTTTAGGGAAAGTATGTGTAAGACACGTATTTATCTCTTGCTGCTCATACACTGGCTGCTTTCCAAACCAACGTTAGCGAGGACAGTTGGACCACAGGAAAAGAAAAAGGAGCGCCGATTATTTTGGTCCAAAGATCAAAAGCCTTAAGATGTTGAGTTTTTTTACACAAGTTGACAAAGAGATTCACAGCAGTAACAATTACCTGAATAATAGAACTAGGAAATGGGATAAAGCCCATGTAAACAGCACATCCAAGGTAAAGTGTCTATTACAATTAAATCAAAAGTAATGATTTTGAAAAGTGCACAAGGCAAGGTCACACGAAAACAGTCTGATAACATAACTAATATTGACTTACTATTGCTTTCTTTATCAGGTAGGTAAAAGAATTAATCAAAAAGGCAAGAATGAATAAAATGTTAAAATTGGAACACATCTGGTGAACTCTGCCAAGCTTTTTCCAAAAGAGACACTGAGTTCTCAAGTTTGCCCACAGTGGCAGCTTCCTGCGCTACAAGCCACGTAAATGCCCCGACGGGACAATATCCCTGCTGCAGTCCCCGCCCTGGTTTTTAAAGCTCTTGGTAGCCACAGCTATGGCTTCCAGATGCCGTCTTCAATGTGTTTTTAGGGAATAGAAAGGAACTAATCTAATAATAAGAGTGGGCAGCACAGGAGAAGCCTGGAAGGTGGGGAATAATATTAGCATATCTACGTAAATCAGAGCCCTTGCGGCGGTCCAGCAGACATTTTGTTAAGACGCCCAGACCACCTCGGTTACAGGGAATTACTGGGTGTGAAAAGACAAGGCACACACCCCAATGTGTGTTCTTCATGTTAAAAAATAAGATTATAATATATGTTAAAAGGAATACAACACAACTGCTGTTGATGGTGCTTAGTGTTTATCAGTCATCAAATCATGAATAATGGAAACCCTGATTTTCCCTTTGCTTCATTACACTAAGTCCTTATTTGGAGGCTTCTCTCCCTGAGACATCTTTCCAGTCCTCCATATGGTGCTTTTATCATCCACAGACGGGGCAAGTTGTATGTATTTATTCATTTATTTTGGGGAATGGAGTGGAAAATAGTGTTTCCGTGCTAATTTAACCAGTTCAAAGGGATCAATCTGAGGAGAAAAATTCCCGAGAAATAGCATTAAATCGTCTCAATGAGCATGATCCCTATCATGCGGGCTCTGGCCCGTGCTGCAGAAAATCAGGACAAACGCTGCCGGGGCTACATCTGTGGAAACTGTGAGGGGACCCAAAACAGTATCACGTTGATAAAAGAAGATTATTCTGCTGGCTCTTGTGCGTCGACTTGAAAGACTCCAAATGGTGTTTAATTGCCACAAGTGTAGGAGAGGATGAGCTATTTATGACTGCATCAGTCCTTCTGCTCTGCATTCCTGTGCAGTAAGGCTGAAGGACTGCCTGGGACTCATTGCTGTCAAGAAGTAACGTTTGAGAGAGCCAAAGAGAATCATTGAGATTCAACAGACCAACTGAGTTTGTCATTTAATTTTTCTCCTTTCTTCCAAAAAACACCCCAACTGTCACTCTCTTATCCTATCCCTGGGGAAGGCTACCTTTCTCACCAGAGGCTGTCGAAGAGGGAAAGTTATTTGGAAATTCACAGGAGGAAAATGCACGGTATTCATTCAAGATAGACAGGATCCAAATGTTAGCGTGTGCCATCAAAAAGACACAGCTGTCCTCACCCTCCCCGGCTGTCATACTCTCAGTTTCTCACTTTCAAGGACTCCTGGTTCTGCCAAATTTCTCTTCCTCCCCATCTTCCACTCTCCCAGCCACTTCCTCTTGCAGAACTCTTTTACTTTCTCTGTCACTGCCTTAATTTCCTCTCTCCAGTTTCCTATTTCACTTCCTCTCTTTCAGGTTCCAAGTATCTCTCACACTAACCACTTCTTCTCTTTCTGCCTCCGAACTTTCCCTCCTCGCCGTCCTCCTGGTGAGATGCTAATTAGCAGGTGGTGTAGATAGACGCATGGGCATCTTACACATAAACACGGGGAGAGACGTTGACACCAAGGCCACATGCACTACCTTTTCTGTTTATAGCAATCACACGAAGGTCTGATTAATGTTTGAGTTAATCAGTGGGACAGGAAGGAATTTAGCTGTGGGTGTGCGAGTGAAAGAGGAGTGGAAAGAGAGGGAGAGAGCAGTTACATCTATCTCAACATATTAAAAGACTGAGTTTATATCTTTCTGCAGTATTAGGCGCGTGTGTATATGTAGGACAGGTAATTAAATGGTACTTCACCATCATTTAACCATTTCTAACTAATACAAGTCTCATATTTATCATTTTAAAGTTTCCTCTCAAGGGTGTGTATAATTCTGAGGAACTTTGTTTTATTTATTTTCAATATATGACCTCAGTGATGGGTCGATGTTCAGGTGATTATATTGGCCTGATTCCCTCACAGGAGACAGCTGAGTTGTCTGTCTAAGTGCCGTCGGCAACAAAAGAAAACAACCTGATAGCATTAAAGATAAAAAAATATTTTCTCTATTAATTCATAACAAATGCCCTAATTGGTCGCCCTCTAATTGACTGGTGTCTCTGGGGTGTACCGTGCCTCTGGATTCAGTAGAAAGAGACGATACTGACCCAGTCCTTTTAACCTAAGTTTCCTCATCAGTGTTGATGTGCCACATGAGGCCTTCTGCCAAATTAAAAGTAACAAAAGATGATGAATATCAAGCTAATGGTGGGCAGCTATCTGTATTACAAAGTGACACAACTGATAATATCAGATACATGTCATCATGGGTGTTGTACAAAATATTGTACTTTTCCTACTCTTCTCATTTTGAAAAGTGGAAAAGCTTCTGAAACAACACTACTGGTGTCTGACTGGGTCTGTTATGCCACATCTGGAGTGGAAATACGAAATGAAAATTAGCATCAAGCTGATTCGTCATGATTACTCTTACATCTGTTGTCTGGGCCTTGCTGGTGGAATTAGAAAGAAGCGGAGATTTTAAATTGAACACGTTATGTAGCCCTTTGTAATAATATAACTTCCTGAATTTTGTTCCTGAGAAAGCAGATGTGCAAGTGTTCATTTTGTCCACCAATGTCTCCAACTGCCACATTTTCTTTTTTGAAAAGATGCTAGAATCTGCTGTTGAACTCTTTGAGAGATAATATTGTGCCTCTTCAAATTGTGACAATCGTTTCTTTGATCAAATCTCTCATTGGTTTCATGATGGACAGTCATAATGAAGACCATGGGCACTGGAGAAAGGAATGATACTGTATTGCAGATGTGACAGACAGATTTGGAGGTTTTAATGTGGTTTTAACAGTGTTGGCACAGGAACTGTAGCCTGTTGGGGTCACTGGATGATAATGTATGCTGATCACTCTTAAACCCCCCACAGACAAAGGGTGCTTTCTAAGAAGCAGCTCAAAGTCAAGATGTATTTCCTTGTTCTGGACACAGCATGGCACTCTTCAAATTGAAATGTGACCTGTGACAGTTCTGCTCTCTGCTGTGGCATTTTGAGTCAATTCTGGAGCATCATGTGAAACCCTCACTGTCTCTTCGCAACCCCTTCCTTGTATTTAGATTTCATGATGAATCCCAATCCGTGACAAACCAATCACACATGCCCATCAGTGAAGGGACAGTGCTAAAATCGGACACAGCGGGGGTTGAGAAGAGCCTCCTTTGTAATCAGAACACGACTCCAGTGAAATGAATCCCCTTTTCTCCCTACTCCCTGTTTTTTTTATTGCAAGGCCCCTCTCCTGAAAATCCCCACTGGGTGGTTAGTCTTTCCAGTCAACACTGAGACTGACATCAACGTAGCCATCTCATTACTCTCAAAGGGATCTGGGAGGTCAGTGCTATCAAGTGGAGTGGTGCTATAAAATAAATTGAATGTTCCGCTGAGGCAAATGTTGAAGGTGATGGACAGTGAGGGCCCCTGCTCAGAACCACAGCCCTCTCCAGCTCCCCTGGGTGCTGCAGACTGGGACCTGAGCTGAGAAGCTGGATGACGGGGAAAAAAAAGAAGGTTGCATTCAGAATTAAACATGAGCAGCCCGACCAGTGTGGTATGTTGGCCATCCGTCACTCTCTGCAGCTCAGAGAGGTTACCTGTGCACGTCCAGTGGGCCTGTCAGATATTGGAATAGACACACTTGACTGCACAGAGGTGGAATCAGAATTGTAGATGTGGAAGGAGAGGGAGAGGGAGAAAGAAGCCAATCGATATGAAAAATATAAAGTGGCAGAGAGATGGTCTGTATTTCTCTGGTTTTGGCCAAAGATAATGTTAAACTAGAGTTCCACTCGTCCTTACAATGTGATTTTAAAGCTCTGATTGTAAAAATCACATTTACTGTATGACATTATATGACATAAATTCACCACTTTAAAGCAGAGCTCTGGTTATTTCTGACCTGGATCATGTTAAAGATATTTCTAAGTCCATTTATTAAACATTTGACTACTCAGTGGTTTGTCCGAAAAATTAGGTCTGCAGAAATACCTATATTTACAGTATTTAAGGGTTTTCTGTGTACTTAAGAGAAACATTTCTTCTGGCTATTTTAGTGATTAAACCATATTTCCAAGATGTAAATAGTGTTGATGCCAAGATGACTATGCCTCTAGTTTGTGGTTGCTTTGATGTAAGAGGTTAAAATAAACAACGTGAGATGACATCACAAACTGACTGACAAATATCATTAAAAAGATGTGCTTCGAAAAAGAAGGGGATACAGCATACTTGGCGCATTAGGACTTAATTTGAAAAATCTAGCAGCCCAGAGAGCAATGCATACGTATCTCTATAATGAACGATGATAATTAACCAGCTTTTGCTCAGAATTAACTGGTATTGATTGGTTGTTATCCAAAAGTAGGGTTCAGATTGAAATTATGTTTTGAATCACGCTACTCCACCATAGAAGTAAGAATGCCACTCCTTTCTCTCTACTGGCTGGAGTTTTCTTTGCAGCATGTTTAATATGTGGTCCTGATTCCCTGAGCTTGTGAGCTATCCCATTTCATTTTCAGACACATGCAGACATTGAAATAAGCTACATACTGTGTAATAGTTGCACATTTCCTCTATAAAGTGCCAGCAATAATTTATCTAAAGCTGTGCTGCAAAGAGAATAGTTGACTTTGTTGGAGAAAAGAATACTTTTGCTGCAGTGTTGGATTTGCCTGTAACAGCTGCTAAAACAACAGTGCAGCAGTGGTTCGCAGGCTTGGCATAGAGACAATCTGAAATGTGAGCTCAATTATATGTATTCATGCCCTCATAAATGGCATATGTTGTTAGTGTGTGGATATGCTTTGACAAACGAAGTAATTATTTGCCTGAAATGACTGAAATAAGGCGTGATGAGTTAGTTATTTGTTTTAAAAAATGAAGGAAAAAAGTGTCCGATTTAGCCGCTTTTTCTCACGTTGGCAATTTTAAAAGAAGTGGCTATCACACCAAGCTGGGCTTGAGATGAAGCTCTTAAAAAAATCTATTCAACCTCCAAAAGAAATATGTGGGTTGCTTGTTGCTTTCCCAGAAACACCAGGAAAGGGGTAAACGTACAACTATTCACAATGACTGTCCTCCAGCGCACTGCTGGAGAAGCAATTCGTTGGAAGAAGTCAATCCATTTAGCCCCAACAGAAAGGTGGCGAGCAGACTTAATTGAGGTCTCCGGCTATATTTAAAAGGAGTAAATAATTTTTGCACACAGCAGGTTGTTTTGAGCAGGGTTCAAATGGCTGTATACACATTCCAGTAATAGAAAGAGTACTCGAGTTGAAGTCTGTTCTGTAATTCTGGGAAAAAGAAGCTTCACTTTTTCTTGTCACATCTTGAAAGACATTGCAGTACGTCCTACGTCTCTGCATGATACCAGAAGGCTAATAACACTTTCCCTCATTGTTTTAAAATCTGAACTCTTCTGTTTGGGCTGAGATCTTTATTCTGCCAGCATAAACACTGGTTTGAACTGTAGAAACTGTAGCTGCAAAAAAACAAGAACTGCAAATAATGTGTGTGTGTGTGTGTTTGTGAATAAGAAATGTTTAAGCCCTGGACAATGAATAACCTAGCTTTCATTTTCTCACTCTAAGAGTGCAAGAAAACCCTGCACACTGTTGGACACGCACGCATACACCAAACGCACACTACCTATAAAACACCTGCCCGGAGGCTTAGATTGAGACGGTCCAGAGCCAGACGAGTCTTTGGCTCACTTCCTCCAACACCACAACAGGAAAATCATAGTAGACCATTCCTGACCTGTAAGCCCTGTGTCTTTTATTACAAGTGCTATATAATTGGGCCGTCTGGCCTAAATTATTCAGTGTCCCTCAACAATTCGACGATTATTTGTCTGCAACTTGCCCTCCTGGCCTCCTTTTCCCTCTTATCGGCTCTTTTCTAAATGTATATGTCGCCTCACTGGCATGCCGAGTTAGCCCTGTGTTTTTGATTATCTTTTCATTAGTGTGTTTCTAATGCATGAACTCCGAAACCAATTCAGCCGCTGGCGCCCTGAAACTATTCTGGCATGAAACAGCTATTGCAGCGTTTGGCTTCCACCCCAACCCAGCCCCCCCCCACCCCCCTTTTCCACTGCCAGTAAATGTTTAAATATGTTGCTGTTTTGTTTGAAGGACCGTGTCACCGCACATGGCTAGTCAGCAGATGCCTTGAAGATAAGAGCACACCTTTTACTGGCAAACGTTGTTTCAGTGTTGTGGTTACACCAGTCGGTAGTGAAAGAATGGAGCTTTGTTACAAGAGAGACAAACGCTATTCCAACAGAGTCAAAATTCTATGAAATCCTCCATTTTAACCTCCATAAGGTGTTGAATGCAGTGATTAATTGCACACTATTCTGGGGACAGGAGAGGGAATAGGTTAATCTTGGAAACTTAATCCACTTTCTGAACACTGGACCTTGGGTATTCAGCTGTTCCAAGGCCATCTCAGACAGTGATAATGATGAAGAGGATCCACAGCTGGTTACACAAACTGCAGCAAGAGGTATCAACAGCCAAATGAACAATTTTTTGTTCTTTCTTTGTGCAACTTGATGCGGTTAGAGCTGCTTGAATGGCAATAATGAGGAGAGAAAATGGAAATATTATCTCTTTTAGTTGTAGTTCTTTCATTTTGGGGAGGACCAAAACATCTTTTGTATTTTGTCTTTAGTTTTTTCTCATTACTTGGCTCGATTTTCCTTTTGTATATATGACACTTATTGTCCCAGAAGCAGGAAATATCAAGTGACATCTTCCAGCTAAAAGGCCAGCTGTAGCTGAAGCAATCAATAAAGGGAGATGGATGACGCTGCTGATCCAGACTTTGAGGGCTATCCTTCATTTGGATCCTTATGAACTTGTAGACGTCCTCCTGCAGACTTCCTCCTTACAAGTCCCAAATGTCATCCACTTCATCACTGCTACCCTTTGATTACTGCTTCCTTATTAGTCCTTCATCCTTAAGGCCATAACTTTTCAGGCGTGTCAAGTTTGGAGTGCGACATTAACGGAATCAATATTTTGACACCTTGCCTTTTCAAGGCAGGCAATTGAAGTCACAGGTATAGTGGGTGATCAAGTTGTGTGTGTGTGTGTGTTGGGGGGGGGGGGGGGGCTATGATTGACAGGTAATAGTATAAGGACGCTCTAAGCTCTGAGGCTCTGACATTGTCCCAAAACCCATTCTGTGCATCATGAAACATATATTTTGGTTGGTACAGTTACAGGTTGACATGGTGTTATTTAACAACAACATTAGCATAAATATATTAATGAGTCATGTTGTTGAATTCATGACCAGTACCTCTAATATAATTAGAAGACACATTTTAAGATGTTTTTAGACATGCAAACATCCTCAAAACATATTGAACTTACTGAGTTAACTATCAGTTGTGCAACATCTCATAAAAAAAACGTTGTCTAGACATCACTCTAAAATTGGTGTTTGTTGTGTGACAGCCCAGTTAGTTATTGTTGACCTGAGCTAGCCAGTAGTTGATGGTGCCTTGTGACTCATAGCTGAAACTAAATGTAGTTAGAAAATGTTTGCTGGCTAACAAATGTGATTTAAAATGTGAAATGTTCTAATCTATTAAATTCACCTGAACAGCTAGGCCCACTATTTGTAAAAAAAAAGAAAAAAAATGAACACACTTAAAAAGAAATGAGTTTGTATTAGTCACAGAATTCATTGATTTAAATATTCTGCTCTCTTCCCCACAATATGCTAAAGTAAACTAAATCAAACTACTGCATTCTGGTGTGTTTTTGTTTGCTCTTGGTGCTGAAGTCGTTATCCGTGGCTAGCGAAACGCTGAAGGCAAAGTCCCAGTCAACAGACTGCTGCCCGAGTAATTGCAGAACTTACTGTCAAAACAGAGACACGGAGAGGGAGAAGAACAGAAATAGAGCTAAGAAAAGGACCGGGCATGGGCAAGGCTCAGCTTCTGCAATGTTTCAGATTACAAACACACAACTCACATACACACAAACACACACGCAGGCACACTTCGGTTAACTAACACCTAACTGTCGCCTGGAAGTTACAGCGTATGCTTTGATCATATGATTGTAGGAACATAAAGAGAGCTCATACTGTCCTCCAGCTCCGTGTGGGCCGAGGAAGTCAGCTTGGTTATTACCCAGCAGCACCTGCTTCTCTGGGGGCCTCTGTGGCACCCACTTAAATGATATATAAATGATTAATGAACAGACACCAGTCAATGTTATTTGAAAAAAAAAAAAAAAAAGATTAGTGGGCTGGAACCTAACACATTAATCATGGCTCCCATGACAGTGTTGATACTGTAATAAGTAGATTCACCATTATGGAATATTTTAAAAATATGGGTCTGCATAGTCAGCCAGCCATTTTGTAGTTGTATTACACAGCTAAGAGATATAGACGTGATGAATAATCTAAAGTTTTTTAATACCATCAAATGAATTATTGTTCAAATGAATTATTGTTCAAATGAATTACTGTTCACTATAACAGGCTAAGAGTTGAGACTTTACTTTATTCCAGCAACACAAAGTAATTAAACTTTCTCAAGAGAGAAACATTTATCTTCTTGTAGTAAAAACAGTATGACTGACTTTACTTCTTAACTTCTAAATTTGAATTGTAATAACTTGAATCAAGTACAATGCATTTACCCGATTTTGTCAATACTTTATGCAGTGATGCACAGGAAAAGTGCATAACATGCAAGACTTTAGACTTTTTAACAGTATCTTTTAAAAGACAGGTACATTCAACATCCATTGTCTTTGTGTTTCAGGGAGAACATGAGTGTGACTTATTTTGCTTTAAAGCTAAAAACATTCAATTCAGTGAAATTCTATTAATTTTGGTAATGTGGGTCTTTTCTTAAAAAAGTGGTAGTAGAGGTTGAGTTTAGCAATTTAATGCATGGGAGAGCAACTTTAGTTGCTACTTTGTTCTTAGTTGGAGATGTGTGATTAACTTCAATTATAAACTCTCCTGTGCAGTGCTTGATTTGATTTCTGCCCTTTTTCCTCATTTTGGGGATTTGTTTGCAAAGTGCTTTAAGAGTCACATGGAAATATCCTCTGGTCATTGTTGGGCCTTTGCACCAGCTTTATTGTCTTTCTGGTTCGAGAGAAATGCAAAAAACATGTGCAAACATACTTTGCTGATAAAGGTGATTCTGCGTCTAATTTTCTGTATGAGCATCTTTTTGATTCATGAATTACTTTAGTTTACTATTTGATTGGCAACACTAGAGGTTGTTTCAGGAGTTTCAGAGATGCAGTCTGGCTAGTTTCTGCTGTACTTTTTGACTTTAAAACACTTTTTTTTATGCTGTGTAACTATAGCTGCTCTTATCTTGCTTTTCCAGTGTTGAGCTTAGTCTTATCAAAGCTCATAGTTATACATGGGAAAGGCTTACAGTACAAGGTTGCATGCCTACATGCCTGAGTAATGCACTTTTTTTATGACGTACGGGTAAGACTCATTTCTCAACTTCACTTTTTCGGGAAAATCCAAGCTCTGTGTTTTAAGGAGACTTACAGCAAATTCATCCACTTCAACAAACATTTTCCCATGTGAGATGCTATGAGCACGCACTCTCAGTGAAGAAATAAATACTGTACTTCAAGTCTAAGCATTGCACTGGGTCACACATAGAGTGTGTTAAGATTGTATGTTGTTAAAGGCTACAAATGGGAAACTCATCAAAGACCTCCTGATTCTGCTTGGCAGTCAAGCACTCAAAAAGCACACATTTCATCACAGCGACTTAAGTCAGAATTGAGGTGGCCTTGACCGAGGCTATTCCCAAGAGCACAAAAAATCTTTCATGTGGAAGGCATACGCTTCACTGTTACCACCAATCCTTTCCCCAGCTCTCTCTTACATGCACAGAAAGCATAAAGTGTTTATGACCCCATGTTCAGGGGTCACATTCAGACTTTTATTCGTTACTCTGTCATGTCAAATGCCCCTATCAGCTTTCCCCCATCCCATGCATTTATGTGACTAAGGTGGTTAAACACAAATGCAGTGAGAGGTGCCGACCCTGACCTTTGACCCCAGAGAAACGTACATACAAACGTCAAGCCAATAACTAGCTTCCTTTTCAGAGCAACCTAAACATTCAGGAGCAGTTGCTGACAGGTAATTCATTGGCCATATCAGACAAGAAAGGAGGGAGAGGCAGAAAAGCTTTACAAATATGGGTTGCCTATGTGGGTCACAATGACTGAGTTGTAATGACTCTAACAATTGGGATTCTCTATTTGTAGCAAGGCATGATGGGATGGAGGAGATCTGTGTGATTGTTGGCCCTGTCTTGAGTGGCCACATTTAGAAAATTGCTGATTTGAAGGATGAAACTACGATATATTTCCACTTATAAAGGGGAGAAAAGCATGCGTGGGTCAGTGTTGAAACCTTAAAGTATTGGGAATTCATGTTATAAATGATGATTGTATTTGAGCACTAAAGACTTTAAGTTAGCAACGGCACACTGTCTTTACTATCTGTGTTTCCAATGTGAAGACTGACAAAGAAATTGTGTATACTGTATACAAACAAATGTAAATCCAGTTAGGAGACTGCAGATGCAGAAACAAGCAGTCAATTATTTAATCTAGTCTAGATCTTTCAATATGAGTTCAATATAAGTCAGTGGGCCATAACGTGTGGTCACAGCTTTGCCGGTAAGAAAGTGGATGAAGCTGTAGTGGCAGAGAGTGAGGCAGTCTGATGTTCATCTTACTTTCTGTAACCAGTGTAGCATTAAAGCATGGATAAGCTACAGGTCAATAATGAGGCAATGCATGATACAACTAAACAAAGCCTCAAAGGTACCCATGCAAATCACCCATTCACTACAATACAGGAGAGGTATGGTAAGAATGATTTTGTTTTTTGAGCATATTCACTGTGGGCTTTTCAATATTTGACACAGCCTTGCTGAAATGAAACTGTAAAGCTCAGGTGTTGAACTAATCAGCAATTTGTTCTTTGTAAACAGACTCTAGATGCTCAAAGCATAGCAGAATTAACATATTGTGTTTGATACCACAGAAAACAAAACAGTGCTGTTGTCTGTTTTAGCTGCTCATTATGTATGACTGAGAAAATACAACAGCATATTTAACATCTGGTAAAGGCTGTAAAGAAAAACTGTAGAAACTCTAGTCTAGCCTTTTACTTTCAATTGCGTTTCCAAGTAGCACCCCGAGTATAAGATACTTCAGAAGAGGATTATTGTGGGAACAATGTTTCTTCTTATTAAAGAAGAACAAAATCATCACCCATTTTTAAAATCATCCAGTGAGAGTTCACAGGCAACGTGCACATGTCTTTAATTAACAAGTGAGTCAACGCTAATAACATTAAACACAGCAGACTACAAAGGTAAATAGCTACAGCAGCCGCTGAAATATTACATAGCATGCAACAGGTTTCAAGCAGTTAACATCCCTGCATCTCAGTCCATTTTCTAAGGGAAAATGTTGGCAATTGTACATTTCTGAAAACCACGGATACAGTGAATGTGGACGTTGTTGGATTCCGTCAGAGCAAGTGATGATTTCAGTGAGCTTGCAGAGCAAGCAACATAGTATATCAAGTAACCATTATATAAAGTTATGTGTTATGAACATTACATGGTATAATAACAAGTATAACGATTAAGAAAGTCCAATTAAGGCAGGTAGAAAGCGTGGTGAATGGGTCAAACAAACAGGACTTTTACCAAGGAGACCACTGTTCATGTTCTGTGTAAAAAAAAAAAGTACTTTACACTTGTAATGTACCATTGTTAAGCTTGTAACTTAACGCTACGTGAGAAATTCGGGCTGTTGTTTAATTATGGTGGTTAAGTTCATTACTTTGTAATGTTATTAATTTGAACAAGAACCATGATCATTTCACAACGTTAACCACATGTCATTGTCCATTTTTTTGCAAACGTAATACATGGCTGATATGAAAAGTTTATATTAAATGTTTGTGGTTCAGAAATGTCAACATTGAACGTATCTCGCGGTGTGCAAAAAAGTACAATACCAACAATTTTTCTGGCAACAGGGTTGTGTACCTAGATTAAAATGATGATGGAATTCTATGATGGGAGACGGCATTGCCTCCGTCTGTCTAGTTTGCTGCAATCTTTCCACTGAATTCTTACATTTACTAAACCCACTGATGTGTCTGCTGTGTTGAAAGTAAACATTTCAGACTCAGGAAACATATTATATCTTACATTTTGAGAGTGATGGACACAAAACTAGGGCTGCTCCCGACCAAAGCAATTCTTAGTTGACTTTATATCTTATGTTTACCAGAGATGTGCTCATAAGTTGGAAATAAATCATTCAACATGAAAAAAGCATAAAAAATGACTTGACTTAAGACATCATAGTTGACTAAGACGACCGATTTGTCAACTAATCGATGAGGCAGCCCGAAAAATGAAACTTTCACTATTTTATAAACTTTATACTTTGAAATAATAAGTAAATTATGAATTTGGCTGTCTATTTGAATCTGGGTTTCTTGCCAGAGGGCTGACATGATTACTGTATAAAGCACAGCATTTTTTTTAAATTTACAGTATTTTAGTTTTAGCAGAGTTTTAGGTCCGATGCTGGACTGATGTTGATTTGTCTGCTATGACATGGACGTGTGGGGCCTCTACTCCACAGGGAACCATAACATGGTCATCTGACTCGGCTGCTTTACTTAGTCCAAATGTTTTCCCCAAATGTCAGGAACCAGGATCAATGTGTGCTTTCATCTTTGCACGTGTGCATGAGTGTATTCTAGGGGTGTAAAGATGAACCAATACATGTCGGATAATCGATACGAGACTTTTAGATACTGCTACATCGATATAAAATTCAGATTCCGACTCAAATGTTTTTAAACTTTTCCGAAACTTAAACAAGTTGTTTTGTTGCCTAAACAGGTTCTGCACTGCAGGGGCTTGTGCAGGCGCACTGGTCGCTTGTGTTGTTGGACATTCGTAAGATAAGGACTTTTTGTAAGATATCATATAAACTGTTGTATGAGGATACATTTTTAGTTCATATGTGCACCATTTTGCATAATATGATTTAAATGAAATAATCCCCTGGTTCAGTTCAGTGACGGCTTTAAAGAGTGATGGAGTTTGGATCGGGCACGTGACCTTTTTTCATCTGTCATCTCATTTTCATCCAGAACCTAATAAAGGAGAAGTGCCATGAAAAGCAATGCTTGAAATTCTACCTCCACCAATAATTAACATATTCTTATTATGGCCTTTGCTAATGTGCTCTGCTGTGTCCTGGCTTTATCCACTCGTTTCTGAGAGCCAGTGATGTTGTGTGGGGCTTTGAGTATTAAGTAACATCTTGTACTGTCTGCTAAGAACATGACCCCACCCGAGAGTGCAGTAGGCTGGCTCCATGGGGGGAAATGGAGACACGGCAACCATTCAGCTTCTTTCCCCTCAGAAAAGACCCCTTCCTGGGTATAAGACTCTGTAAAGGGGACAGTAAATGTCTCTTGGCCTGTTTACGTGCAGGTAAGTGCACCCATAAAACAATGGGGATGTAGTTCAAGTAAGGTGAGCAAGTGAAACACTAGGGTTTCAGGAGAGGGTATGCACTCATGTTCCATGTAGGGCCCCTTGGTTAAAAGCTTCTTCTAAATAGCTTGTGTTTGTTCTACAAAGGATATTGAGGTGCTATCATGCTACTGCATCTACAAGTCTAATTAAGGGTTTCCTTCTAAGTCATTTGACTTGTAAATTGATAAATACTGGGCAGGCCCTTTTCATTATAACTTGTGGGATGCTAGTGGAAGGGGGGATTATGTTGTCAGGATGTTTGAATGAGTGGATTTTCACATCATCTAATAAATACATAATTGCCTCCCTGTTCTGAAAATATCTCAATCTTTCAAATGATATCTTAAATGCACCCGATGTATCTTTTCTGCACCGTTGTTGGTCCAGCCTCCGATTGTGAAAGTGTCTATTTGAGGCACATCATTGCAAAAAAAGAGCACACAAGCTTGTCGTAAACATTTTCAGTTTTAAAACTAGAGTAAAAGCACACAGACAAAGCTGCTATAATGAGTAGAAAGGGGAACCTAGAGGGCATTGAGAGTTCACTTCGACACTCATCAAACATCTGTTGGTTGTTTTTTTTTCTGTCACTTTGTCAAGCTCCATACCCATGCTTGTTATGATTTGTGGAATCCTCTTATTATCCGCGATGGATTTGAAAACATCCTCCTCCTGCACAAACCGTCTCTGATGTAACCAGCTTCTCACATTGTTTCATGACTGAGTCTCAGGTTTCTCAGGCTAAGCACAACCACTGACAATGTATTCCATAAATAACTGGCTTTAAGTCAGAATTGCAGAACAAGTAGTGTAGCTGCTGAGCTTTCTGCTGTTTTATCACACGGTTTCCAAAAACACCCTACTCTGATAGCATACACATGGAACCAGCTCTGTGGGGTAGGGGTTAAAGTGCTAAAGAATGAAAGGACAAAGACCAATGGTGCCCTTGGTATTATCACTGTGGTTTGTGGGACATTTTCAGGCTCATCTAAAGCATTGTTGTGTGTCTAGATTCCTCCTCCAACACCCACAAGTGCGGGCGCTACAGCCACAGCCATGTTGGCGTGCTTTAATGTGGCCAGCCATTACCATTGTACAGACCGCAAGTGCATTTGGTCTTGCTCTGATTGTGGTTTTTATATTAAATGAAGAGAATGGATGCTGTCAGAAGCCACAAAGGCCTCAGCCTGGCCTACTATCAGTCAGTTAAGTCATTATTATAAGCCTTTGTTTAGAGTGACATGCTTAAGGGTGGGGTTTGGCTTAGCTTTTGTCTCAGCATCAGAAAGTGCTTGCAGTGCTTACTAATGACCGGTAATCCCACACCCTTCTTACCACTGTGCAATTGGCTAATTTATTAGTGGAGTGTGATTGCCAACCGAACTGAGTGCTTAGAAAAAAAACTGTGAGCTAATGATTGCTTTAATCCTCTCAGAGAGCAGTTCCAAACTTTCCTTCATGTTTATATTTATATGCCTTTAACCCAAACTTTGCGTTCAAAGCCAAGTGACTCCATTCACTTTCATGGCGGTACTGAAAGCAATTTCCACCGGCCCAGTTGTGTGTCATTGAAGATGTATCTGTGTGCCGCTGCGCTCTGTTCTGCTGACCAAAGGAATGGAGACAAGTTTGTGGGCAGCCAGTCCAGTTACTTTTTAAATTGCTGTTAAAGTAGGCAGGACATTTTGGTCATCTTCGTTATTTATCTATACTACACCATTGACTTTTTGATTGATCTATCAGAGTAAGCACAACCCTGACAATAAAACAGGTTTAAATATATGCAAAATATTTCATAGGAAAGTTTTAATAGAACAGATTGCAAGTGTTCTGAGTTTACATAATGTGCAGCATTCATCTAACCTGAGGTTGAATGGGGTGTTGACAGGAGAAGACGTGTCAACACCTCCCAGCATGTTTAAAATGAAAAAAGTGTGTATTCATTAGTTTAATGATCTTCCACACTTTCGCTGACAGCTAATTGACAACGGTTTGACTCCTGCTGGCTGCTCTTTGCATTCCGCCGCTCGGGTTTATGAAAATATCGATCTGGAAGCAATGATATTTTTGGATCTTTGCATATCTGTGCAAAAACACCACTCTCTCTGGCTGCTTCTGCAATTTCCCCTCCATTTGTTTTTTTTCTCTCTTCTCAACCTCCAGAAGGCTGATAATTAGCTCTCATTGGCATTGGAAGCTCATTAATACCTCGTCACCATCCAGAGAGAAAGCATGTCATTGATTAGATTCTCACCCAGGGTAACCACGGAGACCCCCAGACTCTCTGTCCGTGCCCATCTCCACGGCTGAACATTAATGAGGCAGCAGAAGACGGCAGGAATTTGCTGACTTCATGCGTGCTCAGAAGATGTGAACCGGCCTTATAATTGCTCATTTACCCCCCACACCACACACACACACACACACACACACACACACAGACATACACCCAGCAAGTTTCCAAGATGCTGTCGAGACGCACCACTCAGAATAACCGTGCCCTTCATATCTCTTCAAAGCAACAGAGAGAAGCGTAGGGTAGACGATGATATTTACTTCAGAAAAAAATAAGATCCACAAGTTGGATCAAACAAAGTAAATACTGAAGACATAACTCCCAAAAGAAGACAGAAATACATATTATTATTCAGTCTTTATCAGATACTCATTAAAAGTTTTGCATTTGCCACGACAAATAAGTAGACTTGGGCAAAACCTTGAAACAAATGTCTTACTTTTGAATTAAGGGGTTCATAAGCCAACAAATGCAATGATCTATGGACAAAACTGACTTGATGTAATTAAACCATTATGATTGAATATTTTTAAGATACTGGTAATAAAGTAGGGGGGGACGGTATACCAGTTTCATCATCATCACTGTTCGCCCACGACAAGGTTTCGCAATACCACCTTTACCGTGATGAATATGGTTAGGTATATAGGGTACCGCCGTTCATTAAGTATTAGCAGCCACACAACTCGCATTAGCTTCTGCTGAACTGCTGCAAGTAAATATTAATATTCAATGTAGGTCAATACCTCATATTTATTCTCATTTGGATATATCTTGGATAACACATTTGTTTTTTGTTTTTGAATGATATGTTCCCTTACATTGTCTGCACAGTGACATTTGTAGAATCATGTTTTGAGTTTCCCTTTTCATTTTAAAATACTGTGATGTAATACGGTCATCGAGAAAGGGCTAGATTTACAAAAGCAGACCAAGTTTTGAGTGATGAAGGGCAACATTGTCAATGAATTGAAACCACAAGAAAGATTGTGTCAGTAGACTTTATTCAAAGCTGTGCAATCTTTTTGTAACCCTCATATATGAACTCCAGCTGAGAGCAGACCAAACTCCACTGGATTCAAACTGCAAGTCAAGCATCTTCCAATCAAGCTGCCACTATGCTTCATCAGAACTGCTTGTCGGATGGTTGATAGTTTTGGTTACTTCTCCCCCCACGCTTTTCTGACTTTGGAATTAAGGGAGCTGTATCCCTGTAACTTTAAGAAAATCCAACATTCACACCCTTTTTTTTTTCACCCCAAAGGCCAGCTGTGACGAGGTGAGAAATAAAGGAGTATTTGAAGTTCTCCCACTAGCTCTCATTATTCTTTTCACAATCTATTTCTGTCTCTTTCCATGTCAACAATTGAGTGAAAATGTATGAATGCCTCCCGGGAGAGACTGTGAAAATCACAAGTTTCATTCTGCCTTTGAGTGTGGCCATTATTCAGGTAAAAACACTTCAGCCTTCCTTCGTGGTCAGACAACATGTTATACAAGCTACTTTGTATCAGACATAACTCACACTTTATGCTGTGTCAAACCAAACACAAAGTGAATTTTCGGCTCACGTTACCTACGCACCGTGGGATCGTAATTTGCTTTAGACACGTTGGAGAGAAGATTCCAACGTTTAATTGAACATGGACAAAATAACAACTATTGAAGGTCCTCATTTTAAAGCTAATCCATATAGGGTGTTTAGTCCAGTGTAATTTGGGACCTGTTGCATATATTTACAACCACTCGATCACGATCTTTCCGTTTCTCACTCTATGTCACTCTCAAACACACACAAAAAAGACACGCACACATACACATTGTGTGAGTCACATCGTTTCCTCTTGCCCTTTCTTATCCCAGCCTGACAGGAAAGGATCAGCATCATCCCTTCCTTCCTGTTCCCCTTTCTTCCTCTCCTCAGCACCACCACCTCCATCTGTATTTCTACGCCTATGTCTTATTTATCCATTCCTCTCAAATAAAGTCTCGGGAGATGAGAAACATCTGCTGCACGTACTTTGAAGATGCATCGCATTGCTCAATTACATGTAGGGCCAAGGTCTCGTTTGCATTCAGTGGCATGGAGAGTGCATCGCTAACAGGTGGTGTGAGAGAACATGCATGGCAGAACGTTTGATAAATAAAACATATCATGGTAATGCCACTGAGGAAAAGCAGATTTGTGACTTTGGTAAACTGGCTTGCTCTGCATTCACAGCCAGAGAAAAGACGGGGTTTGAGGAGGTGGATGCTGGAGACACCCACACAATTACATACCGGCACATGTACTAAAAACGTAAATACTCTGAAACATTCCCCCACGTAAATATGTGCATGTGTTTATGCTCCTACAGTAAAAGCATTTGCATACGTGTCAGAATACATATTGAAACATGCTTATTCCTGAATATGTATGCAAATGAACTGAAATGTTGATGGGCTGGCAGGAAAAACGCCAATACTGGTTTGACTGGTGCAGGCAGATGGACTATAGCATCTTCTCAGAGCATATCCCATTACCTTTCTCAAACCCTACTTCTTGTCCTGGACCGGAGTTGGACAGGCACTCTACCATCAAGCCAAATGAGAAATGTGTATTTAATGAGGACGGAGGGAAGTGATGGTGGGGGGTAGATTAAACCAAAGTCTTCAGATCTGTTACACATGCAGGCATGCAGACACATACAGAGACACACATTTGGACACATGCAAAAAAAAAAAATACACAGGCAGCACAGCAAAACACTTCAACCTTTCTCAAAAATGCACACACGCAAACACACAAAATCCGAGAGGTGACCCGAGGTCAAAAGCCATTAGACCGGAGGGCATCTCATCTGAAAAATGAGAGCCTTGCAATTCATCATGCGTTTGATCTCTTGTCAGATGTTATCAGTCTTTTGTATCGTTTCTCGCAGAGCTGATTTGATTGGTTCATCAAATTGGTAACGGTTTCACATTATAGCAATAATCAAGAATCAACTACAAACACAATATCTTTCTGCTCAGTGGCATTGGTGCAGATTTGTCACGACAGGATGATGAATACCACAGTCCAGCATTGTGGTGCAGTACGAGCAAGATGACATATTCAGTACATTGAAAGGGACAATGCAAAAGCAAACAGACAGATGACTTTACTTTGTAGGCTGCATTTACAGGTTAAAGTGTAGGCTGACTTTAATAGTCCAACAAACAGTAGTTACCCAACATAGATCCTTATAATTAATTATATAAAATCCTATCATTATATCTTTGAATCCATTTTTTTTCTCATTTTGAAAACAAAGGTTTAGCAGTGCACTTATTTGGTAAAGGATCTCAGGGTGAGTTTGGCATTTTGAGTTGTCAATCACAGCTCTAATGAGAAGGGTACGGCGAGGTTGGGATGAGGTTAATAAATGACAAACAAACAAGAGAGAAGGAGGCCCTCTGTTCTGCCATGATACCTGCTTGCTAGGGGGAATCAGGCCCAGATGTGTTATTATGGGTGACTCCTGGTGGAAGTTGTGACTTTGGGGGTCACGCTGGGGCGTCTTTGTGTGCCCCTCATGGCACACAGCTGTGCTCCCCGTCCAGAAACCCCTCACCTTTAACCTTGCGACCCCCTGGTACACGTTTGGTAGGAATGTTGGGTGATTGGCTACTTCGCTCCCCTTTTCATTTCCTGTCGCTTCAGTTTTCACTTACAGCTTCACGAGTCTCCTGAGGTCTCCCTGCTCGTGCCTTAAAGGGATTTTCTGAGCTATCAAGGAAGAGCCTGCAGCTTAAATATGAATTATGGATGGATTTGAGACTAACAGTAAATCAATAATGCCTGCTCAGGAATGCATTACACTTGTGCAACTCATTATTCAATAAGCAATAACGGCACCCTAATCCACTTTATTTATGTGTTAGAACATAGTTAACCACGCTGACCTACTTTGATTTTGAAATGAAAGGTCACGTATGGCTCAATATTGTACTACAGTGGATAGAATACATTTAAATCTCAAGGATTTCCAGTCTGGCAATCTATGACACATCTCGTATGCGTAGAGCCTTGGCACCACGGAAATGTTACCGTTCATAGCTCGAGCAAATACAGCATACTGTATCTCTTGGCACACTTGTTGTAGTTTTGGCAACTTTACAACACATATTTGAACTTCAATGAACTCAGCACAACAACAAATGTACTGCAATGATACAAAACAAGAGGCAGATTTTGATGGCGGTTCAAGACAAGAAGTTGGTCTAGTAATGGGCACGTAATAAACCCCCTGTAAAAACGTGTAGAAATACTTGCTGGGCATCTGGTTTTCAACCGGCCACCTCCCTCCCCCGATGTGCCGATCTGACGTCTTTAAGCACATCTATAGTTGCAGCAAAATGTGCCCAAGAGTCTGGGTTGTGTCTGTGTTTATTGACTTTTGTCCATTTATTTTTTTAAAGATTTTTTTAGAAGTTGAAAGACTACATTTATTCTCCACCTTGTGAGTGACCCTGGTTCTGAAAGCTGACTTGAATCCGAGGTTGTGCGTTGGTTGTGCGTTGGCCGTCATGTGTTTATAAATCTCATCACTGAGCTGGATCAGTACTTCAAACAGCAGCTTGGTGCATGTAGGCTAAATGGAACACATGGTTATGTGTCACAAAGGCTGTTTGAGTTTTCATAGAAAATTAGATAAATTATGTACTTTAAATGGAATGTAGCAAGTCGCCTTAAAGCTTTTTCCTTGGAGACAAAATGAAAATAGATTTTTTTCTTTAACAAACCCTCCCCATTACAAACTGCCCTCCTTTAGGGGAATGAAAGGATGGGGATTTAGACTGCCACAGATGATGGATGGGTGCTGTGGTGTAGATGAGGTGAGATGTGAGACGTTGTTCAGTCACTTTTCTTTTTTGTCTCTTTTGAGGCCAAATGAAGATGAAAGAGAAACGCATTTAAACTCTTTGCCTTTGTATTTCATCCCCTCTGAGGCTGAGCACTGATGTCTCTCAGATGCCTGAGACAAATCCATTAGCTCTGCCGTATCTCAGCTACTGCAGGCGTCACCTCCGTCAGTGTCACTCTGTGACCAAGTGACGGAGACGGAGGCAGATAAACAGAGGGACACAGAGCCAGAAAGGTGGCAAGAGACGAGTGAAAACAAGAACATGCACGTGTTTGCTAAAGTTGACCACTGAAACTAGGATTCACAAATGTCATCATTAAGTACGACAGGTGGTATCCTTGATGTAAAAATGTATAAATTACAATAGTGTGCACATGATAAAATAATGGATGAGTCTGGTTTATATGAACTTTTAAAGCCTAAAGTATCTGTTGTAAATATTTCAGTCTAAACTTTATCATACATAGAATTGCAATTGTGACCCACTACAGTTGAAAACTCTGGTGTACAATACTGCCTTTAAATAAATAATGCTTTTCAAATAAAATAAATTAAAGCAAAAAATTGTGAACGGTTCAAAATGATCCTTTTGATGATTTAACCCTAAGCAGGACCTCACACTCACAGGTGGAGAACAAGTGTAACATATGTGCAGTATAGCTACAGGAGACCCTACGCTTTTCTGATACATTTAAAGCAAAGAAAATTCAAAGTTTCACTAGTTAGTGACTTGACATTTACAGAGAACCAGGGGATCATGATTGAATTCCTAGGTGCTACATTAAGCTGTTACAGAGTTAATGTAGCCTGTATTTTTCTTGTAAATCCACAGCTGTATAAATGGAAGAAACTTGTAAGACTGTAACAATGCTCTCTACTTAGGAGGGGAAATGTACCCGGTCAGCAGTTAACTTGTTGTTGTACAATTTGACATGAATGTGAACTGCTCTTTGCAAGTAAAGCAGCAAGATTTCCATTGAGTTTAAATAAACCTAACCTTTTTGTCCTTGTTCCACCCTTTAGGACACTGAAACAGGTCATTTTAGTTTGTTGTGGCAGACCGCTGCTATTATGGTAATGGATGAGACATGTCATGAAAGGGAAAAGAGGGAAATATCGGAGACATCAACAGGAAATTCCCCTCATTGCAGCTAATTTTCTCCCCTCTCTTGACAACTTGTGACAGAATGAGGAAGTTGGTGATAGCAAAGTGTTAAAAGGTTTGGTAGGAATGCATGGCAGTGCTGCAGGAGAGACAAGAATAAAATGCGAGGCTGGGATCGGTGTCTGTGACTCGGTTAGTACCAGCACACAGTGCTGTATCCTTATTTACATTTGTATACATCTCTCAATAGCCTAGCCAATATTCTGAATAGTTAATAAACTATTACATTCTGCTAGACTCTAGTAGAACACCCTTTGATGCTTTTGGTCAGTACAACACTAGCCAATACAAATATGAATATACAATATATTATGTATACAGTAGTTAATTTATGTATGTACATACAGTATACAACATGTACATGTTAAATCAACTTCGTAAATTCTAATAATTGAATAAAAAGTATTATGGACACATGCACAGTGCACACAGTATGATTTTGTACCTGTTGATCCTAAAAGAATAAGAATAAAATATGTTTGTCATTGGAAAAAAATAGTGCTTGCAACCAATCATTTGTATTTGATTCAGGTAGTGTTGTGTACCATCCGTTTGCCTCAAATAGCACAACAAACAGTGCTGACGTCTGAGCTGGCTTGAATGGAGCGATACCTCAAAAAAAGCTACACTTCTATGGACACCTATCTGACTTTGTTTTCTGTGGTTAGCTCCATGACAGTTTCAGAAAGATGAAGAGATAACATGGCGAGTAATAGCTTCATTTTTGGCAGTTGTATTATTATCTTTGTACATAAACCTGCTGCTGTTTATTGAGGGAATTCCAGCTTTGTCAAACACACCATGTCAGCTAGTCATTTAAAAGGAAAAAGAACAATGATTTGAGACAACCTTAATTCGAACTTTGTAAAACAAATGGAGTTAAACACACAGAAGGAAAATAATGATTGACAAACTGATAATATATTTCCCCCTGGCAAAATGGAATATGTAATTTTCCAATCCTTTATTTTCTTCTCAATTACCACACTTTTTTTCATGAATTCAACTTTTTAGTGAGCAATTCATCCCTCTTTTAATGTTATGGTTATCCATTGCTTTCCATGAACGACAACAAACAAGAATAACTGATTGTGATCTACTTTGAAATCCTCTGATCTGAGGGTCAGAGGGTAGACTTGGGTTGTGGACATAATAAACGTGTCTGCCTGAAATCTAATCAGGCTCACCTGAAAAAGTCCTCTCGGTTTAGTCTTAATGAATCTACTGCTTAAACGACTGAAACAAAAGAATGTAATACGTTGTCAACTTAAACCGCCGGTAATGGAGAGTTCGCTCCATCCCATAATGGTTGGAATGATTACATACTTTTCTGCAATTTACTTTAATTCATTGTACATGCATGCCATTCGCAGACGAGTCTGTGAGAATAGGAGTTCATTTTCTGTCATCAGTTTAATAGAAGCAGTCCGATGGAGTTACCAGAGTCACCATGATCAGAAAGAAATTCAATTATTTAACATCTGTAATCACAATGTTCCTGTCTCATTGAGGACTTTAGCAGACTATACTTATAACATGAAATTAATGGTATGATTTGTAAAAAGGCCTTTTCTTGTCTGTCCAAATTCTTACATCCTACAACATTAAAATAGCTTTAAGAAATATATGACTAGCCTAAGTAGTTGCAATATTTATCATAATTGCTTTTGCAGTCTCCTAAACTTAGTTTTTTCTTTTCTTTTCGTGGTTGCTAATGAGAAAAAAAGAAAGAGGTCATTATATATGGAAACATTGTCTCTACTAGAACAAAAAGAGTCCTTTCTCCAAACCAATGATTTCATTCTCCCACATGCTCCGTGGCTGATTCACACACTGACAGTGTTTTCACTCTGTGTTTCCTGAGACAAAAAGGCTCATGTTTCATTCAGAGGTACTGTATCTGCCGGCATGGTCCTCTGCACTACCCTCGCTCATCTACCCAAAGCCGTGTACTAGCTATGTCGGATATACTGTAGCTGCACAAATATGTATGCTCACTATCCTGTCACAGATAAGGTTTTTAGTTTGAGCAACAGTACACACCATAGCGTGTTATCTCTGGTGCCATAACTCTGGTGTCCGGTGTTTTCTTTTTAGAGAGCAGGTCTGATACGGTGTGTTGAGGTAATCACAATACAACCATTTCAGTGATTGATACTTCCCGCAAAGCCTTCTGGGATGCCATGTTTTTACAGGAGGAAAAGGGTGAAAAGTTGTGTTTCTCCGAATGAAAAACAAATGGAGCTGGATGGAACATTGTAGAGGAATGGAAAGGAATCACTACTTTTGTGGTTCCGTGTCAACCACAAGGTCGCATACCAGAAATCAGGATCCCTCACAGTTGAACGAGCATTTTGTTTCAATGGCAGCACATTTTAGTGCTTTCAGTTTACTCATAATCATGGAAATCGGCCAGTTAAAAATGCTTTATTGGCTCCCGCTGGCAAATGCCACCCTCGACATTCATAGTGCCATAAACTCACCTTTTGCAAGACATTGCTACATTTGTCCTTTCTTTTTGATTTGGAGAGAAGTACAAAAAGCGAGGAAGCTGAAAGTGTATGACAAAATCCATGACATCCAACAATGCCTCATAGCATAATGTGATTTTGGGATGAAACCTAACCACAATAGCATGCTGTACTATGGAATTTCTCATTGTACCCCAGAGACATTAGACCAATTACCTCGTTAAGTAATGTGTCTCCTTAACTGATTGGTCTGGTGAGAGAGAGACAGGCAGAAGGAGAGAGGATAAGACACAGTCAGAAAGAAAGGGGGGGGGCAAGCATGAGGGAATGTCACTGTTTTGTTGTAAAATGAGAAAGCTATGGGCTCTTTTTCAGAGTATTCAAAACAGCGTTCAATAACTACCAGATGGCTAAGAGAAGATATAGTGAGGGAACTTGATTTACTCAAAGCATTTTCTCTAAATTTTACTCAAGCTCTGATGTACTTAATACCACAAAGGGTGTATTCCCATACAACATATTCTAATGTGAGAGTTTAAGAGCAGTGAAGAGTGCCATCAGGTACTTCAGATGGGCAAATGATTTATTGAAAGAAATAACAGAACATGACAGACGCAAGCTTGAAGTCTTTTAAAGTCGGAGTATTAATGTGCTTTGAATAATAACGTATCCATCAGTGAGTTACCACCATTGTTCTGCAGCTAATATTTTAATACATTGTATAATTTCTGTTTGGTAAAGTGCCCCATTGGGTGAGGTAAAACCTTCTCAACTGCCATCATAACTTCTTTGTCTTCTTAATATGCAGAGTAATGGAGGTGAAGGTGTTTTTTCTTCACAGCCTTTTGTGAAAGTGTTGAAGCATTGACAGTATTAAGAGGTAATTTCCACTTCCTAGGGAGTGTATGCTAGTATGCCCGGGCAGCTGGGGTCAGGGCTTGTGTGAGCCAATGAAAGAACTCGGAGGGGTGAGGTCATAAGTCAGAAATGGCCTGAGGATTCTCTTGGGTGTCACATATATGTCATCAGGAGTCCTGTAAACCATACACTTTGGTGATAGATCGCACTCTTGCAGAGAAATCATTTTAAAGGAAGTGCTGAGTCATTGACGCAAACGCTGCCACATAGCTGACATATCTTCCCAACGAAAATGTCCACAGCTGAGCAACGAAGGCAACGATGTTAGATTTTTTATTTTTTTCAATCTCTGGTGTGCTTTATGCCAAGTTCTTTAAAGTTATGCACTAAAGTAAAAATTCTACGATGCTACAACTGATTTTATCAGACACGTTAACCTTCTAAACTGTATTAAATTACCCAGAGTGCTCGCCGCGATGTCTCGTCATCGCAACTGCTATGTGGCGCTCCAATTGCTCCTGGCTGCCAGGCTGGCGGTGTCAGGGAGTCTGCCCTCTACCTTGTGTTACAAACACAAGTCAATTACCCCAATTAATCTGGCAGGAGAACGGAATGGAGATGGAGATTGTTTTGCTTGAGTCAAAATAAACACAGTCTCCTTCCCTTTAGCATTCGCACACATTGCTGTTAATGAGTACAGGCCGCTGCATTTTTGGCCATTTTAGCAGGATAAATGTGCACATTTAGAAGATGGAGATCATTGCACGCATTACGTGCTGGCAAGATATTTACAAAGCTTGTTTAGACTCTGAGTCTCGATCTCTCTTCTGGCATTATCAACTGCAGACAAAGTGAATGGGTGAAGACAGACTTTCAGAATGAGTTGGTAACAGATGGAGAGGATCATATCTTGAAAAGGGACAGCAGTACACTTTGGTTGGATGCAGAGCGCTTTTACGAGAATGACATGTTTCGAATCATCTTTCACGTTCGAAGAGCAAAAGAATCTAGCGCTGTAAAAATAGACATTTACATTTTTTGTTTACGATGATGAATGAAGGAGATATGAGCCATGCTGAAGAGGAACATGTCATGGGTCTTGCTGCTCAGGTGATGTGGTGGTCTTGAGCGTTTCACTGGCTGCGTTTCCACTGTGCCGTACACTGTCCCAATGAAAAGCAGGACCCCATTAGGCCATTTGGACTTTGTCTGTGACGGCCATCCTAAGGCGACCAGCTGGTAGTTTATTAGTCAAGGCACTCTGTAGACCGTTCTCGTTAAACTCCTGAACCTTACTTGTAGCACCATACTCCTGCAAAACTATGCAGTTGACAATGAACCCAAATTTGCTGCTCATGAGCAAAGACCAAATGGCAACGATGATAAACCCAGAGAGAGATGGATGAAAGCTTTCAGTGACCTGTAGTGAAGGTTCAAAGCTTCAAGACATCCAGAGTTATTCGTCTGTATGCATGTGAGTAACTACAAAAGCAGAGTTGAGCTTTGACATTCATAAAATATTTCCTTCATGGGACTGCCTTTTTAGAGGGGTTGCTCTTGCTATGAGCCATTACTCATGTATTATTAAACCCAGTGAAGACATTTGTCAGCAAGCCTTAACGTGATATTCCGTTTCACTGTTTGCTGAACCACATTTCAACAGAAGTGTATCACCACCGCATGTCCTCTTTTGTGTTTTTTTGTACCTTTCTAAAGTACAAAAGTATCCATCAAACTATCCCAAAAAAAATCATACATATTACAAAAGGAGTCGTTGAAAAAGCCTCTGCTGATTAATCTTAATGCAGCAGGTACAGGTTTAAAATTATTCCAATCCTCTCACACCCTCCTGACTTGTCTGGGTTGGCTTGCAAAATGTAAAAGATCCCTGATAAAGAGATATGTGAAATAAAACTCAAATTTGTGACCTTTGCTCCCCCTCGCCACACTCAACTCTCTTGACTTCTGAGAAAAGTGCCACTAGTTTCCTCAGCTGTTTCTGGGTTTCTGGCCATCCGATAAACTGATCCGGCAGGCTCATTCGTGCCTCCCCTACTATCTGACCTTTGTACTCTCAGCGTAATTGCCTCAGGATTTGATGGACCAGTGTCTTTAAAGCACATGATGTCTCACTGCAGCTTGCGATAACAGCTAGAAGTCCTCCTCACCCCTGACCACCACAAAACCCTTTTCAAGAACACATTAACGTTGGTGGTATAGAAGTAGCCATCTGCTAAGGAAATAAAGCCTCCGTTACTCAGCCCCACAGAACTCTGGTTTTCATTTCCACTTGGGGGATAAAGCTTCAAGCTTTCCATCATGCACCTTTTAGCAGCACTTATGGTGCATAGTTACAGTATGTGGCCTGTTATATTTATATTTTTGCTTAATACAGATGTCAAAATCCTTGTCCTTGTTGTGATCAAAAACACAAGATACTCTGCCATCCATTTTTAGTGTATGTTTTTGTTTTTCGCCGATGGAAGCTTTGCCAGGCCGAAGGATCCCTCCCAGCCTTCTGTACAGTATCAAATGTATTTCAATCGAAAACATAACGTGATGTCCATAATTACATTTAAGTGACAAGATTGAGGTAATTAGCAAACCAGATAATGGGACAAAATACCGGCTTATGAATTGGGTCACATACATTGTGATACAAAGCATATGCTGGCAGAGTAGCAAAAAGCCCAAAAATGTCCACAAAGAAGGAAACATATGTTTGCAGGGACGTAATTTGATCCAGCTTGAAAGCCAGAATGGTTCTGCCTTATCTCTTGTCTTTAAGGTTAACGTATCATCCAAGACATCCAAGTCTTCATCAACAGAACCTACTTCATAGAAGAGCCGACAGTCACGTTTGTAGGGCAGTGATGCGGAGATAGACAGGTTGATTGATGCACAGGCACTGAGTCATGGATGTGCCGAAAGGAGTTTACCCTGTCTGGCTCCTGGACTGCCCCTGAGCCACGGCGGTGATGGACAGGAGGGTGGATGATAGATGAAGATGTACGACTGCAGATGGACCATCAGATTAGTGGTTTGTTGTATCTGATGTTATGGTGTAATCAATCCCACTCATCCCCTCTCTGTCCCCCACTTGACAGTTGGATCCGCTATCTCTGCATGTCCAGCCCCAATGACGTCCAGGCACACACTAAACGAGAGGACTGTGCAATCATAGAGCAGCACCATCATATTCCTTCTTTTCATCTCAATCTTAACCTCTGTTTTTCCCTTAATGCAGTAATAGAAGACAGTCTTTAAGGTTTCGCTGGTTCGACGCACATCTTTAGGTGATTATTTTCTCCTTTTTTTTTTCCCTAAATGGGACGCAATGCATTTAAGGGCTTGCATATCACCAGGGCACTTTAAAGTCTTGCCAGTTGTTATTTCCCTTGTGGAGATGAGCTAATTGCTTTTGGTGCAGTTATAGTGTGCAGGACACAACAGCATTTGGATTAAAAAAGTAAAATGTGTAAGGCACATGTTGAGAGAATTTTGGAGCCAGACAATACTGGAAAGCAGCTCCATCTGCATGAGTACATCCACAAGATGTAGCGTGGCTGCAATGACTCAACGCTGGCGTAAACACCCATATAAACACAAAATTAATTAAAATCTGAGGGAAGTTTAAGTATCTGATCTTAAAACTTATCTGTCACTTTACAAGTTTCCAGTATGAGGAACAACAATAACAACAACACTAAACTGCCTCTGAGAAATGAATCATTATGTGGCTAACCGGTCTTGTTACTGTAGTTTTACTTCTTTTTCTTTACAAATCATAATTTACGTGAATGTGCATTTATATTTATGTTGTTTTCACGATTCCCAAATTGAAACCTGAGTATGTCCACTGGTCTAACAGGAAGTGATGCAGGCCTCTGCCCTGCATAAGCAAACGCTCAAGGGATTAGTGTCCTCATCCAGACGACTCACCCTCAGCATTGGAAGTACACAAAGGCTGACAAAGTCATGCTTTTCACCAGATAAGTCACTTCTGCCTTCCTGAAGACGTAAGAAATGCATCCGAAACAAATGCTAGTGAACTCAGCCAATTAGCGGCTGTTTTCCAGACTCTGAGCTATGCCTTTGACTCTGGTGTCAGAGTTGTAGTTGAAGAGCGCTACAGACTTACATCTAGCAGCCATGTCAGGTACATGAAAAATAAAGTATCATTCCACCATCAGCACTAATGGGACTCAATGGCTTACCTGAGCCAGCGAACAGCCAACCACATCCTGCTCAGATCACCCAAAGGTCCCCCGTCACTCCCGCATCCTAAATAGGCCTTTCAGTGAAACAAATCATTTCTTCAAGCAAAGGGAAATGTTTGTTATGAAAAAAAAATGTTCTTTGCAATATTTGCAGAAATGAAGGGAAGAAAAGAGGAGCACGTTTTATGTGATGTGTCAGCTGGGCGACGGACATGGTTGACAGTGTGATAGTGACTTGAGAGCGCTGTAGATGCGAGCCAGTCTTTCCTGGCAAGACGTCCGGGGAATTTGGTCAAAGTGGGCAACATTTTGGGCTTAAATCATTCCAGTTACTTGAAGTGAGATTAGCACAAGTAGTCCTAATTAATATCACATGGAAAATAAATTGGGGTTTGGAAGTGCCATCCTAAGGTGATGACAATGTAAAACATCTTGCAGTATTTTGTGGTGTGGGAAAACTCCCTGCAAACAATTCTGCTCATGGCCCAAACTGAGTGATTAGCTTTTCTTCCCTTCAGAAAAGATTCCACTGAAGAACAAAAGCAAAGAAAGGGAGAGAGAGAAGCGCTCCAATAGTGCACACTTATTTTGCTGCTTCTCATTTATCTGCTGCAGCAAATGCTTCACCTCTGATCAACTCTGAACTTTCATTCCACAGTCTATTATTTCTTCCCTTTTATTTGATGAGATGAAGATTTGAACCTTTGAAAACTTCTGTCTGTGAAAGATATTTCTGAATTCCTCTGCCTGTGAAGAAAGCTGAAAGCACGTTTTAATTGCTTCATGAGATGATGTGTGCTGTGTTGATAATTACATTTAGTGTAATTTCAGTGAAGTGGACACTATATCACTTCTCACTTTTAATTGAAGTGAATCCTGAGTGCTCTGTTAAAACACACTTAGTTGCACAACTCAACTCCCTTTAGAGATATCACCAGGATCCCTCTCTTTCTGTTACTACTGTAGAGCAAATGATCGGCTCATAATTATCTTTTTTTCCCCCCAAATGGTTTACTCATTTAATGAGCAATACAGTTGTATAGCCTCACAGCTATATACTGCATAATCCCTTCTGTGGCAACAAGTCCTCATAAGACCACAAAGGTCTCCTGGTTCAAAGTCCAAGCCTGATGTGAGGGTGCTGGGACAGAGGAAGTCGTATGTGTACTGTGTACAGATTTGTGAATTGTGATTCTAGGCTATACAAAATGAATTGAATTGAATTATTAAAACAATGTGTTATTAAAATGGGGACTATTGTGCTTATTGAGTGCTTTTACTTACAGTAAGACATTTTAAACATTTTAATGCAGAATATTGACTTGTGATGGAGTATTTTCACACTGTTTTATTGTTACTTTTCTTTAAGTAAAGGATGAGAGTACTTATTCCACACCTGGACTACTGTGAAGAAACTCAGAACAACACACAATTTACGACTAGTTGATTCTTATTTTTTAGCATGCCGCTACCTGACTCGACCTGATTTGCATTCACATAAACTTCCCTAAAATGTGATTTATTCACTCACTGAATTTGTCAAGAAGAAATATTTTAATATTTTGTCAAATATTTTCTTGACAGACAATCATTTCAAAAAAGTGTAAAACGAAAGCCACACTGATTGAACTCAGTGTTTTGATCAAGCCCAATTCTGATCAAACTACTCCATCTAATGAATTCGATTACATCCTTAAATGAATACAAAAATACAAAAGAGTATTGTAAGGGGAAAACGGAGAGCAGAGTTTGTCTTGTTTGCCGAACGCTGAGAAATGCTGAGAAAATGAGATGACGCAAATGATTTGTATCAAACATTCCCTGACACCCTACCCTGCAGCCTTTAGCTGTATGTGCTGCGTTAGCTTCAATAATTAAATCCACATGTGAGAGCTTTAGAGAGAAGCTAAGAGAGGACATACATGGGAGAAAAACACAGGATGGAGAACAATGAGGAAAGGGAAGAGTGCCTGATGAAGAGATAAAGGGGGATTGGTTTTAGAGAGATACTAGTGTATGTGTGTGTCTCATTAGCGAAGCGGGTGGAGAGCGACAGGAGGGAAAGATTTGGGAGAGGAGGAAGAAAAGTATGGGGGGTGAGAGGTAGAAAAAGTGGGCGTGTAAGAGGGGAAGTCTGAGAAGAGTGAGAGTGTCGAAAAAAGCGAGAGAGAGGAAAAGTGCTCGACAGGAGAAAGGGGGAGCTGGAGGACTATAGCTGAGGAAATATTCACACTGCAGCTCAAAGTGCCCTAGTTTTGATCCCCCTTTTTTTCCCGTCCCAGACAGATCTGATGTTTTCTTTTCAGCTATAGGAGGGAGAAATTAGAAAGCTGTATAAGAATTCTGTCTTAATGCACACACTGCAATGTGTCACGAGTCAGTACTCTTCCTCAGGCAGCAATGGAGAAGAAGCTGCAGGAAGTCCACTTTAAAGCTGGGAAAGCCTGGCAAAGAAAAGTGAATACCAAACAAAAATCGCTGTTTGATACAGCTCAAAAGACGAACACGTTCCAGGCTAAACAATTCACTTCGACAGTATCATAACAAGAAAAGTGTGTAGAAAAACCTGAGTGCCCCAGATAGAGCAAAAGTCAATTAATTGATTTGTCAATCGACATTGATCATCTTTTCTTTTTCTAAGAAATGCCAAACATTTGCTGATACCAACTTTTCAAATAATTTAATTTGGTGCTTTTCTTTCCCATATATTATCATAGATTGAAAAATTGCCATTCAATACCCAAGATGATCTTGGGTATGACAAATTGTGATGGTATATTTTCACAATTGTTCTTATTCTAACGACTAAACAATCAATCGAGAAGATGATCTGCAGATTAACCAGCAACGACAAAAATTGTATATTGAAGCCCTTGCCAGAGAAAAGGAGTGCATCACCATGTTGGTGCACTGTATCAGTGACAAAACTCAGTGACATATTTAGCTGGGTTTTGTTATGTTAGATTACCGAATTTGAAGAATGCACCCTGTGTGCTGTGCAGATCAGTTCTAATACTTCTGAAAGAAGAATGCACTACTCTCTTATATCAATACATGAAGAATTAGTGCAGATTATAATTCTGTACAAGGCCATTAAACTCTCAGTGCACAGGTAGTGAAAGAAAGAAGTACAATGCACTTTGGCTGCTTGGAAAATCTCCAGGCATTAATAAGATAGCACGAGCAGTGACTGAGGGGTTGTGTGCCATTTGAGGCGGTTGTGAAATGTAGCTGAGATGAGTGGTTCCAATTAGCATTTCTTCACTACAGCAGGCATATCCTTAAGACTGGTGATTCGAATTTGTTTTCTTTTAAAGTTTCATAACTTTAAACTGATCTCCATAAAAACTCTTTTGTAATATAAAAATAACTTGACGCAGTCATCTTAACACAAGCTGAATAGTTTTTGCGAAAGCACCTGTATTAATTAGGTTCGTTCTCTGGCTCAGTGGGTGTGCGCTCATAAATTAGTTAACTTCTGGTCTTCACTGTTGGTACATTTGTCCGTGTTTTCTTCCATTTGCTTTACTACAAGCTGTTATTTGTGTTTGATGTTGTTAACGCGGTGGACACAATAAAGATAGGGGTTCTTAGAACTAGAAAACTGCTCACCCCATCCAAAAATGTCTATTATCATCATAAAATGATTATAAGACCTGCATGGTGTGAACAGAGATGCGACATGGCAGGAAATAATGCACTACAAATGTAGATGACAGGAACAGTAAAGGGAGTAGAAGGGCCTTTTTTTCACAATGCGCTTTAAGGCTTATACATACATTCTCCTGGTATCACAAAGTATCAACAGTAATAGTTTCTCATGCTAATACAGTAGATAGTATGTCAGAGTCATACATTACAGCTGGCCACAGAGAGAGCGTTTTATCCACCGTGAGAGAGATCCAAGTATCAGGAAGTTAAGCCTTTGCTTGGTCATTTTTTAAAAGATACAAATGAGTACAGTGTTTGGGTTTTGATAAGCAGTCTCTCTCTTATCATGTCCTTTTTCCTGGAAGAATGAGATATACTCAAGATGATAGATCACAGTTAATTTAGGTTCAAGAGTGCTAAGCCACCTGGCTCTATTTTCACATGTACGTCAAGATTAATGATAGCTCGCCCACCTCTGCGTGAGGATTTGTAATTTATCAACGACTAAACGCTTCACTCATTTACTGATGCTGTTTTTCAGACGTTTGAATTAGTAACTGCATGTAATATTCATAGTCCAACTTGCAGTGCTAACCCAGCTACTTCTTATAATAATAATAATAATAATAATAGAAACTTTTTACTATCTATTTCTATTCCCAGAAATGTGGGAGGCTTTCTGTCTCGTACAGTATATTGGTTCAGACTAAGCTAAAAGTGTGCCATGTTTCTGGCTGGTGGTTAAAATTGCTAAAACTGACTGATATTAGATGCCTCGTGAAAATGACCTCTTAGGTGTCGTGATTGTGTGGGAGAGTCTGGTTCACTTAGCGCTAATCCATCGGAGAGTCATCTGTGCTTCTCTCTCATTCACCTTTGACCTTTCTCAAGCTCACTGGTCCCACATCTACTGCCGGTGAGGAGCAGAGGAGGGGAGATTGGGGGGGGAGGTGGAGTTGGAGAGAGAAGGGGACGTTTTCCTCTGGATGTTTCCTGTGGTTCTGAGTGTTCGTAAACGTTTCCAAGCCTCAAGGTCTCGCAGGGCTTTTTTTCGGCAAACACTGGAGGGCAAGCACATTATTTGTTTCAGACTGACCATTAAAAGAGAAAGGGGCAATCCTTAACCAAACTAATGGCTACCAGAGGGGCTTTCAAATACTGTGAGAAGCAGGGAGTCAAAGAGCACTGACATCGCTTTAGCATCCAAGGAAGCAGGAGCATTGCTTGATCTGTCACATAGACTATCCCCTCTGTAAAATAAGTCTTTTGCAACAGAAGTTCGGTATTTTTGTCTTGAAGGACAAGGGCACTGGGAAACTGAAACCGTGGCTGACCCACCACAAAGCGCTCTTAAATGTTTTCAGAGGGGGCTTTGGAGGCGGAAAAAAGGGACAGGAAGATAATTGAGTGGTAAGCATAGCTGCATAGTTTGCAATGGGCCCAGGGGCTTTTAAATTAAGACCCGCTTTGACACTTTAGAGGGAGCCCAGGCCAGTTGTGCGAGATGAGATCCTGTCTAGGGCCACATCAGGCAGGAAAGGGTAGCGGGGAGGTCGGTATGTGGGGGCAAGGGAGAGTGGCTGATGATGGCTTCAGTTAAGACGGCCACCCCCCTTCCTCCCTCCTTTCTGCTGCGCATGGGGAGGGAAAGCGAAGCAGATTTGGGGAAGTATTGGTAAGGGAAAGGGGGGTTAAGAATCCAAAGTGCAGCGCCGCTCAGGACAACGTCTCCATTTAGGGCAGCCAAAAAAACAGCTGCTTCTAAATGTTCCCCCATAGTAAGCCCTGGAGACGGTGCCCTGTGTGCCCCCGACAAGCCCTGCTGCTTTACAACCTCCCTACCACCCCCTTCTACACAGAAACTAGTTGCCTGACTGGTTTATAAAGTTTAGAGACGCTGGTTTCTTCTATGACATATCATCAACAGACTCCTTGATACACCGCACTTTTTGGGCACACAAACACACCGCAAACTCAACACTATCCTCACAAAGTAGTTTTCCTCACTTATACTCATACGCTCAGAATTTCTGTAGTCACTTTGTGCAACCGCCAACCTTTCCGTCGCCGTGCAGAGAGTGAATTCCAGAGATCAGCAGCGAGCGAACAGTGAACAAATGGACTGTGGACCACCCCGACTCTCCCTAGCTCTCCTCCTGAGCCCCAGTGTCTTACACAAATAAACCAACACAGATTTAATGACGACGGGCTTCGGGATCTTTTTCACTCTCTTTATCAAAGGATCAAACACTTATTGAGTGCCTGCACATGTGTGGTTGTGTGAGCATGTGTGTGTTTTCGTCATTTTCGGAGTTTCAGTGCACCATGTGCTGTAGTTCTCAATAAAATGGTGGACCCGCAATGACTTCCATCCAAAATCAAGACTCTGTCAATAAGAAATTATAATTTATTTAACGCTTTGTACACAACAGATCTGTGTCATTATATTTAGTTGCTAAAAGTGGGTACACTTTATTTTACGTAAAGAAAAAAAACAACTTAAAAACCTGAATGTAGTTTAGTCATTATCCACAAAGAAACTGGGCACATCTGAATTTCTCTGCAAACAGTATGTGTTTGTGTAAGTATGGATTATTCTCAGCATTTAAATGCATGCAGCGTGTGTGAGAGAGAGATATATATGGACGTTCCAGTGATTCATTTTGGACTTGTTTTATTCCTTTCCAACAGCTGTTTATTTTCAAGACCAGAGTACAATCCGAGGAGGATTGAAGTGCTCTAACATAAACCAGGGACTTTAATAAAGACGAATGCTTGCTTTTATACCCCTCAACGCTGATGATTTTTCTTGTTGATTTTTGCCCGTCCCTTGGGAATACATACAGCGTATGTTTCAGCACATCTTTGAGACGAACATTTGCAGCACAGCAACGCGGAATCACTGAGCCACTCCAAACTGTTTACATAAGTTAATCATCACCATGGCTGATGTGGCATGTAACGTTTGTGCTGCTAGGACTGAGTTGGACTATTATTCCAGGGCCAGGATAAGCACTGGGCACATTAGAGAGAGGTTCCATTAATTCGTTGAAGTAATCCCGCCGTACTTCTGTATTTTCAATCCCTTGTCAACATCATATTAGTCCATGGGGATTGCGCTCCAGACAATATTGCATTATTCACCATGGACTACATTTGCAATTCTTATTCATTTTGAATTTAAAATGCAATCAGTATCTCTAAATACTGAATGTTGCAAACAATTTCTCTAAGGTTAAAGTTGACGTTTCAAATTCCAAATACACTCAAGGTGTGTTTTGCACAATGATGAACAGATGTTTCTTGCATGAACTTTTTTGAATGCTGTTCGGTTATGCAAATGTGACATGAAAATCTGCATATTCATAAAACCAGCGCTACTCGATTTCCACCGCGCTGTTGACCTAATTCTTACGGATCACAGATAACATAATAATTATAATGAAGCAGATGTGGGCTGATGTTCTGTGTTCTTGCACACATTCAGAAGCATTTAAGGTATTTCCCGTTCCCAGTCCCACCAGTTGAAACTCATTTTCTCAGGTTCAAGTGCAGCTTTAAGTGACGCTTGTGCATAATCTAACTCTCCAAACCACATATCAATACGGTAACTGCATGTTTATGTTGGAAGCAATTAGCTTTGAAATTGTTTGGGGGGAGACCGATGACAGAAGCAGAGCATGGAAGCTCGGGTAAGGGTGATTTACGCTGGTCAAGACGACTTCAACCCATACAGGAAGTGAATACTGTTTTGAGGTCAGCAAGCCACGAGGCACCCACTAGACTTATGAAATCCATGTGAGGGGCTGGTGTGAAGTGTGTGTGTGTGAATGTTTCTGAGGGAGGGCCAATTAAATATAATCACAACACCCACAATAGCGGCAGTTCACAACGGTGTGTTACACTTTACAGAGCTTAGCTGGTGGTCCATGGCCTTGCAAGTGAGCAAATAAAATACTGTGCGTTTTCATCACCTATGAAAGAATAAATGTGGAATATTCTAAAAGAAGGTTTTAAAACACAAATGCAGACGAAAACATTTTGGACTGCCAACCTTGTGTCTGAAAAATTTGACTCTAATTCTTATTTTGTACAGCGAGAGAAGCAATGAAATGTTTTAGTGTGCATTTAATACGCTTTCGTGAAAAAAAATGGAGGTTGGGGAGACATTTAACTATTTGGTATTTAAAAAAATAACCGCTCACCTTTCCTAGAAAAATAATATTGCAGCAAATGTTGGTAAAGTTGAATATATGATGGAGTTGCGGTGGTGAAGCAATCAAGGCACCCACAATTATAATGTCTGAACACATACATTTTCCACAGTTTCAACCTCATTACAAGCATATTCACTGCTGTCTGAGAACATTTCAGGGTAGAGCCAGTGTTGTGCACACACATCGTCAACGATGGTGGTGAGCAGTGATGCTTTCCAGATTATGACTGCTGACACACACGCAGACACTCGCACATAATCACAAGACCACAAACTCAGACCCTTTACTGTCACACGTGTACACTAATTTTGTACACACATAGTTCAGCCCACACAGACACACATCCACGCAGACACCCATGTCAAGCTGTGCCAGCAGCAGTGGAAATATGGAGCCCATTTTCAAGACGCTCAACGTCCATTTCCATCCATTTCATATGTTCCCGACCTCATTGATTTTTAAAAGACGAACCGAGCCAACAGTCGTGTTTTGTTCATCGGCGAATGTTACGATCGTTCAGACTTTGAATCAACTCACATAGCATGCAGCCAAGGCCAAAGGAGGGGGATCAGATGCTGGTTGAAAGAGCAGTGCGGCAAAGGCGAGCTTGGGGGTGGGGCTGTGCGTGAACACAATTATTTAGTTATTATTGCAGAGGCAAGATAGCACTAGCCTTTCACTTTGGTAATTGAATCCAAGAGAGAAACTAATTGCTTTTCAAATGAAGCATTAAGAAACAAAACCAAGGACTTACGATAACAATAGAAAGTGTGTCCGGCCAGTGCTGAAGGGTGCCGATGTGGAGAAGAAGTGATTGAAAAAGACAAGATTGAATAAAATTGCCACACTGGAAAGATACTTTGTAGTTAAAATCAAAACTCTAATAATCAAATTCGCTACAATACCGATACTGCTGATAAAGAATTCAGGGACTTGGAAAAGAAAAACCTGCTCATAAACTAAACTGGTTCTGCAACTCGTTTTACAAGACTGCTGACACGATGCCAAGTAAAACACATTTATTCCCCACAGTATTTACAGCATTAAGACAGAAAAAGAGGTCCATCTGTCCGGCAGCCATTGTGAGCTGACCTTCACCTATCAAGTATGTCTGCGGGTAGCCAGGCTTTTGATCCTGACACAGGCGTTTGCAAAGTCAGCAACGTGTGTGGGCCAACGGCCACAGCTCTGCTATACACGGACGCACACACACGTTCACACACATCAACAATAACCAGAGCCTGCAGCCGCCAAGGCACCTTCCCACAGTAACTCCACAGCACATGTTGTTAGCGACATGACTGGTAGCTCAATCGTGGAGCTGTTGTGGTTTCTAAAAGCTACGTCAAGTTTCTGAGCAAGCGTGACTGGCATGTGATCTGAGTTTGACTTATTTATCATTTGACATCCACTTGGTGAGAGTGAGCTTCTCTACTGTAAAGCACATTTTATTGAATAAGAGTGCTCTTTAAGTTAGATACCAGTACAATCCATCAATGAGAGCAGTTTAGAAGTCATTCTTTGATGGAGAGATATAAATCTATTTTTCAAATTCTGGCTTGCAGATCTCTTTTGTTACTACTTCAACAAAAAGTGTAAACTGTTTCCACATTCAGTGGCAGTTTAATGGTATTTACTAGCATTGGTGTTCAGCCCAGTTTTTGTTACACTACAAATCCCTGACACTGATGTTAGGGTCTCTCCAGTCCAGTGGGTTCATGATTTTAACGTCAATCTGAAAAGCAACTTTATTTGCACTAAAAGTATGGAACTTATGGTTGTTTCCTTTATTCCCTCGTGCAAGAGCTTGATTTGATGGTCCTCCATTTGGTTTAGAAGCTAACAACAAACAAAAATTAAAATATATTCTCAATATTGTCACACATGCACACAGCACACAATGAAATGCAGCTTTAGTGTTCTCATTCTAGTATTAGGAGCAGTCATATACAATATTTGCACATGTATTATTTAAAATCAGAAACAAAATTAACTAAAAGAGAACAATAGTTTATTAAAACATTTTTCCCAGCCATATCTGAAATTCAACTCAGACCTTCTTCAATGGAAAAGTGACTTTATGCAGCTACTTGCACCTACTCAGTCCAGATCCATCTGAGACAAAAAAGATTTTCAGAAGGGGGGTTGTCGAGAAACATGTGGTGGTAGTAACAGTGCCCTTTTCATCTTTATGTGTGGTGTTACTCATGGAAGATCAGCCAGATCAGACAGGACACACATCCACATGCAGGAATGATAACAAGGGAACCATTCATACATCAAAGCGCAGGCATTTAAGGTTTATTGAATCGCCAAAAACGTTGTTTTTATGTTCCGCCCTGAAATAGATTAGCCAAACAACTATAGTAAAAGTACCATTTATGGACATGTATTTAGGTCTCAGGTCATCGTGTCACTGTTAATGAGCTCTATGGCATCTCAAAGATCCAAACGCAACCATGTCAGGGTCATATTGTAGTTTCTTGTCAGCAACCATTTCACATCTACTCTTTCTTCCTCCTTCAACACATTCATGTTTCTCTAAGAGGATAAAGAAACACACCGGGCTGAAGTTCCTTGGGTAATGCTTAACAACCACACTCAAAGAAAGCCTGTGGCACCTGTTGCTGACTCTCGATAGCGGCATGGCCTGGTGGAGGAGCTGTCAACTGGCTCCTCAGGGACACTGAGGGATTGGGTGAGAGAGCCACGGTCCACTAAGTGTGACTGGCTGAAGATGTGGGGTTGACTAGGGGCTGCCCCTGTAGCCATCACCAGTGTGCTGTTTTCCTGCTCATCCTTCATCTGAAAGGGCAGAGGAAAGAAATGTACATTTCCTTCCTGATGCGACGGCTGCCTGAGCCTTCATCTCGCCTTTTGACAGTTGTCACGGCCCAGCACCATGCTGCCATTTCCTTGCACCTGTGACTGACCACACTAAGCAGCTCCCTCTGGTTTCAATAAAACATGGAGCATACCTGGTCTGTGAGCGCTAGCTTGAATTGTTGGGTGAGATAGTGTCTACTGTCTGTTTAGTTTCAGCTAAGTTCATTTTTTGGCCTTTAGGCTTTGTAATATTGATTCACATCCATTTAGTGAAGCTAATAAAGGCTCCCTGGCAGTACAACTTAGTGTTGGCATGCTTGCTGTGTAACATTGCCAATAATGTGGCACGAGTTGACAGATAATATAGTAAAAATCCTTGTACTTCATCCCTTTGGCTCCTTCTCAGCTACAGTGTTCCTACTGTGAGCTGCCTTAATCATGTATAGAACAAGTTAGTGTTTATGAGAGCTGTATGATAGCATTATGCAGCAGGTGTGAAATATCTTGTTCTTGCTGCCTTTCATGTAAACAATTCTAGTACATATATTGTAACAAGTGTAATGATTTTCAATTTGATTATTTTACCCCTAACTGTTCTGAATCAGTGTCATCACAACAGGCTTCATCACACTGCTTGCCTTGACTGTGTTAGCATGACTTTATGTGTTCCAAGGAGCAAGTTATTAATGTCTCCAGGCTCATTTTCTTCTCCTCACATACAGCATCTTTCACATTCCAGCTGGGTATTTGTCTCCCCTTGAGCAGAGGACCCCAAAAACGTAAAGCCCTGGGAAAGGCTCTGGAAAGATTCAGAAAAAAACGACTAGAGAATCTGCGGGATGCACAGTGCCCAAAACTCTGGAGAATGCGTGCAGCACATTTTCATGGCTAATCATGTTGAAGTGCAGTGGATGGCTTACAGTGAGCATGGTGAATTATGCACACTATACCAGTAAGCTTCTGCAGAATGCAGCCGAGCTGTCTGGCAGCTTTTCCACAAGAATATCAATCAGAGTTGCGACAATATGATGACAAGTCCAGCTCGAGCAACACGGTGGAGATGATTCAGGGCCTGAGTGATATTACAGCCCATGGAGGGAATGCTGCTTTGGTTAAATACCTGGTCAGCGTCCATACCAGGCATCTCTGTTAGGTGAATATTTCAAGAAAATCTCAAACAGTGTTTTCCATTACATCGACTTTACTGACTGTGAAAGATACAATGCTTTATGTTTAATATGATGGCCTGGCCGACGGGTCAAAAACGCTCATAGACAGAACCCTCACAAGGCAATGTGTAAATCAACTCACAAAATCTATTCAGTTGTATCCCAAGAGACAAGAAGCATGTACTCCAAAGAAAAGAAATATCTAAACTAGATCTGTGGTGCCCCTCTGAAGCTTCTGTCCGCTGGCTGTGTTCCTTTTGCAGGATCCCCTGACAGGGGGGAGGACGTTTACACCATCAGCATCCTGAATCCACAGTCAACATCTCATTGACATCTCTCTCCCATTAGCACTGTCAAACAGGCTTTTGAGGGAATTTCTCTCTTAATTTGTCATCCCAGACAGATAAACACAGCACAGGTAGGCACATAAACATGCATGGGCCTGTGCACAGACGTAAACACAGTAAACACACTTATTTCCTTTTGGGGATCACTTTGCTCTCATTTATTTCCCTTTTCTTGCTTTATTTATGTGTTTTCTACTCCGTCTGAACCCCCCTACTCCCCAACCCCCTTTTTCCACCACATCAAGCAGAAGCAGGGAGGGAACACAATTGGAGCAGAGGGTAGGGGGAGAGAGAGAGAGAGAGAGAGAGAGAGAGAGAGAGAGAGAATCTGAGGAAACGGACAGCAATCATGATCAGAATGGAGGAAAATCAATGACATAAACAAAAACAGCAGAAAGCATGAGTTGTCAACAGTCCTTTTTAGAAAATAATGTACTATTGTGTGGATGTGGTCATAGCGGCATCTCTGTGTCAACACCATATGGGAAATTATAGTATCAAGCAAACCCAAGAGGAAATGAAAAAAGACAAGGGAACAAATAGAGATTAGCATGTTTATGTGTCATGCAAAGAAAAACTGCAGTTTCTGGATGCTCTACAGACTTTCTGCCTGCCACTCTGCGAACCTGCAGCATTGCAAATCAGTCTTAGATAACTATATATTTCAATCCACTGGAATTTACTATAGCTGGAATATGAGATTGTCTGGATAACACAATTGTACCTAAAGGGCAAGAGCAATGAAATTTGACATTTTTGAAACTTTATCTTTTTGTGAAAAGTTACTTTATAAATCATGCTATTTCAAATACAATGATATCATAAACCCAACTTGTCTTACCCTATCTTGGTGGTAACACATTCTAATAGTGACTTGGTGATAAAATACTATTTAAACAATTTTACCATCCTAAAGTTTGCCCAGAAATTGTGAACTTGAGTGTTTAATGCTTCTACCCTTTTTACCTAATGTGGTCTTTAAGGAACTATTAGGAAGCTAATGAACTAATCTGCACTCAAGTCAAAGTGCTATTATACTCAATCTTTGTATTCAAGAACACTGTATCCTGTTTCTCTCAGTGCAGCCTTCTGCCAGTCTCTATAACTCAGAGCCTGTCATAGCCTGGATTACTTCCTGGCCAACAACACCTGCTAGACTAGACACACTGCAGGAAAGAATGGAAATATCCCACATGCACACTGTGACCCGAGAGAACTTGCAAAGGTATACCATGATGTTGCCCGAACACACCTTTCAGACGTGACATAAGCCTCGTCCATCATTTTGCTTGGCAGCAAAACATCCTCATGGAGATGTCTGAAATTCTGGTGTGGCTTCTCGTAAGCTTGATACCATTCAGTTCTTCAAACACAAGACCCTGCAGACTTTACACACACACACACATATGTATAAATTCATGCCTTTCAGATGGAAAAGCAGCTAAAAAAGCTTGACGCATTAGAAACTTAACTCAGCTCATGTCTGGAATGAATGTTTCTTAGAAAAAAAAAGAAGCAGAGACTGGTTCTGGCCAAGCACATTTGGGGGAGCAAGGAAACCCTCTCAGGTTTCAGCTGTCCGCTGGCAGCCTTCAGCCTCTTTGTGGAGCGAACGTGAGGGGAAGGCCAAAATGTGAGCCGCCCTCACACACAGAGTCCACATGAGAGCCGGGGGGTTAATCCCGTTTCAAACAAGCTAGGTTTAACCCTCGTCAACCTTACCACCGGGGCTGCTAACACTACCACCCAAAATGATATATAAGGACTACTCACATACACACGTGCATGTACATCAGTGCACAGGCTTTTAATTTGACTCTCTCTCACACACACACACACACACACACACACACACACACACACACACACACACACACACACATAGTTTGTCTACACGTAGCATACAGGGCTTTAGTGTACCGTTTGTTTGGTGTTCCCTACATTTAAGCAGCTGTGTCGGTGGTCAGACAGCAATGTTGACAGCTGAAGGCCTGTTGTTCCATAAAACCGTACCTCCAGCCTTTCACAGTTTAATGATATCTATAACTAATATGCTCTAAAATACACACAAACACACACAAACACAGCAGGTGATGTGCAGGCTCACATGGACGAAAGATTGTTCTTTCTTTCATGCATGTCTGTGAACATGCGTACATATAAACATGCATGCATGACCAGGCAGGCGATCTGGCCTTTCTCATAGCCAACACTGCCTGAGTGTTAGCCCACTCTCCCCCCTCCCATCCTCCTTAATTCCATACACTCATAACTTCTTAATGAAGGGACTGGCTACACAATAACTCAAAAAGATGCCTTGTTGGGCCACGTTGGTGGGGGACATAACTCTCCACATTTCATTTTAATACCATTTTCTGGTAAATTTCAAGCATGTCAAGAGGTTTTCCCTTGTAACATTCTGAAATATTGAGTGTCACAACTCCGCTGCTCCTGCTGAATCAAACACGATGAAAGCCACAGACTGCTGAATGAACAGTAACCTTGCATAATTCTCCCAAAATTTCTCACAAATTCTGTGAGACAAAAGTCACTTTCTGTGTTTTCCACATGCATCCCCTTCTCTCATTGGGCAACATCCCTACAATAACCAGTTAGAATCTTTCTCTCTTAATCTTGTCAGATACAAATGAAGAATTTCAACTGAATCCTTGTTGAGCAACTATGAAACAAGAGTAAGTGTGTGTTTATTCAACATGTTCTGGAAGATATTTTGAGCATTTGCATGGATACAGTAAAACATCCGTTGCTAGTTCTCAGACGGCAGGTTTGTGTTAATGTGGAATGCAAATCGTTCACCAATATGTGCACTAAAGATTACCTTAATTACGCATGACAATTAAAATTAGTTTTGAAAAGGTTGAGAAATTCTATCCATCAAAGCCACAACTATTTAAACTACAGAGAGGCCAACCTTTGTGGCCAATAATATGCTCTACCTTCCAAGTTGTACGCTTTCCTGGCGAGGATGGAAAACCGTATTATAGAGAACAAATCAGTTAATAGCTTCTTTATGGCATATCCTAAATGCCTCATTTAAAAAGCTTTCAACTCAATAGAGGTCCTCCCATGTGGCCTGACTCTATACAAAGATAATTAACAGACACTCCGCCATATTAGCTTGAATTGGGAATGAACATTTTTTATCATCCATTCAATGTTTGCTAACCATTGTTACACAGTGCAGTCTCCTCTTTTCTCTTCTCCCTTTGTGTGCCTCCGACTGTGCCTCTTACACATCTGCTGCAGTGATGGAATTTGTATTTGTATTTGCATGCATACATTCTTCATAAGACACCATATTGACTCTGCTAGAAAGGGACACAATCCAACAGGAAAAGACCAGAAGAATAGTTAATCGTTTAAAGCGTCATCAAAATGTGAGGAAGAAGATGCTGTATTTCTCTTAAATGTCATATTCTCTCTTCTCCCAATAAAAAATCACAGAGAACCCTTCCGTAAGGAAGAAAGGAAGGAAAGAAGGAAGGATAGCCTTCTGTATGATGGGCTTCATGGTCTTTAGGCCCTGTTTTGCAAAGAACATTATACCAGCTTGACAATGCAGGGTAAGAAAACAACTTTAATTGTCCTCACGTTTTTTTAAGAAAATAAAAAAACCTTAATGCTGATAGTAGATATCTTTGACCTCTTTCTTTTTTCAGATGTTATTCTTGAAAGTGTTGAACTCTGCAAGACTAGTTTTTGTGTGTTCGACCACAAGACAATTATTTTCAAAATTCTGCTTCCAACTCCTGGAGTCTATTTTAATTTATTCTCAATATCTGGCTTTAGCTGTCATGACACAGTCTAACTATTGAGTCATTAGTTAATAATTTTAATATCACAAGCAAAGCAACGCTGGATTCTAAAGTACCCAATTAAAATGACTGAATCTCAGTTTGACTTTGAAGTATGTGAGACAGGCAGCGCATGTGAGGCAAGGTTTGTGTCCATCAGAAAGTGTATGCACATGAGAGACACTTTGCGGCAGAAGCACACCAATAATAAACTTTTTCTGGAAAAAAAACAAGGGAAGGTAAGAGAGCAATGGGTGAACTAGATGTAATTAACCTATAGTCATCCAGACAAACAGTGTTGGACAGGGAATTGGGAAGGCGAGCTGTGCAGACGCTCAACTGAAGTTGGTAGTTTCTAGGCTAATTAGGACTGCGTTGTAGTGCAAGGCGCAGGAGTTCCCATGTGGGTTCCTTATTCGTTGGCTGGGTGCACATCCAGACTGCTCATTTGTGGTGAGGTATGACAGGGTGAGACCCGAGGAATCGACTGGGGCACGCGCACAATGAGCGAGAAGAAGGTACTTTGGGATGACAGCAGGAGTGGAAATAAAAAACAAAATGAAAGAAAGAAATTAAACAGTAGAAATCAAAGCAAGGATGATGGAGAAAGGAAAGAGAAGTAAGCAGAAGGAGAGTCAGACAAACAGTGAGTGTTGAATTGGGGGGGTCTGCGAAGGTTAATCTGCTTCTCTTCACAGTTGTGTCTGTCAAGTGCTACAGCTCCAACAAACAAACTATCTCCCTTGAGATTCTGCTGCAAGGAAACAAAAACACTTCCACTGCAGAGGTGCAGTTCTCATGCCTGGAAACATAGCATGTAGCCACTACACAGCAACATCAGGATGACTTGCCAGAATGTGACCTCGAGTATTTAAAGCAAAGTCATATCTATATTATAATCAAGTAATTTGTGCCAGTGGTTTTACAGTAGCATGCAATTGGCACTTTGCAGAGCCCTGCCCCCCACTGCTAGTCTAACTGTCAGAGTTACATGGAGCCCACATTGTTGCTTACTGCACTCCCTGAACATTTCCTCACATTTTTGGAAAATTACAAAATTACAATATGCGGTGCATGCGTGGAAGGAAAAGAGATTAAAAAGATGAATACAGAGGCTAAAGCCTACAGGTCACAGTGCAGAGGTAAACCTATGAAAATGAAGGAACGACATTGTTTCTGTGAAGCTGGTTCGGCCTTTATTGACTGTAACTAACATTAAAAAGAAAGAGCAGCATGTCTATTCTTTCAGTATACCTTCATTGGCTTGTGTAGCAAGTTGTCTTAAAGTACAAATATTGTATTGCAAAATAAAACGACAGGAATTTCATCACCCACATAGATTACATGAAGGAAACATAACTGAATGCAATGTACTGTAGATGTAAACAAGATGGAGTTTGATGTTGAAATAGTGATGTAGCAGGTAAGGATATCATGGTCCGGGTAGAGAGTATGTTTGCCCTCAACTCTGATGAATGAAGTTTTGATTGTTTTGGACAGCAATTTCATTATTAAACTATAACAATAGATGATGATAAGAAAAGTGGCAATTAAATGTAACCTTTCCATTGTCCCATAACCTCTTTGTGGTGAAGAGAACAGATGCTTATTCATTTTTGCATCATTCTACAACATCCGTGTTTCAGAGTTTGCACTCATTTCATAAACCGTTGTGACTGGGTAAGGGCACAACAAAAATGTCCTTGAGCAAGACAGTAAACAGAATTTTTACTCTGATGAAATGTACTTCAGTGTGTTTCTGATGGTTATGTACACAAATGGGAATTTGCTCTAAATTGCTAATAGTTTGAACGTTTAAAAGCTATTGCAGGTTGTGTGGACGTTTTATGATGCATCCATCACAGGGCATGTCTGTAGGGGAGCTATTATGCTGGACTCTATGCTTCCCACACTCGACCGGTAACAATGCACAGCAGCCCGGGTTCATATGCTCTTCTGGGCTTTGATCTCTTTTACAACCTTAAAGCAATCTCATGCACACCACATTAAAATCTTAGTGATGTCAGCAGAGGGAGGAAGTGCCATCCACAGCAAATCGCTTAGGACTCTTGTATGCATATACCAACACAGAGTAAAGATGAAGAGCCCTTCAAATTCACTTTCCTACTAAGGCAGCAAGGTTGATGTGTGGGAGATAAATGCGAGCAGAAGAGTGAAGCAGTAATACACGTTTCACTTTTACATGTTACAGTGACTGCTCTCTAAAGACATGTGGCTCCTAACCAGTGGATCAATCGGCAGCCGATCAGAAAACCGGCCCCTTTTTCAGCTGGTCGGCCATGGCCTCATATTTCCGATCACATTTAAACACGTGTTGCGAGATAGTTTGAGGTCAGCACACAGCGGCATAGACAGTTGTTTTCAACAGTACTGCAGGGTGAAATTTTCTCTGATGTCATGTCAAGTGATGATGTTCGAGACTACTTAGAGCTATCCATTGATGTTGTGCTGTCTTGCTACATTTTCACTGCAAAAAACATGGAACAGCTTGCTTTGTGGGATTCAATCAGCACTAAGAGCCTGAATCTCGTGTTTGTTAAATTTATGACAATGTAATGCTGTTATTTTATCTGAATCAGGCTATGTAGCCATCATTGGACTGAGTCACTGTTGCGTAGATCCGCTGTCATTCATTTTAACTGGGTTAAGTTTTAGCACAGCAACACTTAACGCTCCTATATGAGGCTCTGGGTCAGGACGACGGACGTGTTGCGTTGGGCATTCGTTATGAAATGCCAGGTGGAAGGAGGTTACAAGGAATTTTCCTTTGGTTCAGTGTTTTCATTTCCATTTGGTTTATATATAGGTTGTCACTGTGACTGATTTGGGCAATGCCATCATAAAGTGGTGAATGCTTTAATTCCTGTTCTGTGTTATTCTTTTTCCATTTTTGCCTTTGGACTGTTTTCTTTTACTAGAATAGAATAAATTTGCCATTTCCTCCCTCAACTCATTGCAAATTCAGCACAAACGACTTTTTTCCCCTCGTATTAAGAGAGATAAGGGGAACAGAAACACAAGTTCAACGTTTATTTTGAAAGTGCACCTGTAGATTTTAATGAACAGAGCACTTGGAGTATGCTGTGCTTTGCAGTAATTTTCCCAAAGAGGAAGTCCATCAGCCATAGTATGAAAAACTTGTTTCAGTTGTTTGGAAGAAATAGTCATTAGCATAGGTTAGTTTGTGCACAGGAGAATCCTTTCTGAAGCATTACACTGTTTCGTAAACAGAGAGAAACTCAGATGCATTCTGCATTTCTTATCATAGAATGTTCATACCAATCCAGGCTGTGCATTTTGTACTGTGTTCTTAGTATATACTACACACCCAAGAGTGCACATGTCTTGTCAAACTGTGTTTTTATGAAGCTAAGCCTAAACTCAAAATAAAAAAGCTCTTTTCTGGACCACACCAGAGTTTGGTAGCAGCTTTCATGAATGTATACTGAACTCTAAGGATAAGTGTCCTTTGATCCAGAGAAAAAACTCGATTTGGCCCAAGTGTGAAAACACTTTTTTCCCTATCGATGTCTCCACACTAGTGACATCGTCAAAGCCAGATCTTAGCGAGAGCTTATTACATCGTTGTACCATCAACCCACTGACCACATGCTCTGATTGCGGAGCCAAGAGTAGCAATTTCAGGATTTCAGAGCAATTGATTGAGTGGTCTTAAACCAGATGTTTGGTGTGCGTCAAATCACTTCCTGGAGGGAAGATCCTCTTATGAAAGGATTTGGAAAAATCCAAACTTGTAGGTCATGTTGCAGTAGGGCTGTGATAAAGTGTATTAGCATTTTGATAACGTACTGTAGCCCAGAGCAGTTTCCACCTCTTCTCACTTTGGTTTTGAAGGGTGAGGGGGGGTGATGGAGAATTCAGTAGTTTCAGGTGGCTTTTTTTACAGTCAAATATAGGGAAAGATCCCACATTTTTTCATAATGGAAATAATGAACTCCACATTCTGTGCACCCTCTGAGTACTAGTGATAGTCTATTTAGTATTTAGGTAGTGTATCCAAAAAAATAAAAACTGCTGCCTTGGATTAAGTTGTATGATTACCGCAGCCACGATTGGGTTCTGATGTCCTAAAGTTAAATGCATACTGTAATGTACCTCCCTTACAAAGGTCCCGTTGTTCAAGCGGTTGGGGGGTCTGTGCACCCTTGAGCCCTCCTCCACTTCCCACATACATCCCCCAATGTCTATTAAGCGCACTGATTCCCACTTCAAATTGGCCCCCTGTTATTAATCCCAATCACCCGGAACACATCGACCACAGCGCACCACGTAAAACACATGTGCCCAGCACACCCACCCCCCCAGCTTGGCACACTGATTCTAATTAATTAATTACATCCCAGGTGATTTTACTTTGAGATGGAGAGAAGAAAAATAGAAGAGGGAAAAAAAACTGGCTCCCACAGGCACCACCAAATTGGCAACAAAAGCTCCCCAGCAAAAGAAAAAAAGAGACCGTGTTCATTATTGAGGGAGAGTCGGCTTCTCGTAGCTACTTCCCAACTACTGCTCTGCTGTCCAAGACCGAAATACTCAGTTTTTACCTCATTTTTTCTCTCTAACTTGTCTTTCTGCCACCCACAAAAAACGTTGCCAAAAACACATTCTGGAACTAACCCGCAACAAATTGATAGCATATTTAAGCATTCAGGATTATATTTTTTGAAGAGAATGGGTAGAGAAAAGGGGTTCCAAGCAAATCATATTTCTGGCCAGGGCTTTACTGGATAGTGAGAGGACTATTTAACATAGCACTGGCACTGTCTTAAATAAAAAAGGACTACATGTTTGATATATCTCAATTATTTGAAAGTCAAAGGAATTCTTTCATGTCCTTCCAGTTTGCTTTCCTCCTCTTTCAGGTTACTCCGTTCCCTGAACATAGAAAAACTTTCTCTGACGTTATCAGTTATGAGTAATCTGCTGATGTGGAAATGTTTGACTCTGCAATTTTCTCATGCACCATGTTTAAATAATGATATCTATCAAACATCTTAGACAGCATCTTCATCTGTAAAGTTCAATTGGAGCTGCATTTGACATTGCAGAAGTTTGCAAAGTGTTGTAACATTCCTCTGAGGAGCGCTTCAGTCAGATATGAGATATGCACTGAGTGAAAAGGTGACAGCTAAACTGACAAAGTAATTCCTGGTAAGTGATTCTCAATAATTCATCATGAGCATTTGGTAAGAGTTACTTACAAATCGCTAATGTACCCTGACTGTGAAATGGACATTAACGTTAAAGAACAGAAATTTGTGTGTTGTTGAAATGACTGAATATAATAATGAAAGTCCCCTGAAAAGAAGAAATTATGTGTGTGTTTTACGACTGTAATGGCTGAAAATGCTGGACAGACTCTGAAACTTTGTGAAGGCGTTGATTTTATAAAATGCAAATTAAATCTTAGTTTGCACTTAGTTTAAAAAAACTTTTCCCTCAGAGAGCAAAACATCATGGGCTGACTTGAACGTTTATCCTGGGGGGTAATCTTGGCTGGATATGTAAAAGAAATAGGTTTTAAGACTTATTTCAACAAAGGGACCTATGTTATGGATATCCTCCTCAATTTCTCGCTTTCTCTTCCAGTAAGTTAACTGCTGAGAGCTGTCACAGTTTATTTGAACTTCAAATTTTCATTTCTTTCAAGTGTCAAGATCCCTTTTTCGGCACCTTTACGAAAGTGGCTTCTTGACATGCGGCGTAGCTGGGCCTTCTTCTTTTTGGCCCAAAATACAAAAGGACATGACTCCTTAGGAGGTTTATATGTCATCAAAATTCTTGCAAAATTGTCAGATTGAATATGTATTCTTATATAAAACTTCATTGATGTCTGAGTTGTCATTCGGAGGTAGCTAGACCGCTGTAACAGCCTGCACAGGCTGGTTGCACAGTCTCTGTTTCTCACCACATGGATAGATGCCACCCACTTTTCTCACCTCTATGAATCTGTAAAGCGCTTCAGATGAACCGATAATCTCTTGGCAGGTTCTTATGCCCAGTCCTCCTTAGGCACCTCCTCACCTACATTAGCACTCATGGGTACTCTGGCAGGATTTTACTAGATGAGCTAGTGCCAGGTTAGTATTGACTGGACACTTACTAGGCAGAAGGAAATTTTCCTTTTGCTTTTTTCCAACAACTGATTAGTTAAAGGAACTTAAACCGATAAGCAAACAAGCCGGCTGTGGCCACTTGAGGAACTTGCTCTCATACCCCCTCCCCATCTATTATGCAGGGTGGCGATGAAGCCATCAAAGCTCTTAATCTGCATGTGGTATCTGGCACAGGAGTAAGAGCTTAGTCCACCCAGGCATGTTTAATGGTACAGAGACTCCACGCTGGTAATCAACAGGAGTTGCCAGATCTCTGTCTTGGCAAAGATGCTACATTTGAAACCAGTGTCATAAGGGAGGTAACACTATGAAAATATAATTGTGTGGCTTGCTGTGTTTTGCAGTACTAGTTCTACTGCGCTATAGTGGAGAAATTACCTTCCTGGGTGACCCCCCTCTACAGGGAGGTCAGAGGTCAAGGCTAACTACTGAACAGCCTCCCTGGAGCTTATAGGGATTCAGTAATGGGCTGAAGGCCACCTTGGTGGGTGTTTTTCATCATGACAGCTTTAACCTGGGTTTTATGTTTAAAGATGGTCTCCTACTTGGTATCCCATCCTGCTGTAAGTTGCTTCCTTAAGTGCGAGTGTGTGATTTGCAGCGATAGAAGATGCAATAAACAAAAAGGCAGTATTTAGCCCTTCCCTGCAGGGGAATTGAAACGTCTTGATCAAGTTGACAATGCCAACTAAATTTAGTCTAATGAACAGAACAAATTACATATTGCTGTTGCAGTTTCAGTTGGTCATACGTTGGTCATATTTACCTTCATAAATACTTATGGGGATACAGTCTATAACAGTTTTTTAAGCACAATTTGCTGTCGTTTTATTTCACCTTGAGTTACAATACATGCCAGAATGATAAGCTCTTCAATCCCAATAATATTTATGTAGATAAATTAATGAATAAGTGTCAGCGTTTTCAACAGAGGGCGCCATCTCCTAAAGTTGATCTGACAACAGGTGGAATTTGAGACGTTGTACAGAGCAGAAACATATCATGACAGATGAGCTGCTGCAAAACTGCATCCATGCTGTAACAGGCCACAAATAACCGATAGCTACTGTAAGTGTACACTGAAACTCAAACGGCGTACAAGATGTCAAACCTGAATCCCGTGAGACACATGAGATGAGCATAAAGAGGCGCCGCGCTAGCTCTGGTTTGTGTAGGACAGGAGTGAACTGCTTTTTGGACAGTGTGATACACATAGCATAGAATTACAGCAGAGCATGTCATGTATTTTCACCTCCTATATTCGATAGAACTGCTCCAATTTCAGGGTAAACCTTTGCCAAAGTCTTGTGCGATGTTACTATAGGAACCGTTTCGTGGGCATGATCTCCAATAGCGGAATGTGGAACGGAATGCTGCTCCATGAGGCCCAGATCCCGGACACATATTTATTTGCTCATTCATCACTCCTAGACAACCTCTGACCTACTACCGTGTGTTTTTGCTCTCCTTCACTCCAAGGTTCTCTTTTTTTTTTCTCTCCAGTTTGGAAAAAATAAGGCCGATTCTCTGCCAGGGAGACGTGATGTCGACATGCAGTCGGAGTTCGCAATATAGCGTATGAGAGGCAATAGCGATGGGGCAGAGATGCTAGATTTCTCCCAGGCCTCATAATGAAGACACTTTAGCTAAAAAGTGAGCTCAAGTTTGTGAAAGTATGCGGGCAACAAGATTAACGGCTCACTGCGTGAAAAGAAACGAGTGTTTGAGATGTGTTCTAGGTGGTGAGTTCTTCTAGTTCAGAGAGTGTCTGGTGGGAAACAGTGGTAAAGAGAGGAAACAGATGTTGCTGGTACCCAATGGGAACTCATATGAAAGACTAAGGTATATAGAAGCTTAGTGAAGGATAAATACAAGAGTTTAATGATGAGATTTGAATCCCCTGGTGAGAAAAACACTATTTCGGGCACAGTGTGATGTTTGCAGAGGGGATACTGGAGGCAAATTCTGCACCAGAGAAAACAGCAGACTTTAATGAATAAAAGTTAGACATAAGCATTGCCGGTGCAAATTCTAATGTCAGCTGGGAACATCTGGGTTAAATACATGAAGGAGTCCTATGAGTCCACTATGAGAATATATAGTTGCTCGGGATGTTCTTGCACAAGGCACCCATATCCAAACTGCTCTAGTGCAGGTTCTGATTAGTAATTGACAGGAGTTGTGCTGGGGCACTGCCCATTTCACACTGGATTAATGTAAATCAACAGTGAAACAATTGGAGACGAATGCACACAGAAATATAAATGATAAAAGTAAAATAATAATCATGCAGTGTTTGTCAATTATAAGAATATTGTGTATAGTCAATACACAAAACACTTTAGAGAATATATTCTTTCTCTATTGTTGAAAGCCCATGCAGTGATTTATACACCACCTCAATTTCTGCTTTACTTTGTTACCTTGCAAATGGCCTTTGAATAGTGAGGAGAAAATAAGGTTATATGCTGCAGTCAATTGCTGAACAGTGGAGTCATGAAACATCAAGTGCTCTAAACATCTGCCAAGTGAGAGGCTGGAAGATTTTTGAGTCAGTCTGTTCTTAAGGGCTAAAATGCAAGCATCTGCCTTTGAATATTTAAAGCATCTTGCATCTCAGCATACTAACTGCAAGGAAACTGTAATCTGTGGATCCTTCTGTTCTGCTTACCTCCCAGCAAACATATTCATGTGGAATGAAAGTTGGCAAAACCGCCTGCACCAACATTAAAAAATCGATATAAATATTGTACGCTCCAAAATTGGTGTCTGTGGCTGTAACTTACAACATGTCCTGAAACTATCATTTTTTTCTATACAGCATACAATGTAGGCCACTATTGATTTTGGGTAAGTTTCATGATAAACTTGGGACATATATTCTGAGCATCCCTTTCCTAATATAATAATAACACTTACTAGGGTTGGGCAATATTTATTTTCCGCTTCTAATGATATTGCTTTGAGAAAAACAAGACAAAATGTTACAATAATGATTGTAAAAAAATAAAAAGAAGGCCATGCTGAGATCAATAAATCATTTGAACTTGGTAGTAACCACATTCGTACTGTCTCGCCATGTTGACTATCAGCTTTATTTTGTTGCCTTTGCAAAAGCCCAGATGATTGAGGTTTGATTGCTCACAGCGGTAGGAGTTTTGGTCAGACTTGCGTATTCTATTGGATGGTGAGTTTTAAGGTGTGAGCAAAGATATGTGGTGATTCCATCTTCAGTCCCGAATTGTTTATCACACAGCCTACGAATAACTTAGTTTGTGATCTCGGGCTCTCCTTTTTTGGTCGTCAAATAGCTGTATTGGCATTATTTTTGCTAATGTGAGTGGATATCTTTAATGTTGGAGTAAGGGCAACGTTGGGCTGTACTGAATAATTTGAAGCTTCATTAATTCGGTGGACATTCTAATTAGTTGTATTCATTATTAATCGTTATTAATGCATGAAGCATTTAGAGAAAGCAAGAGAAAAAGAGAGATACTGAATGTAGCGCAAAATTCCTAACAGGCGTTTTATCATTGAATATATTCCGTCATCGAGGACATGTCAGGACCATTATCCATGGCCAACCAATATCGTATTGAACCATAATCTTGTTTTATTGCCCAAGCCTAGTACTTACACACAGACACACTTTTTGTTGTTATTTTTTAAATTCATGATGCTGTCAATACACTGTTTGTAGCATCATGAACAATCTATAAAAGAAGTGTCGTCCAGAACTGCTTTGTCCAAATCAGCAGCTCCTGCCTCTGAATGTCAACAGAAGACAGATAGCTACTGCTATCAGTGACAAAGAAGCTTCCTCTTGGACATAAATGAATAGCATCAGCTTGACACCAGCTCCTGAGGTTAAGTCTATGTTGTCAACATGCTTGGGCATTCGGGAGACAAATGATGGCGATGAAGCCACACTTTGTCTCCCAGGCTGCACACACAGTCAAAAAGGCCCTTCTGGGACCAGCGGAGTATAGGGGAGCCTTACACTTGTGTTTAATGTTTAAAGAAAAGGAGAGTATCAGATGTAGCACAGACTGTCTTAAAAATGAAAGACAATGCATTCTGTACAAATGACACATTTGATCTTGATAAGGAATAAAAAGGAAAGGGAGAAGATATCTTAATTGAGGAAAATGAAGCGGTGTGATGCTGTGGTTAAGGACATCTTGATCTTGCCCTTGTTCCACACATCCAACTACAGAGACTCAAGAATTCAATTCATGTTCCTTTGATCACTGTCAAGTTTTCTTGTGAGATGCAAGTACCAGCAATTCAAACTTATGTACATAGTGTTGGACTGAGGGAGAAAAGTTTTTCTTTGAAAGCTGATTAAAGATTTTTTTTTTCAAAAGGCTTCTTAACTTTGCCAGCATCTGCGTAATACTGCAGAATCTGTTGGTATTTTTTTAAGATACTGATTTAGTCTACTGATTTATCCAATGACAAATATGTCAGCTACAATACATAATGTAATATGGGATAAATAAAAACATTTTGCAATTTGTGAGAAAAACACTTAAACACTGAAGGTTGAGATGTAAAGGGAACCTATTTACAGGAAATTAGATTTCTCTATAGGAAAATTGTCAAATTGTCAAATTTGATTTTGTTTGACCATTTAGACCTAAAGTGAGTGCTTTTTCCAAAATCAATCTTATATCTTATATTTCCTTGTATTGTTACATGAAAGGGATTAAGAACTGAATATCTGTGATTAATTAAACTGACATGAAAAACACGCAGCTTACAAAGAGAGGCTCTCTCCCAAGGACCTCCACTTGAGAGCAGTTTTGTAGCAATTACCGTGCGCCCCCTTAGATGGGCCAAATGTAATGATTTTTCAATGAAAATGCAGTTCAAACCCCAGCTGATGTGCTGTGTAATATAACATAAATTGAAATTAAAACAGATCCTTCAAATATAAATAGAAGCCAAGGGAGACTTGCATACCATGTGTGGGTTTTATACACTGCATTACTCTTTTATTAGCAATACTCTTAAAGCAGCTGTATTTAACATTCTGAACATTTATATAGCGGCAAACAACTATTTGTAAAGTATGTAAAGATATAGTTTAAATGTAGCAGATCTAGTAGATCTTGAACGATATAGAGCGTAACTTAACCTCAGGATAGATTTGTCCTCTTGGCAGTTTGCATTGCCGGAACTATTTATGTAAAACATTTAACGCTGTTCTGAGGGATCATTTTACTGTTACTTAAGCATTATCTTATCATCTATAAATAATACCTCCAGTTGTAATCACTGTTTACACATCCTCCACAGTGAGACAGTATGTTTTCCAATGGATTACCGAAACCTCAAGTGCTGAAGAAATTTGAACACATCTGTTTAACATTTCTGCAAGATTTATTGTGCTCTACATTTCCTTTGTCCTGCTTCCACAGAATGTTTCAGGTTTAGGCATATCACCAGAACAGCAAACATTTGGCTTGTAAAATATGAAACACATTGCCTGTATTGTTAAATGATAAAGAAAGGCTTGGTAGTGTCTTATTCTCTAAGAATTGGGAAAAGAATGCTTAAAAAAATGCCTCAGGAATCTCAAATATTTTATGGTATTTAAAAGCAGGAGTAACAGCCTGAACGTGATGGCCTCACAGCCTTAAAGTAGGTTGGAGAACAGGTGCCTGCTGGTAATGTGGAGCTAGTCCCTGTGTCCCAAGGTCCTAGGGAATCACTCTTTAAAAGGAAAGGGCCATTGGCAGGGTACAGGATGTGCTCAATCGCCGAATCTGACCTGGTAAAAATGGGAGCTACATTGCTGTCACTCTAGGGTCCCTCCCCAGGGATGGAGTGTAATTATAAGAGTGAGGGCCCTGGGGCCCCGTTGCTCTAAGATCCACCCACTAATCACAAATCACACAACCCTGGCACAGGAGGTGGCTTTCCTCAGAAACTGAACCAAAAACCTTTTACTGGATAAAGGTCAAAATAAAAGGTAACTTGGAAGTCAAGTTGTGTTTGTGTGTGTGATGCGACTGTATGTGTGTGGTAGAGAAAGTTAATTCCAATAACTTAAGTACATTTAGTGAATGCTCAGCTGGACATTCATTAAACTCATTTAAAATTACAGCTAAACTCAAAAGAAACACTACATGGTGAAATGGGTCTGAAAGTGGTAACTTGGATTATCAAACTGATTTAAATAAAAGTGACAAACTTATTTTTATTGTGGAATGCATTTTATCTTATTTTATGCATTTAAGGAGCCCAACCCGCATGGGTTTATGTATATATTTTTTTTATTCAATTACACAATTTCATTTTATTCCATGCTCTGTCTGAAGCTACATTTTCTGGCTTCTCTCCCAGGCCAGGCAAATAAAAAGAAAAAGGTTCCTTTCCTAAAGCAAGACTCAAGTTTTTCATAGTCATAGTATAAGAGAGTCTACAGTGAAAATTATTGTGTAATAAAGTTACAACTCAATTTGCTGCTTTGACATTATTAGGGAGCCATTTTAATTAATTAACGAGGAACAATGTACTAGACATGTGGAGTGGTAATATCTCGATGCACCAACTCAGAGATGGGGCGAAAATGCACATAAATAAAAAATGCATATTAATCAACACATTGCTCTCTCTGCGTTCTGTGCAATGCCAACGAAACCTAGTCCACTTTGAGTCAATTTCCTTGATGTCTGTGCTTTCTTGTAGTTATCTCTTTCCCCCCATCAAAGCCTCAAATACTAGCCCTGCCCCTCATTATCTGTTACTTTGCTCCTTTGCCTACTCTCATGCCACAGCACCATTCAATCTTCCCTATTTTCTGTCTTTGTCATCCCTCCTGTCTATCGCCGTCCTCCTCAAGTCTTCCAAACCCCCTTCCCCTCAAACCAGAAGGACTTTCAAGGTCTACTCTGATAACGTCACTGCGGCTGTGCATCTGCTTCCAATCCTGTGCAATTAACCAGGCCAGCTTGGGAATGTTTCTTCCTTTTTCATCCTCCTCCATTTTTCTCCCCTGCTGCCCCTTTCTCCTTTTCTGTCTGTCTAGCTGCTTCTCGGCCCACAGTTCCCTGGAAGATGGTCATTCTTCATGTCTCAAATCAACATAATGTAGAATCATAAGTTTGTTTCCGTCCTTTGGTGGGCCAATTCATAAAAACTGATCCTCTCTTGCTTGTCCACAATAGGACATCAGTTAGATCGCTGTGGTCCTGTCTGCAAGATAAAACAGCTGCTAGAAAAGACACCTCAAAGTGAAATGAAAAAGAATTTGCTTAACCAAAATAGCACATGCCAAGGCTGTAGTTATTACTTGAGTGATGTATACTGCTATTTATGCAGTCTGGTCTGTGGCTCTGTAAAAGTTGTCTTGTATTTTTCTTGGTTTTTGTACAATAACCACCTGAAAAGTGTTTTTATTCCTTGCTGAAATGAGTGCTTTCCCCGTCTACTCGCTCCAGTTGGCCATAAATCTCGGCCCTGTGTAGAGTGCAACTCGGATGCCAATAGCTGGAGGAGAAGGCTGGGAAAGAGGCGGAAGTTTCTTATGTTTCGGGGATATTCTACTAAGCCTGGGCACAAGCCTCAGCAAAGTCCTTGGCTGCTTTCTCAAGAAGGTCAACAGGTACAACTGAGGCAAAACCACTGGCAGCCAGAGGCTTAAACCAACAAAAGCACTGACAACGGCCAGTGACAGCTTTATAAGCCTGTGGCCTTTACAGAGCATATTTTAAAACCAAACTGCATTAACTTTCTCATTGTCTGGTAAACATTTGTCAGCTGCACTGGAAAATACTATCCTTTACTCCATGGTCAAAATATTTTAGATTTCTGTTTTTTCAGAAACCCTAAGGCCTTAATACCATCTCTTCAATGGAGCACAGGCACATAAGAATAATCAACCTAGAATAGCAAAAAGAGCCAAGAGTGAAAATGCTGTAGATCATGTGCCTGATAAATTGTATTATACAGATACAAAGGTATTGCAGGTCCCGGGATGTGGCTATCGCTAACGACAAGGATGCTGTCAAAAAATAAAGTAAAAATGAAGAATAAAGGCGGCCACAAACCACTCGCCGACTGTACAGTCCCACTCTGAACTGTTGTCTGTATCAGCAGAACTTTCTTTTTTTAAATGCATGGAAATACAACACGGCTCCAATTGCCAACCAAATGTACAGATACATTTAGATTCATTTTGTTGCCCTGAATTCAACAAAGCAAGAACATTATTGGTGTGCTCTGTCACTTTGCCCTCACTGCTTGCTCATATGCTTTGACCAAAACCAAACTTCTGCCTTGTTCTTTATAGTCCTGGTGGGTTACCTCTATATGTTGCTACATTTGTTCTAAGCTGTTTGAGGTTGGGTAGTTTTTAGGCTTGGTTTGGGTTACTTTTGTACTCTCGCCCCTAATGCTAAAATGTTCTAGCAGCAACCTGTATTTTGGCAAGATTCAAGGTCACAGGCTGTCTTTCACGTTGTGCAACCCCGCTTAGAGGTAATGACTACTGGAGAGCAGAGTTTGTGTGCAATAGAGCTATGTGTTCACACTAACTATAGTTTTATGAACACAGCTTAAGATTTCTAAACTTCAAGCCCAGCTTGTTGGCCACCCGTACTCATTGCATTAGAGTTACAGTGGATAACCTTTGACCAGATATATAATACAGGAATTTCTCTCCGATTGACTCCGATATATAACTTGCCCATTATGAAAACATCAACCACTTTTAATGCTTGTTCTTCAACTGAAATTCAACATTGTTTGTTTGGTTTGGATAACTGTAACAAAAAATATGCAAGCGGTGGACATTGATAACTTGCCAAGGACCAGCACTCTTCCTCCCAGCTCAAGTGGCTGGTAATTCAGTATGGAGTTTGTGTATTTGTCTAACACCGGTGGCTCTGGGCTTTAAGAATAAATTATGCATAACCAATGTATTTTATTTAAAATTAATTAGCCCGACTCATAGCAGTGGATTGTTTGCCAATGGAAACAGTGGAACAGGGGGGAGAAGGGGGGAAGAAAAAAATAAATAAAGAAGCAGTGTGATGGCAGCTGTGACTCCACAGTTCCCCCACTGCTCTCCAGGAGAAGATTAATAGTTAATGGAAGGCCTTTAGGCTTCGGAAATACCCCTAGTGGCCCTTATCCCTGCTCTGGGAAAAGCAAGGATTATTGTCAAGGTATCAGACTTTGTCGCAAAGCAACCCCTCCCCTTCCATTTCCCAACCCTCTGAATCTTACTTCCATTACCTAAATAAGAAAAACACTGGCTACATTTGGCACACATGCTCGGTAAAATCTGGTGTGTGTTTTATGCTTTGTTTATGGCACTAATTCACATGTACGTAACTTCACACCACGGGGCGCCTTGTTATTCACTCCCTCATTGCCATAGGCTCCTATGATCTTTAAAACGGAAAAGAGTGAGGTCAATTTCTCAAATGTGGCATAGCATATTATCTCTGGCAAGCCGAGTCAAATCAGCCTGGCAATTAACTTAGGCTCAGTGCCGCAACGCAAATCATCAGGCTTGTTCAGGGTCGGGCGGATTCCTCTCTCTAGGCAATTAGCCTCCTTCATTAATTAAAAATTCTAATCAGGATGTCGGATCGATAGTGTAAATCACATGTGCTGCAGCTCACCCAGGGAAGTTGCATCTTACTTCCAAGGCCTGCATCGACAAAGTAATCAGCCAAACTCCAACGCAACTGAGGGATTAATGGAAAAAAGAGTTGAGACGATTGACATTCTTATAAATCTTCCAAGATGAATGCTGAAGTACCAGAAAAACATGCGTCTTAGGGGCCGACAATGAAAATATACTGTATGTATAAAGTGATAAAATACACATACTGCAGCAAGCAAATTGAGGACTGTCAAAATATTTGAATTGTGCATTGTACTGTTAATTTTTAATTTGGGGAAAGATATAAATGCATACTTAAACTTTAATTGTGACATGAAAGCAGCCATAATCACAAGGATTTATGTTTTAGAAAAGATTCCAGTGACTTAAGAAATTACATCAATTATGAGATAGGGTGTTACATTTTTTAACACCAGGAAAAGTTAGCAATGGCTGAAAATAATCCAGTATTTTTTTTTCTGTGTGTAGATCATCAATAATAGAGGCACTTAGTATTTGCTTGTGTAGGTCAGTCCCTCTTACCTCACATGCGTGAGCCACTCATAGCGGCTCTAGAGACCAATTATTCTCTGGCTGAAAGAAAGTGCTTTTTCCATTTTTCCAGCATAACATGTGTATGTGACATATACACATAGGTAGACACTATGTACACTGTAGGTTGACAGAGACCCACACTCGAATGCACACACATACAACCACACCCAAACGCACTCACACACACCCATACTGTGTATAGAGACTGTAAGCGCTTGATTTTAAGGACCTGAGAGACAGGGTATAGTTTGTCTGCAGTGCTTTCCAATAACACTTAGTTTTGTTTGTGGTCTTGCACTCGTGGTTCGACTGACGAAATATACCCAGTAAATGTTACTGTTGTTCTTAGGTCAATTTGGGAGAAATAAGTAATTCTGGATCCCACAAGAAATCAACACAGACCCAATATGTCCCTCTCATTAGCAAGAAAAAACGAGTAGGAGGAGACGGTGCTTCAAGAGTTGAATTTTGTGGCTGATTCATGTCAACATGAGATGAATTACAACCAGAGTGTAGCCTTTCCTCAAATAGTGTCGGCATATATCAACATGTAGTTACTGGTACTTGGCTCATGCTCAACTGTAAGGACGGGTGGCTTGCAGAAAATGTGCTGCTGTGTACAAGTTTGGCCACAGGAAATGATCTGAGATTAACTGCAGGTGTACCTCCCACCAGTGTGTTAATTGTCATTAAACTTGCTGTCATCTATTGACAGAGAAGGAAACTTCCTTCAGAAAAGGTCTTCAATAGGTTTGCTCTCCACATCTCTGGCTAATCTTCTCCCTGGTATCTCCTCACCATCAGTAGAGGTAGAGATTGTTATTTGGTTTAGCTCTGGAGTGTCAAAGCAGAAACCAAGAAACTGTGAGCGCTGCTGTTGTATGTCGACACAGCAGGCGGTGCAAAGTGATTAAACACATTTTGAAGCACAGTATGTGCTACGGACCACCAGATGTTCAGCAGACGTTGCCAGTACAGTATGTTTTATCTATATTGTTTATAGTGTTCAAATATATTAGGAGCAATGGTCCTCAAGTTATAATAAGAATAATAAACAATAAATAAACACCATTCAACATTTTTTACATGAAACCTATAAAACATGATCCTCTTTTATTCCTCTTTTTGGTACTTAATTTACATTTATACATCCATACAAGCTTCTAGGTATATGTGTCACTGGACAGATGAATCATGGAACATTGAAATAAATATAACTAAAGCTAAATCTAATAGATGCACCAATCAATCACCTGCAAATCAAACCCAGCCAGTCTTCAACCGGCCGGTCAGTCTCATATTTCCAATATTTTGCCGGTCACATTAACACAGGCGTGCCACATGATAGTTTTACTTCGACACTTAGTGGCACAGACAGTAATATCACAGCCACACACAGAACATGTCATTTGTCTGGAAGTCCTTCAGCCGGACTGAAGAAGCTCGCTATTTGCAAGTCCAAAATAAGCTGCGGAAGAACAACCTAAAAAACAACTAGATCAGACAATTGTCAGACAAATATTTTAATTCATTCCAATGCACACTGCTCAAAGTGTTAACAGTGACAGACTCGTCAGCTGACAACACGGGGTCTTTTCCTAACACAGTCTCACTTAAAACAGAGCTAACAGCTATCGTCAAAAGAGATTGCATTAACTTACATTATGGCACTTTCAAAATCTACTCAGTAAAAATCAGTATTGAGCAAAGGTAAATTAAAGCACTTTCATAATGTGTTCAAATGTAACATTGTTAAATTATTTTTTTGCAAGAAACTTGAATAGATAAATATTAGACATTGGTTGCTGCAGTCTATAAACATTTTTTGTTTTTTTCCAATCTGACACCCACCAGTAGGTGGAGAGAAACAAAAATCCTGGGAGAATCACCGATTCTGCTTTTAAACCTTAATAGGTCAAACGCTCAATTTGACACCCATATTGATATCTTTATTACTCATGTGGTGACGTTTTGAACTACTCTTGCTTGGAGCCCATATTTGCATTATGGATATTTGCATTTTTGTCATTCTACGAAATTTGAGAAGACCAGGCTGAATCTTCTGTCATCTTCTCTCACATGAATGATTCAGTCATTATATCAAATGTACAGTGAAGGTTGTTGTTGTACAACATACTACAGGGCTCAATAACTATTAAACGCGTACTTCTCCAATAGGGGACCATGTGGCCATGGAATAGTGAAGACAGATTGTCTGAATTTATGTGGCAAGTCCCTTTATTTCTTCCAGTGGGATCCTGTCCCAATACATCAACTGTACATACGAAAATTACTTGCACTAGCTCACAGCTTTTGTAAATCCTTTTTGTTTTCCAGAAATATGTGTTCCCAATATTAGTTGAATTGGGAGGAAATCTGGGAGTTATTTTATTGTAATATGTTTTTTTCTTCCACTTAATCAGCCCTTTTGTAGTAGTGTTTTCCATCATATTTTTGGCTGTTTAATAGCACTCTGTTGTGTGTTTCCGCTTGACTAATGCAGAGTTTCCTTGTGCAGCAGCCAAGCATATGCACATTCGACTTTTGGTCTCATTGTTTTTTTCCTCACACAGAATGAATGCCACACAAGCGGCCAATAATAAATCAGGTTACTTTCATTATCTGGAGCAGGAAGTTTCACTGGTATCAAACCTACGTCCAACATGTAGATTTTCTTTAAATTTATGGCATTGCTGATAGCATGTCAGCTATTGCTGCGGTGCTGTATATCACATTACCAAGCCAATTGACGATAAACAGAGCTGCCGAGCTGAAAGGCAACAGTTGAGAGAGAGTCTGAGTGGGGTCTGAGTCATACATTGAGATTGCGCAAATGAATCTGGTAGGGGTCAATGCTGAAATTCAGCTAAAACTTTTTTACTCTGAAAAAAACACTACAGCTGCTCCAGACCGTTTTGTCAGTTTGATCTACGAGCTGTATGATGAAGTCAACTGCACTGTAGGCCAGATTTTCAGTGGTTTTCATCCATAATGCACATCCCAGTGTTCTAGTACATTGCATCAACAGCTACTCATTAAACCCAGAGCACCCTTTCGCCTAAAATGGTGGGAAAAATCCTTGATGTAGTTAAAGATAGTTTATGATGTAAGTCTGAAGGGACATGTCAAGTTCAAACTGTAACACTCTTCACTATGAAAAAAAGTGCAGTATGTGTTGTTATGAATATATACTGAGTCAGAGCTTAACATAGATGTCTGTTGGTTGGTTCAAAGGTAGACACATAACTGTGCTGAAAAGGGCCCTCCCGGTTTGAGAGTGGAGAACTTGACCCCTAATTTCGACCTGTCTTGCTTTTAATTGCACACAGTTCTGACGATGTGACTGTGATAGAGCACAGAGCGCTTCCATGCCGCCTCTAAGGCTCTTCACTATGACTTTACAAATTGTAACAAAGGTGAAAAAGAACAGTTTTGCCCCCTATGGATGGCGACAGCAGCTGTTTTCAATTCGTACATGAAATCTCGAGTGATGTTTACATAACTAGCGATGTGACACAAGGAAAAGTTATTTAGTAAGAAAGAAAAAAAGTCTTAAGAGAAAGAGGAAAAACGGTCTTCCACTCGGGCATTTTTAGAAGTGGGTTGAGACATTGCCAAAGAAATTCCCTCAGACATAACAAGGTTTTATGACAGGGAACTGCCCTGTGAAACTGTCCATGCTTGATGTTCTCCAGTGTAGACTTTACTATGGAGCTGCAGTTTTGTTCATATTTGTGTCATATCGAAGTTCACAGACACACTGATTGTTATCTATGAGGGAAAAGCCATTTCGGCCACGCATCTAACAAGGTTACCATGCTGTGGCTGTCAGCTAAATGGTGACGGGTGAGGTCACAGGCAGCACTGTAACCCCGAGTCGCGAGAAAAAAACAAAGTGATGGTTTTAAACGGGCCAACCTTGCTGTGAGGACACAGGCCAATTGTTCTGCAAGGCTTTCTGTCCGACTTTTTCCTGACTTTCACAGGCCCCCTTCTCGGAGTAATGCGAGGAAAATGCTTGCTGTGATCACCTAATAACATTTTTTTCTCCAGAATCATGAGGGCAGATCACAGCAACGCCCACTTGGCGAGACGGAACTTAAAATGAAACACCAAGCAGGAACTGTCAGAAACACATACATATATGTATTATTATTATTTTTTTAACAAAATAAAAGGCTGAACAATTCCTGTGGAGGGTATAAATTAAACAAATAACATACTGTACTCGTGCATTACATTTGACGCTCAAGGTTTTGGAGTGTCCAAAAGCAGACGAGATTACAGTTTCTCTCAAGGTTGCTTCACTCACGTACAGGTTGCTGTTCACATACTGTATGCCTTGAATGTGTTTGTTGATTAGAGTATGCCTTTAAACCAAGCCAGTGCCTTAAAGAGATGGGATGAAAATTATGTATTGAATTGAAGTATTTCAATTGTATTATCTGTGAACATTTAAGTGTGCGAATAAATGGAATCTGGTTATTCAGCAGTGCATACTTTTTCTAGTGTAAAACAAAGAATGTATTCCGTCATTTGAGATATTTCCCATTATCATTCTGGCTAATGCACTGCTGGCCTCCCTTGGATTTTAAAAGCTTCTCTCACTTCATATACACTAAGATCTGCCAAGTGAACACTCTCAGAGGCGACGACTTGGCACTTGCAAATGGCAACCTGTGATACCACTCCACACTGAGACGCAACACAAATAAATCAAAGCAAACAACGTTAGAAGAGAAATGGAGAAGAAGTGGAATGGAGGGCAATATTGTAATGAGTAATATTTAACATAACGGTAGAGTTAATTGGTTGTGATACGATGGCTATAAATTACAGCGTGTTTGGGGAGATTGGAAGAATTATGATTATGCTAATTCCCTTTTTCCATTTGCTTTCGTCACTTTATCGAACCTGAAACGGCTTCTGCATCTGAGAACTGTTTACACATCTACTTCTACAGCTTTATTTCAGCATTTCAACACAGACAAACAAAAAACAGAAGCATTCAGTGGTAATCAAAATGCTAAATTCTCATCCTTGGCAAATCTAAAACCTCTCGAGATTGAAGCATCATTTATTTAACTGGTTAAGCTTTTGTCTCAGCTTCCCGTCCCTTGACTCTCAGCTAATACCTAAATAGCAACTGGAAAAAACCCAAACTACTCCCTCTCTGTCTCTCCCTCTCACTCACTGTCTATGCCAAATCCCTAAAGCCTAGCTCCTTGTGAACAACATTAATGCTATGTTTACTCGTCACACATCGTCTGCTGTGGCTTATCTACTTGCAAGTTCAGTTATTGTTTCTTCTTCTTCAAAGTGACAATTCTGACTAAGTCTGCGGTAAAGTTGTCTATCAGTCACCTGCTCAAAGTATTCTCTTCAAATAATTGTTCCTATCTTTGATTTCTTTGTATTTGTTGCACATGTCTCTTTAAATAGCCTTCTGTTGGAAATCTGAAGGCTCGGTTACTTACAAGTGTTTTTCGAGGAGGGCACGCTTTAACGCTCAAAGCATTCGTCCCTCTTCCCTCTCAAGTGGTTGATTGAGATTGTGTTGAACAAAACAGGCAACCATAACAAGTACATCCTCCCTCTTCTTGCCTCTAAACACACATCCTACACAGGCTTTTCTACTTTTCTAAATCTCACAGATGCACAACTCCGCAGTCACATGGCAGTACAAAGAAGAACGAAGAAGAACTTTTTCAGTGCGGGTTATCTCTGCCTCACAGTCCTGCAGCTTCCCCTTTAATAAATCTGGCTTATTCTCAATGGAGAACACCTTTTGTTGAAACGGGTTGTGCTGACAATAAAGGCCCGGTAACATTTTTTCCGCTCAGTCTTGACATGACTTACAGCAGCTGATACTGCCTCATATGCTGCAGTTGAAGTGAACTCTGCGGCAGCTTCCCAGCTTTGTCTTGTTGTTGTATTCACAGGAAATTTTGCAAATGGAAGTGTGTCAGTGTGTGTTTGTGTGTGCAGTTAGAGCTGAACCCACTGACTGCACTCTAGAGCTCAGCCAGCGATGCTTGTCAGCGTATACTGACATCGTGCACACTGGGCTGATAGGGTAGAATGACCACTCCACTCCAGAGAGAGAGACCATGGGCAGAGCTATCACTGTGATTAACTGTAATGATTGGGGGTGGAAATGGCTGTTTAGAGGGTTGTGGAGAGGATGAGGGCCACGTCGGCCCAATCTGGAGGGGCGACGCGCCGCATGCAGGCCTCCGCCGGCTCGGGTAATAGTCCCCATGTGTAGTGCGCCGGGCCATATCCCATGGGGCACTGCGCACACAGGAGGCCACTTGAGACTATCTGAATGTAGCAGCAATCAGAGTCAGAACAAGCACACAGGGGAGTAATCTGTTCCAGCTTTTGGAGCGTGCCAGGGGTTGGGGGAACAGAGATGGGACCGTGCACGTGTGTGTGTGTGTGTGTGTGTGTGTGTGTGTGTGTTTGTGGAAAGGGGGAGGATGGGGAAGGGGAGCTTCATTTGGACAGGGTCATGGTCAGTCAGATGGTAAAAACATGTCTACCCCACAATACACACACACGGGTTCTCCTACTCCAGTACACATCTTAGAGACAACCACCGATTTGTGAGCAGTGCTGGCAGCCTGTGGCATAGCCGCATCATTAAAATCCCTTCAGCGACTGAGTTATAGGTGGTTTGTTGACTTCCAAGGACATGTCATGTGCGGTAGGTAATGCTTAAGATCCAATAAGGTTTTTGCGTCAAGCAACAAATATGCAGGGACAGCTCTAACCATCCGAGGCAGTAGCCGACATAGAGACTCTTTTTTTTTCCTCCACAGTGTTTCATGGCATGCTATAATTTTAAGGTAAACATTTTTAGTTCACTGCGGCACATACCTACAGTGCTGTACGCCGGAAAACCTTGTAACCTTCCTTCCACACTGCCAACCCTCTATTAACTATAAAAACAAAGTATACTCAAAAGTATGTTTATAGTATTTTCAAAGCGCTCCAACATGGTGACCCCCTCAACCTGTCAGACAAGATTGTTTTTTGGGATCCAACAGGATACATGGTGTCGGTGTCATACCATCCCTTCTTCAAGGAGTTGATGATGAAGAAGCAGAAGAAGAAGAAGAAGAAGAAGAAGAAGAAGAAGAAGATGAAGAAGAAGTAGAAAAAAGAGGGAATAATCAGTAGGCAGTGACCTAGAGGAGGTCATGCTTAGCCTTTGGGAGTTGACTAATGAAAAGTCCAATCAGCACAGCAGAGGACGATTAGAAGGAGCCCCAGGCTGCGATGGAGAGACGGAGGGAGAGGCTGAGAGACTGAGGAAGGAAGGGTAAAATGAACGAGAAGGGGATGAGCAAAGAAGAAGACCCAGCAGATGCTGAACAAACATACATACACAAGTACACACTCCTTCCTCATGATCCTGATAAGAGTGCAGTTGCTCGTGGTCAAGTTAAAATAGCGAAACAGGGAGGCCAAGAGGAACAACAAGTACTCTGTCTTAGCATTGGTTAATGACGGGGAGACATTAATAATTGGTTTTATTTGTGTTCTTGAATTTATTGCTCTCCTGTAACTGATCCTGTAATGTAAGACTTATAACTTTAGAAAGCTGCAAACTCACTGCCATTATCCTGCTCTGGGTCATTGTATCGAATTTGTTTGGTCTCAGGCAAAAAAAAGAAGATACATTTTAAATTTTAAATTTAACACACAATAAACTTTTATGGACATGCTCCACTCAAACATTTGGGCTTCATTACAGCATTTGGAAAAAAAACACCATGACAGAGCGGGAAGTCCATTCATGGTTCCAACCACATTTTAAACCATTTTCTCCTAACTGTTAATTCAGTGAAGGTAAACTGAGCACATTTGTTCTCCTACTCCACATTGACACATTTGAGCTCCCCAACACAACTAAAGCGTGCTGTTGGCCACTGAGAAGCTCACCCAGGCAGAATGATGAATCTGTGACCACAACAAAGCACCACATTTGGCTTTGATTGCTGCAGTGTGCGCAGGCTGGCTGGCCACACTTGACCATTTTTGAACAATTTGTTCACAACCCGCAATACAACATCACCTGCAAATGATCAACAGTGCCAGTATGATTGGGGCTTGAAAATAACTTTTTGGGTCACAAGTCAAAATGGCTACTAGATTTTAAGGTTACCAGTCACTCTGAATTTCCTCTAGCCTGCTGTGACATTTTCTAGCAAAATCATGGTCATGTTTTTGGAAATAGACAGTGAATTTTTTAAATATCATTTCTCGGTGCATTGAGAAATTAAGCACTGAGAACCATGAACAGAATTCCATTCACCTCCTTTGTGTTAGGGTGCAAGCAGATATTTTTAAACCTCAGCAAAGAAAACCCAAACTATCTGCATGGCTGGATACCACTAGGGTTACTAGTACTTTATTTAATTTAGGTTAAATTACCCTATAATTGGAAGCCACAAGTTAAATTGTTTGCATCTTGTGTATTTCATTTAGAGAGCACATTTGCATTTCACCTTCAGTTTCTTTGTCTCTTCCAACTGTGATGCACAAGTTCCATCATTTAGCTTATATGCTGCACTGAACTTGCATTTAGTCTCAGTGCAGCATTTTACGGCATTTGTGCTCAAGAACCGCTTTTTACTTGCATATGAATAGGAAACAAACCATGCTGTTGTCACAAACGGGCCATTTTGTCAGTGCAAACATGTCAGTGTCAGTTTTCAGACAAGTATATTTAATGTCTTTACTCATTCATGTTCTCAACATTCAAACCAGCGTTCTTCCGGTCACAAACCTGCTTCCAAAACCTTGAGGGTACTGCTGGCCCATAAATCTGTCCCATATCCCCACAGCTGCTAAGAAACTTGTAAGGCAATGTTTAAGAAGAATACTCTTCCCTCCCTCAGCAATTACTGTCCTCAAGCAAGGCACTTATTCCCAATTGCGTCTGTACAGCTGCTCAGTGGCCAGCAGAAGACTACTGGGTAACTCCCATCCAGGAGATTTTACAGATTTATTTCATGTACCTAGGGAGGATTCTTCATCATAACAGAGATAAATAACACTGGCTGACCGATATTGAATGCTTGATCAAACTCTAATATGAGACAACGAGCGAATCAGTTTAATCCTCCTAAGATTTGTACACATGGACAAGCAGCCAAACTTTCAAAGCTTGATTTCTGGTCACACAATATAGTCTTTCAACTTGGCTTAGTGATGCACATATGATAAGAATAAAAGTCTGCAGATGAGGAGTGAGCATGAATTATCCTCGAAATTGGCCATGGCTGCTTATGATTGCAGCAATTGTTTTATGGTTTCATTTTCCAGACACGTCACCCTCAAAGTTGTATTCGTCAGCGCCGCTGTTCTGCAGACACCAGGGGAATGTTGACATCCTTAATTCTGGTGCTGCTCATTCTCCTTGAGCCACATGTATTTGTTTGTGTTGCCTTCTTGTCGCCTTCGTAGTCATTGGGTTTCTAATGAATTTGTTCTCAAGGCAAAAGCAAGAGCCTCAGTCCCTTTCCCTCTCTCTCTCTCTACACTCCCTGTGCTCTTCAGCCAAGGCCTTGTGTTGGTATTGATTAAAGCGGTGTCTTTTTTGTCTCCTGCCAGCATTTACCACAGCTTGTTGTGAGCTGAGAGGAAACAGCGACACAGAATGAGGAGGTGACTAAATCGAGAGGGTGTAGAAAGCAAGTTCTGGGTTACTCTGCCATCCAGCCAGGCAGGGAACCATGCAACGTCCCCCCGAAGGCTAGATGCCTGGAATAGGGTCATTATATGGCACAGCATGGTGCCTGTTTCCCTGACAATCTTTCTACACTATGCCCAGCTTGCTATTTCTACTGCTGCTCCCTGCTCTCTGCTGGGGCGTTTAGTTTGAAGGGGTCCTGGGAGGCGAGGCCGGTCTGCTTGCTGCCTGGGTGTAAATCAGGGGTGCAGCCAATAGAACCACATCTGTAACAATAAAGTCAGGTTAATGTGGAGTCATCTTGGAGGAGCAGAGCTTGCATCTGGGAACATCTGGTGAGACATTTGGAACTGCTGGCAGTTGGTCGTTCTCGTTTTGTTGCACTTGAATGTTTTTGAACCTTTCATCTTATCTCTTCTGCATTTCTGATTCTGCTACAACCCATTTTAATCTCTCCATGTCTCAACTATTTGTTTCCTCCTCTGTTTTTTTCAGTTTGTCATTTCTTCCTCCTGGTTTCTGTCTCCCTCATTCTCTCACCATCTGCTCCCCCCCCCCCTGCTTTGCTTCTGGTGTTTTTCCTCCATTACAGCATATCTCTTTTTCTCACCACTTTGGCAAACCCTGTTCAAAGACTTTCAGACACTTTCTCTGGGATTGTAAACAAGTGTCTCCAACACTGTGCAGACATGATTTGGTGCCGATGTTACAGCTGTGAAAAAGCAGAGCCCACAACCGAGTCAAACAAGGCAATCAACAAGCCTTAGACTGTACTGCTTATCACCACATGGTGATGTGTGGTACTCCCCTAAACCCAAACACAATTAAGAAGTGAACGTGACTCATTTAATCTATGTTGCATACATGAAAATGGAATTGTCATAAGGCATAAGTAATGGACAATTCTTCTCTTTTTTTTTTATTCGGTGATTACAATTTGTATTGAGCAACTACCTGGACATTTTGATTTGTAGAGTGCATTCTTACAGATTGAAATGGTAAAAGCTAATAGTGGAAAACTACACATAAACACATCCAGACTTCAATTATCTCTGCTGCTCCTTGGATAGATTGGTCATGTATGACCCAGTGTGGTAAAAACAGACTCATCATAGGCCCAAACAGAAGAGAAGTCTGGTCAATTATCCTTAACGTTGACTTTATCAGCACCTCTCACATATTCATTGCTAGTCCAAGGGCCTGGGGCGCTGCTGGTTAGACTGTAGAGGAGCTCAGACATATGTGTCCATGCACAGGAGGCCAGATGCTGGTTGTGTTTAATGTCGGTGCCATTAGCCAGCTCCCATGGCATTGTTTGGATGCAGTGCTGGCTGCTGCCTTAGGGTGAAAGTCATTACATATAATATGCTGGGATGGGGGGCAAAAGTAAAGATTCAGGGGAGTGAAATGTGTTGCTTCCGTTCAAATGACAATACTGCTGAATTAAATCAGATAAATATATGCCAATAGTAGCAGTGCTTATGATATAACGCAGTGAATACCATCTATTTTGTTTACATTGGTGCATTTGTGCTCCGGCTGTCTGTAATTTAACATTTCCACCCGCTAACCGGCTCAGCATGGTTTGACCAATTTCAAGAGAAGTGATGATTTACCAAAAAGAATGTCACATGGGAAGAATCCTCTCTATTATTAAGAAAAAAAGATGGGAGGAAAAAAGAACAACATGAAAGTGTCAGATTGCTTTGCCACCAATCACTAGCAGGAAGCACTGTAGCCCACATATCTGCCCTGTTTTCATGAGTGTGATGGGTATATTGACCTGGTGGATGGATGGATGGGCAGGAAAAGAGCAAAATAAGTAAAATATATTCTGTCTGTGTCAATAGAGGGTGAATGGGTCATTAAAAATCAAAAGAATATGGAAGATATCTGCAAAAATTATCTATCAGTCAGCATAAATAGCAGGAAGAGAAGCCATAGAGCTTAAATAGTCATGTTGGTATTATGATGGAAAGATTCTGTCTGTACATGGGTTAGTGTTATGGTTAGTGCTGAAAACCATCCCCCGTACTGCACCACAGCAAAAGTTTTCGATGACAGACTCTGAATGCCCATGGTACATTCTGCTTTTGTGAAATTGCCTGAGGCACTGTTAAGAATTTCCCGATCCACAATTTGAATCCAAACCACACACAGAGTGGACAGCATTTAACGCAATGCGCAGTAAGTAACAACTTAGTATAATGCAGCATTGTGTTATTTAAGAATAAGCTCAGGTGGAGGCCGTAACCTGAAAGGTTAAAGAAGCAAACACAGAAGACTGTTTCTCTTGAAATTCTCCAAGTATAAACTAATGCAGCTGAAAGTGAAGACAGGGTTAAAGAAGTAATCTTAAAGACAGAAACAGGTTTAACTGAGGCGAGCAGAACAGCCCAAAGGAGAAAGAGTGGGACCTTTTCACGAATTGTCAGAGCGAGTGTGGAAACACCGAAAGGCAAATCATTGCACCTTTCTATTAGCAATAACATAAATAGCCGAACTGTTTTGTACAGTGCAAGTCAAGGGTTGCAGCATAATTCATAAAATATAAAAAGTACAACAGTAAAGACGGTTTCTTAAGTGAAGGGGTTGCAGACTATTTAGTTGTTTACAGAAAACAGGCACTCAAAAAGGCACTCAAAAAACATCCACATACAAGAATAAGTAATAATAATAAATTATGATAAGTTATGGATTGCAATCATTTTTCGTCTTCTTTTTAATGATCAATAGGATGCCTAGCTCAGGGCATTCTATGTTATTAGACGTTGTTGCGCTGTACTGTTATATTTTATTCCCCAGCCATGGTGCCATGATCTAACTACGTGAAGTGATTTAGTGATGGAAATTCACTCATGCTACTCTTTAGTGTGGGCGGCTCCTCAACAAGCCCACGGCTTTGAAGATTTGCTGTTTATTAATTAGAGAAGCAGAAAGTCCTCTGTTTGTGTGTGCCCCTGTGGCGTGTCTGCAGTGCTGATCTGAGGGCTTTGTGAATGATGTTGGGGGGGGGGGGGTCACAAGTTCCACCAAGTGCTCTGAAGTGAGGGACCCACAAGTAAATTAGCCATTGCTGTTACCACATGGGCTGGCCTGAGTCAGCTGAGCTGATGTGGGCCAGTACGTGCAGAATAACACGTCACCATAGAGGAACATCTTGAAAGCAAATGCTTTCAAGCACACTCGTTGAAAACTGCCTTGGTTTGCGTGCACAGCAAACATGGAAAATGTTTTCATGATTGCATAAATAAACACACTAACATAAAAGATTTGGAAGATTTATCCATATCCAGAGGACGTAGCTAAATGCCAAGGAGAGTCGAACGCTGTCGATATGATATAATTGAGCTATTTGAGGCTTACTCATTAGCAGCAGAGATCTTTTTTACACAGGACGTAACTTTAATTAGTCAGTTCAATTAAAGACACTCATGATACACATTTAGCAGCTGCCAATGACACTCTAATGACAGTTCATAAAAGTGGATCAGATTAATTGGCTGTTTTCATGTATCAATTAGAATAAATATGATTATCTCTTGCCTTACTGGCAAACATGTATGAATACAAATTCACATGAATGACTAGTGGCTTAACTATTTTTTGGCAGTTTCTGCATCAGTAAATATTTGGTATTTTAATCCTTTACCTGGAGCTCATCCAATAGTTATTCATTGATTTGGTATTGCACTCTTTTGATATCGTTGAACTCACAATGGGCAGTTTAAAAGAAGTATCTAAGTCACTGCAGCAGAACCAGAGTTATTGTTTTTTATTATTCCAAGCATTATTCTTCCTTGTCTGCTACCAACATTACATTGGTTCGCGTGTGCTGTACTCGTAGTAGTGGGCTACAGGGGTCTGGTTTGTTTACTTCTTTCTAACTCCACATTCCCAGACTAAAATCAGTCAATTTCCCTTCAAGAGGAGTAGTTAAAACAGAAAAAAATATTCTTTTCACATTTCAGAATGAACAAATTTCACACTACCCATAGCACCTTGATGTGCATCAAAGGGTCAAAGGTCAATAGCTGCATAGTGTGCTTGAGATGTAACAAAGCGCCTGATGTTCCTGACAGGAGCCATTACTTGCCAGCAGTATTTTTTGAATGCTAACCTGCTGAGAACCACATCCACAGAAGAGAACCAGCGTCCAATAAATCTTGTATGAGCAAGCAGTGGAGGAATTTCTGACTTTTGGCGCTATGTAGGAAGAAAAACAGGGGGGAAAGGGGGAGGGAAAGTGAGAATTGTTATTAACCTGGAATAACGAGAGCCAAGCAAAATGACAGCTCATCCGAAATACAGAAACCACCGTCAGTGATTAGATTACTGCTCAAATCCACTGACACAAATTCTCAGTAATTTGTATTAAGAAATAACAACTTATATCAACTCTATCCCATTTCATTTCCGTTTTTGAGGTATTTTCAAAAATCTTAATGGAGACATCATAACTCAAGTGCAGGGCTGCCTGTTTTCATGGCTTATGCTATATTGTCTCAAGACCTTTCTCAAGTAAACACACATCCACACTAAGGGTATATGCAGTAAAGTGATCCCATCAACAACATCGGTAATTAACCATGTAAGGATCCTGCCAGAATGAGAACCAGCCGCTTGTCTGACCCTGCTGTGACCTTCCCCAAACCTCAACATGGCATCATACTTCATTCACCCTCGAGGCAAGTCGGATAAACCCGCTTCTCACTCCACAGGATAACAGGCGTGAGTCAAAATCCGATATCTGGCTTGTGCTTGGTGTAGGCGTTTGTAGCAGTAAGACATGATCTGAGACAAAGTTGTTTGACATAATAGAGGAAGCGGGGAGGAAGTGCACTTGGATCAGTAGGGAGGAGGCAATGGACAAAAAACCCTGCCCACCCATTGTTCAGTCAAGTGCGATGTGCTCGATACTATGGATCTAAAGCTGGAGAATTATTGCCCTTCTTTGTAAATTGCAGGTGTGTGTGTCTGTGATTCAATGGATTCTGTGTATGTGTGTATACAATAAAGGGTAAAATAGCTCAAGCTGCCATTTGCGAAAGGCAGAGAAGGGCACTCACAGTGGTGGGTTGTGTTTACGAATGTAGAAAGGCAGGATAGGTTTACAGTTGGTGGTATTTTTTCAATAACACCACAGGGGTAGTTTGAGAATGGGTGATGTGTCGGGGGTGGGGGGGGGGGGGGGGGGGGGGGGGGGGGTTGAGCTCAGGGGTCCTGACCCTTGGGGACACACACTGGAGACATACGGTAAGGAATCCAGGGAGTGGAGTTGTAATAACAGTGAGGACAGTGAGCCGATGCTACTGTGTGCGACTTGAGCGGAACTCAGCCAGTATACTCCAGTGGGACACTGTGCGGTTTGAACTAAATTTATAATGAATAGGTTGCCCTGATTGTCAAAGAAAGGTATGCATTTTAACAATTAATCAATCTCAAGTTACGTCTGATTTCACCTCGGCCACATGCAGAGCTGCCAAGTTTTCTTGGCAACTTGGCAAAATTTTCCAACCAAAGTAGCCTTCGATTTGAAGAATAAAAAAGGGAAGTAGGCAAGGCCTTCGGGTATAATATTTGTCACAATAATACAGTATATCTGCATAAAGTTTAAAAGGTTTGCTCAACAATATGACCATATTGTATTTTGCTACATCACTTTGCCCAAGGTCAAGTATGAGCCTCCATGTTCGAAATATGATTTCTTGGCAGATGCTGAAATGCAGATGTCAAAATGTTTTTCTGTTCATCTTTTATTTTGAAAAAAAACAAGATTATAATACCCTAACATTCTGATAAATGATAGAACATCGTTGCAGTATTGTTCATGGTCATGTACTGCTCTTTTTTATGAAAATATCGGTGTGTTTTAGCCACTTAGAGGCTAACATTTTATGCTTCTATAATAACATTTTTGTTTAATTTCAATTTGGAAAATATAATTTTAATGTTCACAAAGCCTTCCTGGTTGAATAAAAAGGTAAACAAAAATATCTGTATTTCCTACAAATTGACAATTAAAGACTTTTCAAACCACCCCAATGAAGGCAAGCTGAATAACACATGGGTACTTGGAGAGGAATTGTGCAAGTATTCGCTTTTATGAATTGTCAAACCAAACTGATGACAACTGATGCACTGCATTGTATATTTTTGAGATGGTCTATTTTTGTAATCTAGTCTGGTCTAGAAGTCTGATGTCAGGAGGCTATTATACTGCATGTATTGACAGTCTTTTTCCAGTTACAGTTAAGAACATATTTATTGATTTCACAGCACAGATGGCTGCTCCTGCTCCTGCCCCCCCACCCCACACACAGGCAGCCTGTTTTTTATGGCAAATCAAACTATATTGTATCTCTCAGGGCAAACGTCACCCTCGCCACTGCAGAAAATAAAACCCTGAGTTTACCCTAAAAATACAACTCTGTGTTTTGTGGAAAGCAGCTTCAGTGTTACTGCTGATAGTCACAACACTCTTGCTGAGCGTTAGTTTTGCACTAGAGAACGTTCCCCCTGAGATTGTCACCCATTAACAAAAAGCTTACTTTTTCTGAATGGTCAAAAGGCCAGTTTTTGTGGATGTTATGTCTATGTTTGTTGATAGTTGCCATACAGGGTTCCCTTCAATGTCCTTGGGGCTGGACTGAAAATGGTTAAAGTGCGTTTGAGTCCAGCCTTTGTTGCTCGAGGCCCGAGCTATTTTAATAGGTGTTACCGCAGGGTAGACAGGCCGTTGGCTTTGAGATTGGGTTTCTCTTGTGCCAACAGAAGTGGTTTAATTGTGTATACCTGAGCTTTAATCAATGCCAAAAAATGTTGAAAGTAACATCAGGAATGTTGGCCATTAGCCAGGGGACCTTGATGAAATTGCTGGAGAAATCCAAGAAAAGGCTCCTTGCAGCTTGCCTCGACTGTCTGCACATGTATGTTACACTTAAACACACATAAAAAGGAAAATAAAAAAAAGAAAGAAAGCATCAGTTTTGAATCTATCGTTTCAGTAAACTTGAGGGATTATTGCATCTATTTGACACTGTATTATCGTCCTCAACGCATTTCTATTTAGTCAGTATTAATACTAGAAAAGGAACTTGAATCTTTTCCCTGCTTCAGCTGTGGTTCAAATACAGTTTTTTTTTCCCGCCAGTCCTTAGTTTCCTCAAAGCATGGAAGCTTTCAGGTACCCTAATCTCTGTATTTCCACCAAGTTATTATATACAAGAACATATTATATATTGTAAAGCATAAAATAAATCCTTTGGGGAATATCATTCATTTTTGATGGTCTTTATAGCATAAATGAGCAGATAAATGAGATGATAGTGCAATATTGGATCAGTGCATAGACTTGCCTACTCGGAGGGATTTTCAATAGTGGTATTAGTATCTTAACAACTTTACTTTATACAACACCAAAAGTAAATATGGACAATGTATACTGCAGAAAACATTAAAAAAAAAATCTGTTGTGGTCTATTTAATCAAGACAAGGAGGTGAGGATTTTTGGCTTTGATCTTATTATTCTCCAGACAATATCAGCCATATGCCTCCAAGATGCTCTCATAAGCTTTGCTGTCTCTTCATGGTCACAGTGGAAGCATGTGAAGGGTTTGTGCGTGTGTGTGTGTGTGTGTGTGTGTGCGTGTGTGTGTGTATACCCTACCATATATATGCACACCACGACATTTACATATGTATAAGCTCTGTTCAGTCATCCAGCAAGCAACAAAAGTCTTTTGTTATTTTTAGGAACATCACCTTTGGGCTTATATCGATGACAAGCAGCTTCCAAGAGGGACAATTGTGTATGCAAGCCACATATATATTTCATTAGACGCTGTATGAATATGTATGAATAAAAGATCTGCAGGGCACTCTATGCAAACTCACACATTCCTCACAATCACTCTGAATGAAGTAAGATGGTGTTTAAAGAACTTTGTCTCTCTAGAGTTTGTTCGTCAGGATCACAGACTCAACGTGGTAGATGGAACCGCGTAAAGCGTGTGACTGTGTGTTGTGTTTACGTGAGTATTATGGTAAAGTTGGAGGTGGATAAACTATTTGGAGGCGAACAAATACGATTTACCTCCTCTTGTTCTCCTGAATCCCATTTTTGTTTTATTCTTGACATATCTCCTTTTCTTTTTAAAAGAAGTGGGAGGGAAAAGGAATATGAATACTTGTCTTTGTGGGCATGTGTAATAAACAGTATTAGAGAGTTTGTGTGTATGACAGTGGCTGTGGGCGGCAAAACAGCAGCCAAAAAGACGGGTAATCATGTAAATGAAGCTATAGCATACCATATCCCTCCCTTGTCTGATGAATTCCTCATGATAGTAATCCATCTACCCCTGAGCCAGCCTCTTTTTTATTATCCTCCCCACAAATATGGACAAAGCATATAGTGCTTGAACTGCATTTCTAGACAACGTTCCACGTTAATGTGTTAGCCGTAAGACACTCAAAGCATAGAAGTCATGTAATGTAACTCCAAGGAACTTCATATAGCACGCTGATACTTATTACCCTGGTGAATCTGTGATGTTTCGTATGAAATGTGAGGAAAAACACTGCTGGATTGTTTGCTGCTGTGCATGAGATTGTATGCATCTCAGTCATAAACCAAAACTACATCTAGAGTGAAGATTTAGGCTCTGCAAACTCTCTACTGTACATAAACTGGGTGTTTTGGGCTGGGCAAAAGTCACTTCATGTGTAACAAAAAGTGTGCGCGAGCCGTGCCAAGTCCGATTACACCTGTAATGTCCCCCTGGGGATTCAGCTTTACTGCCCCTACAGGGACATAAAGTCTCTGCAGTATTCTTGTGTCCATTTACATGGCTTAAACTCGTCATATTAAAAAGAAAAAACACACAAGTCGCTCAGAATGTGAGTTTTGTTTTTGTTTTCGCCACAGTCACATAGTGAAATTTGGGAGTACTGACAGATGATGATCAGCTTAACATCGTTGACTAAGCTCCCTCGTGGTGACGTTTCCCCCTCAGTGTCTGTGAGCTGTCAGAGTTCCCATTACAAGTCTCGCCTAATTTATGGTGTGAAATGTGGTCGAAAAAAGTCTTCAAGAGCTTTTCCATAATACAAATAAGATGAGCTGGCAAAGATCACAGACGCCTGGGATGTTTGTATTGTGTCTCTCCCAGCGTGAATGGGATGGAAGCATTTTGTTTCACTTTCTGGGGTATGTCCTCTAAACTGTTGGCAAATTACTTCAGAAGTCGTCCCCCCCCCCCCCCCCCCAAATCCATTCCTGTCCCCACCAGTGTCGATGTGTTATGAGAGAACGCAGTCTCTGGTAAGTGTCACATCTGCATGGGAGAGACAGAATGTGGGGGGATGGTGGGGTTGGAGGGTTCTGGGAGTTTGAAGATCTGTAATTTAATCTGAAGCTCTGGAGTTAGGGTTCACTCTGTGGGACAGGACAGGGGCTGACTGCGGATTCTGATTTAATTCAAGGCAAGGAAAAAAAAACACAAGGGAAATGATAGAGCTGCCATCCGTTGCTTGATTTCAAACTATCAGAGGGACTGATATTTAGGCCTTAGGAATAAGGAGTAAAGCAGGACAAGGTCCCTTCTAGGTTTCTTGAATTTTGTAGGTCAATACATTTCCCCCACGTTTTCTACACTTTAATTTCGAGAAAACAAGTTGTATTTTCGTTTTGTCCTCCCTGCGACCAGAAGACTTCACCAGGAGAAGTGGGGGGCAGCTTTTCCCGGGGGGACTGCAAAGGATCCGGGATTGAATAGATGCCCCCAGTCCACTTCAGTGCTTTTGGTGGATAACATCCACATCATAACCCAAGGCCATCATATCCTATTTTTTTTAAGGAACACTATGCCAGCAGAACACTAAGTGATTTCTTCTGGTTATGTGTCGATGGCAAACATGGTAACACTTCAATGTACATGTGCAAAACACATTTTCCTGAACAACAAGGCCATGGGGTGAAAGGAAAAATTAGGAAAATAGAAGAAGTGATAGCAACCCGTTCCCTATCTTTTCAAAAGCACTCACTCAAATGTAAATGTGCTTTATTTGCATAACTTAATCTTAAAAAGTATACGGCATATTGTAAATGCTATTTAACAATGAAAAATAGAAACATACAAAAACAGAACTCTGAATAATTGAATGATGAATAGAATTAGTATTAAATGCAAGTTGCTCTGTGTATTTCTCAGTGTGTTAAATGTGATGGAAGTAGACTAACCAGCAAAACTAAATGGTTTAGAAGTAGCTTTGGTGAAAATCTATTTACATCAATTACAATTTATATATAATTAAAAACTCTAATTCTGTCATTCATTATAACACTTGCGGACTATGAACCTAGACAAACTCAGATAATGGACAGAATGATTTCAGAATGATTTCAGAGAGCTCGTGAAAAGGCCTTCACTAGCTGTCACCAAAGCAGTCCATTCATGCTCAAGTAGATGAATAACACTTCTATTCGTCTACATCAAATTCATTTATTCTATATATAATTTAAGCCTCAGCAAATTTGAACTTTGATTTTTCTTTTCCACTTGTGTTGATTAAAGGATAGCTCTGATGTATCATGAATATTTGAAAACCCTCAGCAGAGTTTGAAAGGAGACGTTAGAAGGAAGCAGGAGTTGAGAGCAATGCTTGTGAAAGTTCATTGCGCTGAGAAAAGTTGTGCTCGTCGCTGTGTAGCTCCAAAATCTGAAACGGTTAAGTGACTGTTTGTAGTGGACTGTATATTTTTCATTGGCCTGGTGTTCAGGCTGCTTGACTTTCACTAGCATTGCTGAAAACGGGATCAGCAAAAGGAAGAACATTTCCACATTTTCACTGAGAGGGGATGAATTGCAGCTTTTGCTTATTTTAGGCAAAATAAATATGCTTTTTTCAGTCCAATCAAAACTAAAAGCTAAACATAATAACTATTGAAAGGCAAGAGTTAATGCCCATTTCAGGGAATACAGTCCGCCGTATAATGGATGACATGTCCTGGTGAAAAATCCTCGATATAAAGCAATGGTTTTGAGAATTCATCAGTTCCTCCCAGTGCGGTTGTCTTACTCTGTCAGCACCACAGTCAAGCGTAAAGTGGCTTAGGTACAAGACCACAGAGACAGATATAAAACCCTTGTATTGCAGTGATATAGTGTGAATTTCCATCCTGCATTAAGGACATAAATCAAAAAGGAAACTAAAGTTTAATGTTTTACCCCAAACTGCAACTATCTGAAAGCAGACAGCTGACGATAAAGAATGTGATTGAAGTTGAAAACGGGCAAAAAAAAGTGATGCTACTGTACAAAAAAGAAAGGAAATGGATGTTAAATATACACCCCCAGCATTATCTCATCAATTCAAGCCAGTAGCCTGAGGAAACAAGGGTATGTCAACGGAAGACGAAAATCCACACCAGCACAGCAAATCCCTTCTCTACCAGTCAATATCAATGAGCCAGCTAAAGGATGTTGTGTGCTTGTTCTCTCTCACGTGCTATGTTCCAAGTCAATATTTTGATACAATTTTAGTTTGTTTTGTGTAAAAGAGAAGATAACAATTTTTTTTAATTGTTCCTTCCCGCATATTTGTTTGTCTGTGGGTTTTGGTTGTTGAACGTTAACAACCACAACTGTATCCAGCTTCTCCCAGCCTCGGTCGTCCACCCTCTTTTATTCCCTCCTCTCCCTCTCTTGCTGCTCTCTCTTGCTCCGGGGGCTTGCTAATGTGCTGGAAAACTGAAGGTACCCCCCCCCCCCCCCCCCCTAAAAAATAAAGACTGCCTTTCCTGTGTGTATTGGTCTTGTTGGAAGTGATTAAAAAGGGATTTGTGCTGGGAGGGTTGGGATTGTTATCGCTGCATTTGATTTATCACCCTGAGCCTGAGCGGTGAGGGTCCTGTTGCTGCTGTAGGAAAACCACACATTTCCAGGTGCACCCGGCACCCACAGAACCCCAAAATGAAGTCCATCCAGCACTGGCACATGTGACTAAACCAAAAGAGAGACACACACACACACACACACACAAACAAGCATTCTGAATACCTCTCACCATCTCTTAGCCATTGTCCAGGAAAACAATGGGTGCGTATACAACTGTGGGTGCTGTCATCTCTTCTACTTGAATTTTCTGTTGACGAGATTTTAGCTTCTGTAGGTGGTGCTGTTCCATTTGCTTGTGAATCCACTGTGGCTATCACCTCTCATGATAACTGGGTTTATTTTCTCAATTTATTTCTGTTGTTTCCCTTTAAAATAACCATCTGACCATGACATCAAATGCTAAATCTTTCCTAATCAGGATAAAGACGTAGATAGCAGCAAAGAAATATTTTCCTTTTTATATTCACATTTAACAACCTGTCATATCAAGTGTTTTGCGTAAGAGGCAGTGCAAGAAACATGCTAGTGACACAGACACACACACACACACACACACACACACACTCACACCACACTCACACCAACAATATGCTTGGTCTCAGTGTTCAACTCAACATCCTGGTACTACGGGCTGTTAATACAGATGATCCATTTCCAGACTCCTCTCATGTGTGAATGAGTATCACACACAGTGCGTAATGGCCTCTACATTACCTGTAGCACATGTACAGCACACTTAGTGAGTAATCACTGGCAATTCTTCTCAGACCGTAGAGATAATATATATATATTTTTTACTATAATGAGGACTGGTCATATAACAATAAAAATTGTGGGAATGTTCTAAGATGTAAAACCACATTTGTTGCAATCAAAGACTTTTCACATCAGCATAAAAATATCTTCCTCGAGAATCCTTTTCCTGCTCGTTCATCTGTAGCTAATGGCTCAGAGTAACTCCGGGCCATCTCCTGTCTCTCACTACCACACCCATGAGCAGAAATAATGAGCATGCAGTTTCTGTCAGGAAAATCAGATTCTTTTTTTTCTGGGAAGGAGGTAAAGATATGCAGAGAGAGAAAGGTGATATATCATGTTTTGCCTGCGTAATCCTCTTTCGATTAGGGTCCAACCAAAACACAGCTTGCCAATGACTTTGACTTTATGCACAGGGGCCTGGACTGACTAATGGGTTAATTAATGGATTTGTATGTGTCTGATGATACAGCCAGACCAGTGTGTGTGTGTATGTGTGTGTGTGTGTGTGTGTGTTTTGAAGGATGATGTTACAAATGCATGCATGTTTTTACTAATGCCTCACACTGGAAATTCAATGCTTTTTTATCCATCTTTTTCTCTACCTGTGACAGAGAATTTTGTGAAAATGTTTTAAGATAAATACAAGTTTGTTTAATCTGCAATCACATTTTGACGCTGAAAAACATCCCTTCGCTGTTCCTCAACAGTTTTTTCAAACATCAGATGGGATGTAATGCAGCGCATCTGCTTGTGACTATAAGGCTGCTCCATCAAGAGGTGGAATTGTGGGAAAGGAGAGGACTTTAACCTCCATTAGAAAGAACAGGGCCAGCCTTATGGAAGGAGACAGGGTCAACTGGGGGGGGATTTAGTTACATTAGCGAGGAGCGTGCTCCCTGAGTGGTGCTGGTGCGGGTCAGCCCAGAATATTAACGTACATTAGTCAGAACAAAGGGCCATACCAACGGTGGCAATGAGACGGGGGTGGAGTAGGTCAAACGCTCCTTGGGGCCAGCTGGAAACCATAACAGACGGTATTTTAAATAAAACGAGGAATAATATGGTGATGCCTTAGATCAGGGAGAGTAAACCAAACGAGGATGGACGGGTGTTTCACAGTGGGATTGTCAGTGTCCTTCAGAAGAGACCTTTTTATTTTCCTGTTGTGCACCCTCTCTCAGTCACCTTGAAGGATTTTAGTCGTGGCCTCGCGCTCTGATCAGAAATTGTTACAAAGCTAATAACCTCATGAGTATGTCAAGTAATATGACAAGAAAATGCAGTCGGCTTTGCTGGCACAGCGGTTTAATGGGGGTAAACTCAATTATTAAAATGGAATTGACCGTAAATGCGGCAGCGAGGAGTTATGTGGTGATACTGACGTTATTTATTGAGGTGTTTGGGGTCATTTACTGGCGTCCATCTAATATGAAAGAGAAAGACATAGTCCATATGGTCTTTAAATTCCGTGCATGGCCTATTACATGTTTAGGAAATTAAAACAAAGCTCACAGAGCCGAAGGCCGTCAGCTAATTCTTTTGCGGAAAACAGCTCATTTTTTTTTGTGTCAGCCCCTTTCATGTTGGTTTGGGTCTTTCAGTGAGCGTAGTGATCTGGAACACTGTCTGTAGATTTTTCTTTTCTTCATATCTGTGGATTTTTGTGCGAGTGTGCGTGCATGTGTTGAGAGTTTGTAGACAAGCATCTGGGCCAGGCTGCATTCTGTAACCACACGATGACAGCGCCCGATGAAGTCACAGTAAACAGTGAGCCAGTGCTCATTATCACTTGTGTGTGCTTTTGGATTTACTTCACCCAGTCACAAAACTCCCTACTGTTCTTCAGTCAATATTCTTGTGACATGTCTCAGAATGGAAGTTGAATTACAGCCCACCACTGCGGCCAGAGCGTCTGAACACAAAGTGACAGCTTCTGACAGCTTAAAACCTGAGGCCAGATCTGCCTCCTAATTGTTAAAGTCGAATGTTTGAAGTTTTTGGAGCTGCTGATATGATACTATTTGAACAGTAGTCCTAACATGCATACAGTGTTGCTGTATTACTTGAAGATTGTGCCACAATTTCACCTAACAGAAGCTATGATTCCAGCAATTTTTTTTTGGCGATTCAGTTCAATTGATTTAAAGCCAATGGAAACTTATTTTCTAAAACATGAAACACTCCTGGCTAAATAATCAACAATCAATGATGGAAATGACCGACCTCTGACGCCATCATGGCTTTCTAAAAACCTGCATTCTTCCTTAGAGCAATAATATATTTGAGCAGAATTTTTCAGGTGGGTTAGTTGGTTCATGAAACTGGACCATGCAGGTCACTTTGCAGGTTTGACAGACTTTGACCTTTGAAGTTGCTGGTTAAACTCTTATTCTTATCAGTGGTAGTCACTACTGACTAGCCATTTTCCGATTTTCATTGAAAGGCCACTGTCGGCCTGATACAGTGGTCTAATCCCACCACACACACACACACACACACACACACACACACACACACACACACACACACACACAGCTCTTTTCTTCCTTTTACAGCATGTGTAACACAGCCACAAACTCCTTTCATCACCACTTCCAATGGCTTTAGCTTTGGTCTCCATCCTTCTCATTATCCGGCACTGGGATATGAGGATTCAGAAAAAAATACAGAGCATCATTAAACACTGTAAACTGTACACTTGGAATGGCAAAAATAGCCCTGTAAAAGGGCTGGAAGAGCGCCAGGGAACCTATTTAATTCCTCCAGCTGCTGGTGTGAGCTGCTGCAACAAATCACCAATTCTACAGGTCTAATTTGTTAGAGACAACAATATAAAACATATACAGAGCATAAAATGTCCACTGAACAAAGTCCATGGCTCTATACTGAGATATATGAGACCTGGTACCTGCCAGATTTATAATTCTGCTATCTTGTTATCAACCCACGACAATGAGGATGTAAAAATGTGGATAAAAACATTGACTTAAAGAAAATTGACAGATATATGGAATGCTGATTAAATGGAATCCAAAGTATAAAAGCCAACAAACAAACAAAGATCAGTTGAAAATACAGTAAAGCTGATTAAAGGTAAATATTTGGAGAGTGAGTTAAAGTTTTTTCTAGCGCCGAGCCATGAATGCTAAACAGATTTTACACAAGAGCATGAATAAGAGGGTTTAATGGCTGTCCTCTTTCCTTTACAAAAATAAAAAAGTAATTCAAATATGTGAATATTGCTGTACAGCAATGATGGCAATTAGAGCATAAGAAAATGTAATTTTGATATTTCCAAAATGTTGCATTTTAGTAAACTTATTAAAAGTAAGCCATGTGTGGTTCTGACAAGAAGAAGGATGAAGACAGCATGACGAATATTATATTTTAAGTGGGCATAAATAGTCTCTTTGTGCGCACTTTTAGCTGACGTGATTGGACCACGGACAGATCCGAGCCCTCAGGAAACCCGACCAGAGTATTTAACTTGGAAGGTTGAGGCGCTACGAGACTGCCAGAGTGCACACCTCACCCAGCCTCCCATAAATTCTCACCTTCTTCAGTCCCTCGCACTCTGCAACGCCTTAGCTATATTCCACATTGCAGGGGAGATGAGATTCTCGCACAGAACCGTGGCTTAATTGGAAAGTTATGCGAGTGTGATGTGATGTCAAAGTGCAGTGCGAGACACCGGAAAACAGACATGGGGACTGAAAATAGGGCCGTGGACAGCGGCCCCTTCAGTGCTGTTACAATAAAGCGTGCTCCCGAGAGCGTATTCTCAAGTCTGCCATTCGTCTATTTCACGTTGTTTTTATTTTCATTTAAGTCAGGGCACTGTAAAACTTGAGTTGCCTCTTACCCTTCAGAACTCTTTATTTCAGGCATATTACTTAAATCACTGGAGGTACGTTGGAAAAACAGGACACCCCATAAAACCCTGAAAAAGGCCTCCTGTTTTAACATACTCAGGGGGAACTGAATCAGACTCTCTATGAAAAGAGCACTTGTGTTGGACTGAAATACAATGAAATTGGACAGGCAAAGTTCAAGAGCATTTCATTATAGTTGTCTGCGTTTTTTTCCATCTGATTTAGACCATTTGGACTCAGGAGGGAGCTATACAGTAAATTGTGACTTAAGACAAAACACAAGCAAGCCATATTTTCCTGTTACTTCAGAATAGGACACAATAGTTCCCTGCAACGTGGCAGCAGTTCCGAGGTTTAAACTACAAGGAGAAACTGGGGCAAAGGGTGACTAGAGCTTAGGAAATATTTAGCTCAACCTTCAATTTTGCTGATTGATGGAAGGGCCAACCTCTGCCCTTTCTATCTTGTTATCAGTGATCAGAGGGAGCAAGGGGAAGGAAGTGGGTGAGGAGGAGACAGAGACAAAGAAAAAGGAAAAGTACATTAGGACACTAATAGGTCACTATGACATCATGCAGGTTGAAGGACTTTTCTTTGGTAGCTCAATCTTATAAAGTGCTTTAAAGATTTGCCAGATTAGTTTATCATTGCACATTTATGTGATTTGACATACGTGCACAAAGTGTATCAATAGGTTCAGAGATCAGAGTAAAGCGTGGGTTCTTTACTTGTATGTTTGCTCTGGGATTTGGCGACACATTGAAGGGTATAGACAAATGTTACCATCCTTCCAAGGTGAGCAAACATCTTTGACACCAGCATTGTAAGTCTGGGGATTCAGAGAACAGTCCATTTTGCTTGGTTCCATAATGCTGTGTGGAAGTGCTTATAGTGGATCAGTGTGGGCGAAGCTTTTGTTTAAACATTCATGGGATGCATTAAGCTGGGAGTCCCAGGAAATGTTGTCCATTAAACACTTCATTTCCAGCATTCTGGTCAATTTCGATGCACTAATTTATGGTGCAAAGGTTTTTATTCATGTAAAGGAAAAACTAAATTCACACGGCAGTTGACAAAACAATGTTATGAAATATATTGCAGTAATTGACTCTCGGGCATTCTGTATTCCTTTCAAATATTTATTCTCTCTCATTTAATTGTATCTGTGCTGAGTCAACACACAGGCATGTTTTACTCTTCCCTCTTCTTTCGTTTGGTGAAGTAAATGCGAGCATGTGGCTATTCACATCAATGATAAATTGACTGGACGTGGACATCTGTGTTCTCCGAGAGGTCATAATATTTTGAGGGAAAAGTAATATTGTGATAATAAAGTTGTAACGTAATAAAAAATAAAGTCATAATATTGCAAGAAAAAAAATCGACCTATCCTATTGTTATTATCATGAATATTATCATTATAAGCAACTGCTTCTACTGGGGTATGGAAACACCACTTGGACAAACTACAGAACTGCAGTCCACCATAATACCGAAATTTGTTCAGTTGATTCATGATTACATTTGCTAATGATCATTTTGGACGGGGGAGCGTATATGACAGTCATGCCAGCTATATCAATATATAGGGAGGATATTTTGTTGCGTATTTGAGGGACGTGTCCTCCTCCGATATATATTATGATTACGGCCTTGTATCACTCTGTTGAAGTCAGGTGCAGTAGAGGTTCATAATTGCAAAGTCAGATTTTAAACGCCTTTAACAGTAAATGTATGGAAATAAGCAGACATTTCTTTCTTTTCAGTTAAATTCAGTTTTTTGCCCTTTGAATGTCAAGAAAGTGCCTATAATATTAAGTACAATATTACCAAGGCGGTTTGATCCGTGCATGTTTCCAAAATAACTGCTGCACAAATTAAGGAAACTCTCTTGATCTTTGTAAGATCTCTTATGGTTAATCCCATGCAGAAGACCTTGCTCATGCAGTCGTTTTTTAATTGACGTCCCAAACCATACCATTCCTTTGGTCACACCGGGCCTTTGTTCAACAACGACAAGCACCATCAGATCCACCCTCTGAGTCCCAGTGCATCAGGCGAGTGGGGACTCTCTTGTTTCATGCGGTAACTATAAAACATGCCCCAAGTACTTGCAAAAATTGTGCTCTAAGCCGCAGCCACAGTGCTCCCCCTGAAACACTTAAAAAGGGACAATTACAAACTCGTTGCAAATTATGGCCGCGTGCATTTGGGAGTTGTCAGAAGGCTCAAGTGGTTTTAAACACTTTTAAAAGCTGAATGGGTTTTGAAATATTGCTATTTGTCTAGGCAGCTGCAGTGAGGAATGCTAGCTCAGGAATGCTAGGATCACTGTCAAAGAGCATTATATGATTTAACAATAGAAGAGCTGCCTGGCATAGAAATAAACAAATTCACCATATTGTTTTAAAATTGCTTGAGCTTTGATGTAAATCAGTGAGTGCACAAAGTCACAGGTGATAATCAAATCAGGCAACCTTTCGCTAACTTATCACATTGCGCCTCACGTGCAGATAATGGATTCCTGTGTGAAAAGAACAAGATCGATATTTTTTATTGCCTGGTGAGATGTTTCCAACCACATTAAAGAAACCCTCCAGTGTCACAACTTAACCCCTCGCAGGGATGATGTGATTTGTTCGCCCTGCATACAGTTGCAATCTGGCAGCGATCTTTTTTTTTTTTTTTTTCATCTGCTTAGTGCATAGCGGGTAAGGAATGTAACATTGATGAATTGTTATTAGATGAAGATGGATTAGATTTTATACATCTGACTGCCTCATATCTAATCATCTCTAAAAAAGTGTGACAAATGTTTGCTGTGCATTTAATCCTTATCTTTCACATGTTCACTCACACACACCTCAACTGTGAACCCACATGTTGAACCCCCACACACACAGTAAGGCCATAGCTAACATGCAGCAGATGCTGAGGCTGTGGGAGAGTGCAGAGCCAACGAGCTGCAGAGGGAGGAAGTCAAGTGTTCTGTTTTTTACTCTCCTACCATGCCACTTTTCTTTATTTTTTTTTCCAGCTTGGCCAGTCCTGTTGTGGCCCGTGATGCAGGGTCCCAAGGGCCCGGCGGTGAAATAGTAATATGGACCATCTGACACCTGTCAAAACAGCCCTGTTAGTTGAGCGTCAAGCCCTGTCAGCTTGCAGAGGAAAGTGCTACGCAGCCTCTCAATTTTCCCCCTCCTTCCCACTACGTCTCCCTCTCTCTTCCTCTCCCCTGTTCCTCTCTCTCTCTCTCTCTCTCTCTCTCTCTCTCCATCACTGGTTTACTCTCCCTCTGCATCTCTTTCCCTTTCACTCTTGAATCTTTCACTCATTCCTTCCCTCCTTCTTCCCATCTATCTCTATTTGTCATTTCCTCATATCTTTCCCATGCTCTGACACTCTCCTTTGCCCATTTATCTTTGTCTTTCTTACTCTCTGAATATATTCACATTGTGAATCTTCATGATCAATGAATTTCTGGTCATATCATCATCATTCCAGATGATATGCACTAGGATTCAAGCCACATCTAATACCAATATGAACGGACAGAGAGGAGGTTGCATTGGCTTCTTTAGCTTAATTCCTCTGAAACATATTTATCATCCTGATTATCATACGTGTCTTCCTCTGCTCCGTGCAAACATAGACTCAGACGAGCTGCTCAGGATGCCAAAACCAGGAAAGTGCTCTCAAGCGAATTATGTCATATTTACTTGTCATGACAACACTGACACATTCAGATTAGATACCAGTGGCATGTGACAAAAAACTTTGTTGTTCTTACTAAAAAAAGTTTCATGTTTGAGAGACAAAATTGAAGTCAGCCATATTTGGTTCTCCTTTAGCTTTGGTTACTCTTCCTGATTCTCTGTCTCACCCTTCCCTTTTCTCAAGGCTTCACTTCCCACATCTCTTTCTCCTTGCATCCCTTTTTCCTCCTTTGTCCTCTTTGTGCCTCATCATACCACATCTCACCAACAACTGCTTATTATAACCGTAATACCACACACTACCTTGAACAAAGAACAAGCGTTTCCTTCCATGCTTGCCCCCCTGCTCTCTTCACCTCACAGTTTTTGCTTTCCTGCTATCCTTTCCGTGTATGCCAGCAGATCCAGAGATGCAAGTGGAAGTGGAGAGGGAACATCAGGCTCTGCGCCTATACTAGGAAACAGGTCCTGTCACGGTCTGTGTCAGTTCAGCTCAATTCAATTACTATCAGCCCTATCTGTTTACATTGGATGTTTGCAATTGCTTTCCCAGTGTTGAACAGGAACTGGGCAGCGGGGATTTAGTTTGTGTGGTCTGCCTTCTCCCATGCTCCTGAGTCATTTTGTATTTGATATAAATGAAACAATAGAACAAGGTTCGGGAAAATTCATATAACATCGTGGTAGATTTTTAGGCAAACAACAATAACAAAAAAATTGTATTGTCCAACTGTCAATAAGTGGATGTTTGGAACATTACTGAATTCCCATGGTTAGTAAAGCAGATGTTCTGATACAATGCTAAACTGAAACCCATGATTTGTAAAGGCGACAGTATGTCACTGAAATAAAAGCAAAGTTGTTTTTGGAAGCCAGTTCTCTCTTATTTCATCGATCCAGGCAATGAAGTAGTTAAATATGGTGTTTTTAGGCTAATGATGGGTCATCTTTTTTTTTTGTCCTAGAAAAACAAAAGAGTGTTTAAGAAAGTGAGGTCATCCCGAGTATTACAGCAGAGTGCAATTGTTGAAAGGAAATAGTCAAGAAACGAAACAGCATGTTCCTATTCTGTTCTTCATGTTTTATTAAAAACATACCACTGAATAATCTCTCATATCCTGCCTATTAAAAAAAGGCGAGCTGGAACTGCCACCAGGGCAATTGTTTCCAGTGTAGAGTCATTAGAACTCATAATGAGTCTCAGGCAGACGATTCCAATGTCCTTTCCTTTTCAAGTCGTCCTTCCTGGTCAACAGTGACTGAGGAGTAAGACGTCCACATTATTGTACTAATTCTGGTCCAGAAAAGCCTGAGCTTCCCTCCTGGTTATGACATTCGATACAAGGAATTAATATCTAGACTATTCCACCCTGGAAAAATGACAATAATATTGACATTATTTTCTATGACCTAGGTTGACTTTGAGCAAAATCCTGCCCTTGATTGGATTTCTCTGTGGCATTGATCATGACTCACATGAGGCATGCTATTGAGGATTTCTGCTTCTAATTCAAGCGCTGCCTGAAGCACCAGCAGCTGATATTGATCTGTTTATGTTGCCTCGTCATTGTTGTATTGTGAAGGCTCCACAGACAATAAGAATACGGAGGTACTTGAGGAAGCAGAGTGGTTTGAGCGCCCGACGCGTGACATCAATTCGTTCATAAAGTGATCTAGAAAGTGATTATTCTATAACAGCAAGAATGCTCCTTTACGGTGCCCCTACTTGATCTTTTTCTTTAACTCTCACTAGTAACAAAGTGACCCAAGTGCTGCAAATGTCCTTCATTAATTAAAACGGAATGGGTTGCGGGAGAACTGCCGCCTGTTCACAAGCAGGATTGTTAGATTGAATGTAATTGCCTTGCTTAAACACAGAGAACCATGTGAGATGTTTCACTTGCCTTGCTCCCCTCTCCTCCTCTCTACACCAATAATGCCACTCTGCTGCTCTGTGAGAAGATATTATGTACATTCTATAGCCTAGTTACATTTAAGTACATGCATTTCTATGTCAGGGTAATGGACCTTGGCACTGATATGTATGAGGTGTATCCGATTCAAGTGGCGTGCTGATACGGAGATGGCTGATGGAGCGTGGGATGGGAATGGATCCTGGCTAGCTTGGCTGACGAAATTATAGCAGAGATAAAAATAAACACTCCCCTGCACAAGTGTTAGGGAATAATAAGCATAACCCCAATCAAAGTTAATGATGTCGTATTAAACAGCATTTATTGAGAGAGAGCGGGAGACAACAGCTGTCACACCTTGCATTCAAAGGGGAGATAGTAAACAAGAGGTGGCGGTTGCTGGCATTTATAGGCTCGCGAGCAGATGATGGTGAAAGTGGGCGTGAGGTTCAAGGGTCAATAAGACTCAAAGGGATGCTGTGGAGAGATTGTAAAAGTTCTTTGCTGCATAATAGTTATTTTTATCTAGCCACAGACAAGCCTGCAGGTATCAGCTTCCTGCTCAACCTTTAAGGCTGATTGAATCAAGATCATTCATATTCAGTCTGAACAGTTATGCCTCATGAAAAGTTACCCAACAACGCAAATAGTAGCTAACCTGACACACCAGGTTGTTTGTTACACAGAATGATCCGAGAAGCTGTCATTGGAAACTGTTTGGGAAAAGACGTGGCAGAGGATTGGATGAACCATCTGTCAATCAAACCCTTCTTCTTCTGAAGCCAGTCAGGAGAATAAATACTCTCCAGTTCAGATATGAGTGATGCTATTGCAGCATTTACGCTAACCTGTTCAGGAGCCACCGTTGTTGTTTTGAGGATTTGGAGGAACAGCATAGCTAATTTTGGCCCTTTCTGTTTCTTATACACCTGGCCCAGGACACAGGAAATGAGGCCTAAGGCCAGCGTTCTTGGCCCATGCAGTCCAAAACAAACAGGTGGTGCTATATATTTTCGCGCTTGTTGGGCTGTCGCTTGCTATTGGCCAGAAGTATGCATTTATTAAGGTGACTCAACCACTCATAAACAGTTATTAGTAAGGGATTTACTCCGGCTCAGATTCTGCACGGGGCTTAGCAAGCTGGGGGACCAAACGATGATGTGGCAAGCGGACAACTTTCCACCCCTTACGTCATCGTCTAGACATTCTGTGATGACCCCTCTAGCAAGATGATCCGAAATAATACGGTCAAAAATAATGTGGCTTCTTAACACAGAACTCAAGTCTTCTCAGCCTTGCGTCTTTGCCTCTCAGCCAGTCGCAGAGATTGTGCCATGGGTCCAATCCAAGGTCAGCCACAAAAATGCCCGACTACTACTTGGAACAATCCAACAATTTAATGTCAGCAGTTCACATCTTTTTCTCTTACTCCTCAACCTCAAAGTAAAAGAAAATTGTGTGACTTCTACAGTTTTGACCAGGTTGAATTGTTTCCGATCCTAAAATACTGTACCTCTCTACCATATCCCATTACCTGTCAGTTTCTATTTCACTTTTTGAACGAGAAGGCATATTATTTTCCACTTTAATGGCATGATCTCTCAACAGTGACTGTCAGCAGCTTGGAACCAAGTTTTCACTTTCACAGTTTTGTCCTTGCTTTAGTGGACAAAACAGTAACAGACTGCATTGAAAGAATGTCGAAAAAACAAACGTGAGAGCTGGTATACAGCGTAATTCGGTGCAAAAGTAAAAGTGAGGAAAAAGAAAAAGTGGAAAAAGAAAAAGTGGGGATCAGTTGTTATTTTGAATTAAATTTTCTTTTGGCACAGTGCCTTTTATTTATATTCACATTTAAATGAAATAGAAGCAATTTAGTGAATAAAGTGTGTATAAATCAATTAAAATTGTTCAGACTTAGTTAAATAGTTGCTTATTGAGTTATAATTTCGAATTTTGAAAGCTGAAAAAAACAGGCTGTCTGAAGTCGAGATAAACATCCATCTTCAACCCCTAAAGTTTTTATTTGTCAGAAAATATGAAAATCTCATTTGCCCATAGTAAAAAGAAATCAATAAATAATCCTTTTAGGCATTTTAGTACGACATTTTCTAGTGTTCTTCTTCAAAGTACAGTGTTTTTTATCATTATGTTATGCAAAACCAGAAGGAATTGAATTAACAACTTGTTGTTCAGGCTTTCTCTTCTATAATGGCCGCTATGTTGCGCACTATTCATCATTCATCACCTTTATTTATTCCTGTGTCAAAACCCTACCTCATATTCAACGGCAAATATTCACAGTAAGGTTGTCTCCTTCAGGTTTACTGTTCACGGAGCGAAATCATTGGAGTAATTAAGTTGACTGCTTTGCTCAAGGACACTTTGACATTGTTGAGGGTTTGGGTCACGTATAACTTGTCAAGGTGTTCAGACTGAGCTGACATTACACAAAACTCTCCGCCATAAACTCGCTTCCTCCTTGCATCATTTCAACAAACATTTCAACATTCATTTTCATATAAACATGCTCCATGCATTATTCACTGTAAACATGAACCCAAATTCAATGCATCATTTTGCTTTTGGACAGTTGCATTACCGGTTTGCAAACAGATGTGTCCCAATAATGCATGCATTGTTTATATGCAAAGCAAGTGGAGGCATTGATTAAAACAAAGCACTTTTTTTTCCACAGCATGCCAGACCCTCTTACGGGTCACCACACCATCCTGGTTTCAGTCCCTCTGTGTGAGGATATGCATTTCTTTGTGGTGAACATGTTTTTGTTGAGAGTCAGAGAAAGAATTATGTTTCTTATTGGCCTGCTTACCCCTTACACTATTAGTAGTTCAAGCAGAACTCACCAGAGGGGGAGGTTTTCTGCTCTAGAGATCTGCTCCAACTTTTTGTTGCCCAACCAACATCGCTAATTAAGGGTCTTTGGTCCCCGGCTCCAGCGCTTGTGCTTCTCCACTCTTTCACAGGGCCCCCAGGCTTAGTAGGCATCAGGGGGCCACCGAAGAACTGTGTGGGGCAATGGAGCATACATACCGACTATGTCACAGAGTGGGTCACTGTTTTTACCCAACTGAGCTTTGCCTCTTGATCGGCCCCCAACATCAGGGTCTGCTGGTCACACAAATTAAGGGTCAATTAAGGCCTTGAAACAGCAGATAGATCAATGTAGACGACTGGATAAGAAGCCAATCTGGAGAGTTTTACAATTTTACAAAGCAGCAATAGCCTGGCTTAATTGGAATTTCACCAACAAAGATGCATCATATTGTTCCATATTATTTCAAAGTCAAACAAAGGGTGGATTGTTTTAAAATGGGTTAGATACTGTTTACCCACTTGAGTGTCCTGTTGCTACTTTGCAACCTTGTTCAGATTGCAAGCTCAAAACCATTCCTTTGGCACATCCAGATTGATTTTAGCAAGTCTGGACAGTGGAAAAAAAACTTGCGATTTTCGCAAATCCAATCCTAACCACATTTTGAGGTAGTTTGAAATTAGATTACAATTGGACTTCTACAGCTGTGTTTCAGTCCGGACGCTCTGGCCACTCAGATCGTATTTTGTTTTGACTGGAGAAAGAAAACTGCGTCCCCAGCGTAGCGATGTCATTACTGAAGCCTACATCGTACAGCAACCCCTGAAAATAGGATGGTGATGGACACACAAATCAGATCTGTTACCTTGCAAATAACGGTGTTGATAATCCGTTTTAAAAATGTGATTGCAGAAACAAAGCAGACGTGCCTTCAGTCTGACGTTACTCTTCTACAAAATAGACACCCACAACATGTTTTTGTATTGGTGCAAAGTATAGTTCAATTCAGTGGGGGAAGGGGGGTTATCAATCTCTCAATTTCTCGAAGATGAGAGATTAAAAAAAAAAAAGGTGGGATGGAATCAAGTCTTCAGAGAATGTCAACAGCTCCGAGCCATCATTGACATTCCTGTATCTTTGATTTCCATCAGCATGACGGAGAAAATAAAATGGAGGGAGCGGGGAGGAGAGGCAAGAAACAACAACTTCCATCATTTCTAACTTTGGTTTCATTGCTTTGTGCATGGTAACTAATGCCAATCTCAGACCAGTCAAACAATGTCTTCAATGAAATGAGCTTTATTGATTAAAATGCAATTTGCTACAGTTAATGAAAATGCATTGTGTATAAACACGAGTGCTTATTGAGTTGGGCCTTGGAAGGTCGGGGCTGGCTTTAAACAATGAGAACCGGCAGGTCTTTGTAGAAAGGCTGTCTGATGTTTGCAGATGGGCCCTGCTCCCTTTGGGAGAAATGAGATAGCGTTCGCTAATTTAATTTGGATACGTGGGTAACAGTATCTCCTGAGTCCATGTGGCCCTGTTTACCATTGGTGCAAAGATGCATTTTAAAGACCCAGGCATGTGTACGTGTCTTGCTGTTAATACATGTGTGTTTCTCGCACATGTGTGTACTCAGAACTTGGTAATTCTATTCTTAGCAGAGCGTCCACCTGTCCTGCCACTGTCTCTTGAGAAACAGAAACAAACCAAATAGTTAATCAGGGGCTGATCATAAACGACATTATTTCTTTACTTTAAACCCATCTCTTTCTCACAGCGAAAAAGAAAACATCTGTGTGTGACACACTGAAAAGTCCAGCAGTAGACAGCCACACCTGTCTTGAAAGGAAACAACATAAATACATTTGTCAGCATGCCATGTTGCTCAAATATTTGCCAATATTGTCCTGTGACTTCTATCTGTCACACCCAGGGAGCTTACGTTGATTAATGTGTATCTCACTCAGCAGATTCACGCTAGTAGAAAGTATATCCCTTGAGAATGTGTGTATATATATATATATATATATATAGGAATGGGTACTGTGTGAGTATATTTGTCTTGTTCACAAGCACATTTGTGTGGGTGAATATCTTCTGGTTGGAGTGGGTGTTTTGGGCTAATGTGTGTGTATTGTCAGAGATTTGCATGCTTTATAGTGCTTCCCAGAGACCCCAACCGCACATAGGCATTAATTTGAAACACAACACACACTCATTATGCTTGCTCTGCTATGTGGGAGCAATGTGATCGGGTCGGGGTTAGGTTATATCCACTGAGAGGTTGTGCGAGTGTCCCTGTTTGTGTGTTGGGGTTTGCTAAGAATGTTGTTGGCTCTGCGTGTGCCAATCTATCTGTCTGAGAGCATTTGTCTGTCTGAATATCTCCTTGCGTGTGTGTGAACATGCGTTTGTGTGTGTGATGAAGCAACTTGTGGCGTGTCTCGTCTTCCTGGCGTTGGGAGGGTTTCGCCTCACTGCAGAGTGGAATCCACTGTGAGAGTCCTCTGACTAATTTGTTTTATGGAAAAATGATTAGCACAAGCCTTTACCAATTCTTCCAAACCAAATCCCCAGACCACAGCACATACTCCGTTTTCATTAAAATGCTACAAGGATGTAAAGAATGATTACAAATCATAATATCTAGAGAGCTAACGGCAAAAGCTTGTCAAGATGCAATGCTACTCTTCCACATTTCCAAGAAATAAATACCAACTTTACTTTGAGGACAGTTTAAAACTCTCCTCTAACTGGTTATGGATGAGGACATCGATTCCTGGAACGGGTCAATCCTTTAACCTCCTGGCGATACTTTATTGATTGGAATTTGACCACGACTCTGTGCCTTGAACATAAATCTACACCCGCTGACGTGCAAATCCAATCCTGCATTAGAAAGGACTTGGCACATTCTAAGTAATGACAGGTCCTCCGCAGCCATCTTGAGATTTAGAGCGCCAGACACCAACATATTAAATATTCAAGCGGCAGTGGGAGGGGAGAAGGGTTGAAAGGTTTCTAAGTGTTACCACTTTGGTCTTCGTATTGACTTATTGCCTGCTTAATGTTCAACCTGTGCTCGGTGTTTGACAACGTCAGTGTGAAGGGGAAAATCTGATAAGCTGGCCACTCAGAACAAGAAATACAATCCTCACTACATTTGGCCCGGCATTAAAAGTTGAGCAGGCCAATCAATAAGGAAAACAGATGTGTGAATTAAGTTATAAATAGCATGGACGCCCTGACTGCACACAGCCACATGCCATCGTAACACCCAGACCTCTTTTGATCTGAACCCAACGCAGTGTCTGACCGTTTAGGAATGGGCAGTGAGGCGGGGGTTCGCCGCCTGTGGTCAGACTTATGCATGTGGAAGGGATGCTGACAAGAACAGCGCTGTCTGGGCGCAGGGCTTAAAATAAAGCTGCCTATAAAGACCTCGGAGGTGAGAGACCGCTGAGGTTGGGTTGGAGGAAAGGAGTCGAGGGTCTGCGCGGTCTCCGGAGACGTTGGTGTGACTGGGTGCTTCAGGGCAAGCTACTAAAGAGGTGCTCATTACAGGAAAGCAAGGGTGTCATAGAGAGCAAGAGGCTCCACACATGCACCTCACCCACACCCTAACATTACATCGGCATCACAGGCCTATCCATCTCATTGACAGGTTGTGGCGTCAAGTGCCAGGGGGTGTGACATTGCCGACACAGGAGTGTGCCCTACAACCAAACACACACACACAACCACAGACATTACTGGAGCCTCAGGATAACCCCCTGACTCACATCTGGGGTGGGGGGGGGGGGGCAACTTGATCTGTGTCCACAGCTTGGGGGGTCGTAGCAGGAAGGACGAATGGGGGCCCTTTCACTTAAGCTGATCCCTTGAATGCAACTCTGTGGCACTTACATATGAGGTCAAGATCGTAAAACTTCAGAATGTACAGTTGCTGGGGTTGCAGGGGATCTGCAAGGCCCCTGATTGCATGGACGGGGGGGACGGGGGACACAGGGGGCGGGGTAGGGGGAGGGTGAACCTATTTGTATCCATTGGTGCAACAACATGTTTGGATGTTTGTGTGCATGCTTTTACTTTGAGTGTCACAGCTTGTTCGATAATAAAAGAGCGGGGTTAGACAGAAGGTGAGCCAGGTTTTTTGACGTGACTCGCTGTGAATGCGACCTCTATCCTCTCTGTGCACTTTGGCAAAAATACATAAACATTAATGTGCGTGGGTGGTGGTGAAAAGCAGGAGGTGCTGGGGCAGCTGAGACTTTACCCAACCTCAGCTGACCATATCTCCCCCATTCATCCTCGTCATGCGGATGGCGTTGCACGAATGCGTGTCTGTTTGACTTTCCTCTGTAATGAAAATTCTACATGTGGCACATCAGACATGGTTGACGTTAGCTGTCGTCACTACTCACTGCTCATCCTGGTCCGAGGGGGCCACTCAGATTGCACACACACACACACACACACGTACATACACATACATACACAAGGCCCCTGGAGAAAAAAACGACAAATGTTTCTCCACTCGACTTTCCCCGGGGAGATATAGTGACAGGCTGATCTGTTTAAGCCAGCACTTTTAAACCTCTCTGAGACGATGGCAACTTTCCATGGCACTTCTCTTCCTCCACCATTAAAAGCGAACTCATCCAAATGTGTTTTAATTGAGCTATTGCTCTCAAGGTGAACAATAAAGTGATTCTGAACAAATTCCTGGTCAAAATAATTACTTTTGAAGACACTACCAAACGGGTGTTTGTGAGAAGAGTCATATCCAAACACCTTTTCAGAAACGATTTCAGAAACGTCAAAGAGTTTGTCGATATTGCTTCTTTAATAGGTAATCAATGCGGCAGCAAGAGGATCACTACACAGCCAGACGCATTCCATCGAGCTGCAAATGGACCAAAGCAAATAAGTGCATGACGAAGAATAAAACGGCTCGTCATTGAATGTAAGTGAACATTTTATGACACAATGCGAACCCCCGTTTTACTGGAGCAGCTTCGGAGCATATAGCAGCAGACCCCAACTCTCAACCCATCTCTCTCCCTTTCTCTTTGTATGCTGTTGGCAGTGGCTGGTGACGACGGAATGGGATGGATCTTTAATAGATTTGTCTCGGGCAGCACAATGGGAGGAAGGATCGTTGTTAACATTATAACGTATCGATCGCTTCGACTCCATTTCCCAAGGCCCTGTCAGACAGGAGCCATTACTCACAGCAGTCAACCCCACCACCACCACCACACATGCACACACATATGCCCTTCTCGTGGCTGGCTGTGACAGTGCCTGTCCACACCATTTCACTATGTTCATGTCTTATGACCCCTTTAACCCTCCTTGTATCCCGCTTCGCTACAATTTAGTCTTTCCTTTCTCTCATCTGCTTAAACACGCACTCTGCATGAGGACATGATTCCTGCTTGAACGGATGCACAGTATGCATCTTACTCAAAAGATGATTGTTGCTTTGTTAGTGCTGATTTATATGAATGCACTGAAGTGTGGCGGTCATGCCCAGGGGCCCAGCACACCCGTTGGTCATTGAATGTTGAAAAAGAAAAGAAGCCCGAGAATTAATTGGGAATGTGCGGTTATTAAACTGCAAACCAGCAGCACAGAACACCATATCCCATATCATTCAAAGAACAAAATCTGAGAGAAATGATAACTGTGTCAGATTAATATGGATTTACTGGGTGTATTTCACACAAGATTCAAAATGTTGCTCTGTATATCTTTCTGTATATAGCCCTTACTATGAGTGTGCGAGCACGGCTATGCAGCAAGCTAAATACACTTCCAATAAAAGTTGAAGACAGCAGCTGGCCTTTAAAGTGTTAAATGGAAGCTGTGAAACTGTGAAACTAGCATTGGACAACAAATTCAATGATGGTGATCAGAAGATCAAATCAGAAAAATATGGGATACCATAAACAAAGTTGAGATTAAAAGGTATATTATCTAGTACAGTAACAAAGTAACTGAAGTCTAGGCTACAGTGGTTGTCAAATGAGTTGCACTGCCCAACATATCAGGAAGATACTAATGTTCAGCAGTAACAGTTAGCACAACAGCAGCCTAATTTAACAGTTAGTACTGCTTAAAATGATGAATTCAAGCATCTTCACTACAACACAAACAAACCTGATCAGAAAAAAAATGGATCTCAAATTCAAAAGAATGAAACTCACTGCAGAGTAAAGCTTTGTCTATACTCGCTCACGGCCCAGTGGCGCAGGCCTCCACAACACACTGTTCCTTGCAGTATTGCCCGAAACACCAGAAGGTGTGGAACAACAAAATGTTTTATGTAGAAGCAAGAAGTCAACGAGTGTTCCCAGCAAAATGCCATAAACATAACTCATTCATGCATACTTTATCGCCCTCGGGCAATCACTGGAAAGCAAGAAAACTAAAAGTACAAAAATCAAACAATGTTGAAAGGTTAAATATCCTGTAAACAATTAGTTTACCGAATATTTACTCAAATATAGATTTCTAAGATATCCTGCTTTCAAAGCATTCAAAACCAAATAGATTATTTTTTAAATGTATTATTTTATTTATTGGCTTTTATCTTACGGTGTCTGAAAAGTCATGCATATGCAGCTGACGCTTCGTTACAAAAAGTCAGAGGTGCACCACCAAGCGCAGCGACAACTTGCGGAGCCTTCGTGCTTTCCGCACAATACGTGATGTCTTTTTTGCCTCGAGCACACTCACGCCGGGGACTCGGCATAAACCCAGCCTGAGGCATGCTTATCAATACTCACAACAATCCAAACAAAGGCTGAGCAGTAACTGCTATAAAACTGTGCCAAATGAAACCAATGTTACGGCCATGGCAGGCTGTGGCTCATCTATAAAATATAGAGCTTTGTATTGTGGAACTGTATGACAGTAGTGTCTGCAGTGTCTGTAGGGACACAAACAACTGTGAATTAGTCACTTGTATTTCTTCTACTACACCTCAAGCGAACACAGTTTTTTATACTAATGACTCGAGTCGTATTGACCCGGCCCTCGACGTGCAGCGCTGTCACAGCAGTCTTTGTTTTGTGGTTGCAGCGCTGTCCATAGTACTGAAGGAGCGGAGATCGGAACTCAGAGACACGGTTTCTTCTGCTGCTTGATTTTCGTGGTTGCAAATATGATTTAAGGTCATAATTCCATTTTCCACATTGTCACAATCCACAGACACAAGGGACAACAACAGGGAAGCGATGGTCAGTCAAAAGGAGACAGAGACGCAAGCAAACAGCAGTTTCGCGCCTCCACCAGGTGATTTTAGAGAATCATTCGTTAATTCAAACTACATCTACGTAGATCTGATAGTGCTACGTTCTTATGTGAGTGTACTAACTAATATCTGCAGGCCTATTCTTTGATTTTTAAATATCCATGTTGTTATTTATGAATGATCATTTATTTCATGACGACATTTTCCCGTCACTGCGACGATTTGACAGTGAGATTGGCAGTCAAATCAGGCTCCTTAGATCGAAATGTCAAATATTCAAATATGCAGGGTTACAACTAGCGTTATCCTGAGATAAATTATGAATAGCGAAAATTTTAAATTAAATAAATGAAAACAATTCATAAAATAATGAATTATGAATACATGAATAATCGATCATACAGCTCTCATGTAATCATGTCTTTCTTCCTCTTTCTTCATTCTCCCCCATTTCACAATGCAATTTCCATTACAGGCCTTCTTCTTCCCGGCATCGTTACAGCTTTGTACCATAAAGCGAATATGAGAAAATATTAAAGCAATTACTTAGAATGTAAAATGCACAACTCAACCAACGGCAGGGATGACCTGTTGTTCTTGAGAGGGGTATCCACTGACGTACTTTATATCGTCGAAACAAAATGCTAAAATATCTGTAGCTCGTGTTAACCACAGACCTTATTTCAGGCATTCAACCGAAAGAAAGCTTGACTTTTAGACCAGGAAACTGGAAGTGAAAAAGTTCCAGCAAGTTCTTGATACAGAAATATAACTCAGCCTTTGTTCTGAGCATGGTATATCATTGAGGGCAGATGTGGGAATAGTAGGAGCGGATAGAGTTGTCTTTCTGGGCAGCAGATGTCTCTCAGCTGTACAGGCTGTTTGGGATGGAACTGACAGGCTTGAAACGTCCAAAGACAATCGGCTTCAGAGGGACTGTCCAAGCCAATATCCAGAGCAATGGATCTTCCCGGATGTTAATGAGTTGCGATTGTTACCCGGTTACAGGCTTGACCTTGTTTAAAGGCCAAGTTATGTGAGTGTGTGTGTGTGTGTGTGTGTCAGTCAGTCAGTCAGTCATGTAACAGAACACTGTTTCACTACAAGAAAAAATACTTTTCTTATTTAAACAACAAAAAACATGTCTGTTCTCACACACCACCGACTCAAAGACTTCAAATCCCTGCTCTCCATCCCATTGTTCCTATCGTCTTCCAAAAAATAAAACACAGCCAGCATCCAGCAGTGGATGCATCACGATTGGCGAATCCAATTGCCTTGGCCTCCTCTGTCCCTGCCCATTTGATGACCTGCTGAAGATTGATGAGCAGAGCACTCCAGGGTCAGAGAAGATACCTTCTTTGCCCCACCACCATGACGGCGAAAATGTGTCTATGATCTTCAGGCTGCAATCTGTCCTCTTTGTTTCTCCCGATTCCCCTTGTTGAATGATGGTATGGAAAATGGAGAGTGAGGCCTGATACTTAAATATCAATTTCCCTGACGGTCACGCATCACCTACAGGTTATCTGTCTCCTGTGTTATTCTTCTGAGGTTTGATTTACTCTAGGCATTTATATATCCCAGGCCTGCCGTTTGTGGAATTTATTTTTCAATTTTAGTTAATATTTGGGGAACTGAGTTGCTTCCGCTTGTTTATCTAAAACGGTTCTACTTTAAAGGCTTCATTATTTTCTTAACAACTCACATTTGCTATTAATGGACTCATTAAGCACACTGAAATTCCATCGCCAGCTAGACTTTTGATGTCAGCCACAGTTAGATTTACGAGTTTCCACCTCTCAGCTGAATTACTAAATGCTCAGTCAAACTTACTGTCCAGTGTCAATGTGCTGGATCATAGTGTGACCACTTTCGTCTACTTGATTGGCGCTCATTGTATAGCAATTGGGCCTCACTCGGGCTTTGAAATGTTGGTTGGTTTATGCCTTCAACCAAGAAGCTTTATTTCAAGTTTCACACGTGTGTGTTTTATAGAGTGTGCACATATGCACAAATGTAAATTTGTTATTTTGTTTGAGATTGTGTCTCCACATTAAACATGTGAAGGAATGTATCACTGTCCATCTATGTGGCTATAAGCATACATGTGAGCATTTGTGTCCCAAGTACATGCTTACATCCAGCAAGAGCGGAGTAGTGCATCCCCTTGCACGCACCCCAGTTTGGAGATAATTAAAGGAAAAAGGAAACACTTTCTCTGACCACTCTCCCAGGACATGTTCTGGTGCAGATCTTTTGTAGACTGAGGTCCACAAAAGATGTTCACAAAGGGCTGAATGAGTGACTGCACAGCAGGCTTTGAATACTGACTGCAGGATGGCCCACTGAACAAATCGCTGAGCGCACGTTGAAAATGGTTGCTGGAACCCCCCCCCCATAGAGCACACACCGGGTTTAAAAGCAATAAAATCATCTTGTGAAAGATTCACGGTTCAGAGAAACAGCTGATTCAAACAAGCGTGACATTGGTCATGTTGGGATTATACCTGCTGCCTGGATAAAACCAAAACATATCACAGAATATTCAGACAGAGAGTAGTGATTAATGTCATGAACCACATAGTGGGACTCCTGTAGGTCTCTTGATGCAGTGCTCCATACTAAGTCTGAGCATACACTGACATACATATTACAAAACAGCTCTCTCCAAACAAAAAATAAACTAGTAAGGTAGATAAAGATATGCCATTTTCTTTTTTATAACTAACAGTTAGTAAGCTAGCATTGGGTCATGTTTTTTCCTAAATTGTAAAATATATTTTCAAAAATCAAGTGCATCAAATATATTTTTGCGAGACTTTTAATTCAAGCTAGACTTTTTTTTGCACCACAACTGAATTAATCAAAATAACCAACTGCTTGGTGAGAATAAATATTCAAATTACAACGTACGGTACATGCTTTGGAAAAGTGTCATTAATCATGCAATTTATGTGTGCAGTCTCATAGAAGGGCTAAATAATTAAAAACTGAACCGTAAACCTTAATTCCGTGCCATCCCGAAAGCTTTACCAGACCATGTATACCTCTACTCTGTCAGTGGCGGAATACTTTAGTTCCCGCCTGCATCGTAATTCAACACAGCATCTAATTTTCACCTGTTCCAGGGTGATTCATCACACATTCCCACATTCACTCATTTGATTATTATAACAATATGCCCTGTCTGCTTTTTTTGGAGCATCTGGCAAGAAGAAACCAAGCAATCACAGGATCTTGCAACATTCTCACATTACACCTCTTCTACCTGTCTCCTGCCCACTCTATAAACTAACTTTGTCCTCAACTTCTTTTCTCCTCTTACTCTTCCGTTCTGCTCTATGCCTCTTGCTTACACCATCTCATATATGCTTCCATTTTTCTGGATGCGTTTACCTTTGCCCCTCTTGTCTCTTCTTGTCGTCCAACATTCTGTCCACTTTTCTTATTCAAGCTATCACCGTCACCATGCCGAGTCTTCCGAAGAGGCCAAACTGCTGTCCTTGAACTGCTGCGGGGTCAAGAAACTGATTTGTTGTCTGATTTCGAAGCCACCCAGCCCAGTCAGTGGCCCCGACCCTGTGCTAGCCGTGGTGAATGTTAATCACAGTAGTAGTTGGGTAATAGTGCCAGGGTTGTCTGTCCATACCTGGAGGACAATCTGTGACAGCCGTCACTGCCAGCGCCACCATTCCTGTATGTGAGAAGTAACAACAATGTGTATGTGGGTGGTGAATCGGAATCAGGCACATGTTTTGATGGCATTAGAGCGGAGACATATTGACAGCATACAGAGATTCACACTTCAAAATATCGTGCAAGAAGAACTCACATATGGTGCAAACTGACACTCGTAATACAGTGACCATGTCACTCTACATGTGTTAGAAAAACAGAGAGGCAGAGACAGAGAGGAGGATATTTACAGATTAATAGGTGTTAGTGTGTGACAGCCCTCAGGCAGAGGGAAGTGAAACAGAGAAACCAGCATTATTCTCATTTCTGAAGAAGCACACAGGTTTATGGATGTTCGCCAAGCAGATGTTTGTGAATCACCGTGAGCTTATTTAAGACAAGAGGAACATCTTTTTTTGTACTCTCTCTGAACATGAATAGGTTAAGTAAATTGTAGGCTATTTATAATGCAATTTTATTAAAAAACATTCTGGGAAACACCGTTTCTCTCAGTCTCCAGTCTTTGTGCTAAGCTGAGCGGCTGTTGGCTGTAGCTTCATACTCAGCAAAAGGGAAACAGGGAAACAGGGCTGGCTAGTACAGCTAACATCACCTGCTTAAATATGCACCCCCTGATTTTGTATAGCACCTATTAGCACCATAAATACCCAAACCGAGGCAAATTTATCCAGTGCTAAGTTCCCAAATTTCCACTCAGGTAACTCTTGATGTGTTGAAACTCAACACAGTTCACAGTTAGGTTTCAAAACATCAACAGTGAGCTAGAGGAGGAAATACAGGGATTTTGGGAGGCATTTTGGAGCCCCTGTTCGGAAAACTATTAATTAACCTTAATATGCTGTCTTCCACAACTTGGAAAACAGCAACTATTGCTCTGATGGGACAGAAGCACATGCTCATGAGTAAGTATTTGGTGTTGCAGGGCAAACCCACAGACGGCTTTTTCAGTTGGAAAAGGGGATTTTATCATTAATATGTGCATTTACACACAGTCAGTAATGAAAGACTCACATTATAAATTCCAGAATAAATGTTGGTGAGTGTTGACTCAGCTATTTCTTAGTGTGTAAATGGAACAACCCCACAAGCACTGCATCAGATTAGATTAAACGGTGGAAGCATGCTGTTTTGGCCTGTTTGGTTCAAAGACTTTACAAAGATTCCTTCTGGCGTAACTTTATGAGCGGAGACATTTTGGGAGAAGAAATAAGTGAACAGCGTTTTTTTTTGGTAAAATTCCGATGCATGCAAGTAACAAATCTTAAAAAATAAAAATAAATTAAAGGGTAATTTACAATAGAACTATGTATTTCTTAATTTGCTTAAATTTGCTTATATTATAAAGCTTATATTATTTGATCATGGCATAGAAAGCTTTGATCAAGGAGTCATTTGATATGAACTGCCACAGCATTGCGAATCCAAAATGAGAAATAAATACTTTCCATTCTTTTCTCCATGTGACAGATTGCTCTCGATCCACTAAATGACCCCTTATATTCTGCTGCTGAGGTCCCACAAACCTCTTCACTCTTTCTACCCTTCTATCTATCCGGTCCTCCCTCCCTTCCCCCGCAAACACTCAGCATAGGGGTTGTGCTTGAGTGAAGCATTATAATAGCTCAAGGAAATGGCCCTTCTTGAGAAACTTTCAGGGAGCTGTCAAAGGGAGAAGATTAATGCCTGACCAGGCTCTCCAGGGGACTGGGACCCCCCTCTATTACTCTCTTCCTTACCCATTTCTTTCACCCCCTCTCCTCCTCCCTTCTCATCATCCGCTCACAACTAACAATGGCATGTCACATGCAAGCGAAAGATTCAGTAACAGAATCACTCTAAATGCCATACACACATCCATTTAGTTAAGTCTCACTTTCCTGATACATGGCTGGTATTTTGTTATTCTCTCAAGGGACAACAAAGTGCTGTGTGGACAATGCAGCACTGATGGGCTCATTATCCCTTCCTAGATGTCTTTATATCTCTCAGGTTGACATGACGGAGCACCAAAACATTCAACTGGCTGTCATTTTGAAAACACAGTCACTTTAAATCGTTTGAAGGACAGGAATTTATCTCGGAGACACACACACACACACAGATCTTTCTGCAGGTAAAATCAATCTACTACTCACTCGCCTCTTCGGAATTTAGAAATAACAGAGTTGAAAGCGCAGGAAACAGGCAATAACCTATCAGGGATTGACATCCATCTACTCACATATTTGCCCACATTTGCTCTTTCTCTGCCTGTCATCAAAACGTCACTTCCTGCGTTTGACACTCCTGACATGGAGGACTGTTCTCTCTCTCCAGGACTTTCTTCCTCCCTGTTTCCTCTCGCTTTGTCTCTCGTATTTCCTCTGCCTGTCCTCTGTCTCTTTTCTCCATCCATCCCTCACTCTGGCTGTCTCTCAACATTTCCCCACATCCTACAATTGATGTGCTTAACAGAGAGGTCTGCTCTGTCTCTCTGTCTCCTTCTCTGTCCGTATGCAATGTGGGTTAGAAGAACATGGAAGACTGAGGTGGACTTTTTTTTTCCTTTTTTGCCTGCCTCCGTTGCCATGACTTCTTCTGTAATCCCACATTTTTGAACTTTCCCGACACAATATAGAACAGACTGGCATCCTATTTGTTCGTCAGTAAGCAATTGTGTATGCAGTTGAAAGCAAATGCACACAAATCAGCTTAGCTTTCAATTTGTGTGCTGTGAGATGAATCCACCTTCTTCCTCACAACTTTATCCTCCCTGTGTTAGACATGAGATGAACGACACAGAAATACACTTGTTCACACACTTCAGAACTCAGGTTCGTCCTGCTGCACAGCTGTTAAGAAGATGGGCGGATGATCAACTACTCAAACATTCCTCTCTTCCCTCTATCCATCTATCCCCCCCATCCACCCTCGCCTTCCCCAGTTTTCAAAAAAGCAGGGGAAGTCTCAGCGGGGTGCCCCCTCTCTCTCTCTCGCTCGCTCTCTGCTCTGTTGTAGAATCAGCCGTCCTCCTCTGGGACTGCTTGTTTGAACTTTCAGAATCAGAATTTGTAACGATACGCAGCAAGGCAAAGAAGAAGCAGCCATAACAGAGCGGCGCACATCAGACCGAGGCGAGCAGAGGACAGATCAAACACACCCTTTAGGGAGTGATGATGAACCTCGGAGCAAAACCACCAATCTCATCCAGAAAGCATGGCTGCATGTAAGACGCCTTTTGTCTCTCGAACTCTCCAAGTCTGTGACCTCAGTCTATCATTTGCATCCAAGCAGAGTAAACAAGCATGTTATTTGTGTGGCATTCCCCGGGCCACCCACCCATCCCTTCCACTGGCAGAACACAGAGAGAATTAAACCCTTGAGGCAATCCACAGTTTTTCTGCAGCACACACTTTGAACAAAGAAAGCAGACTGAAACTCCTCCTTGCAGGATTTTATGAGCTAAGATATTTCTTTTTTTGTTACCCAATTCCAGGTTGCTGTTGGACATTTGTGTTGGCTCGGCTGCAGTGGCTGTGCGATAGAGATGACAGGGGTAATTACATAGCTCAGAAAACCTACCCAGAGAAACGAAAACAGTCGTGTTTCTCTGAATGTATGGCTGAAGCAGACAGCCGGTGGCACTGACCCCAATATCACACTGTATTATTCTTCTGAAAGAACGCAGTGCCATGGTGCTGAGTTCGTGCCACTTGGGCTCGTCTGCATTGTGGGATCCTGCTGTTCTTAAGTTTTGCCAAGTCAAACTAATAAGTTGAAACTAACAGTTCTTTACTCTAAAAAGAGTAGATTGGACAGCGGTGAAACGAGGCCAGTTCAGCGCCTAAGAGAACAAACTCCATCAAGTAGTCTAAAGTCCTAGCCTGAACCTAATCTGCGTGTAAAGTGAACTTGCTCTGAGGGAAAATACTACGAAGACCATTTAACATCAGGTCTATCATGGATTATGGGGAATAAGTAAGGATTTTCTATAAGCGCTCTGTGAAATCCTTTTTCTGCTGTATCTAGTAACTGCCGCAATATGTAACAATTTGTACAGAGCAGCACATTGTGGTCGAGCAACAGTTTTGGTGTGTGTGTGTCTGTGTGTGTGTGTGGCGGTTGAGAGATGTCTGTGGAAAACTGAACTCTAACAGCTCAAATATTTGTGAGAAGGCCAAGAGAAGGTTACAGAGGTTTGGCTTGTATTTCACTATTTTTATTTCAATTTGATTAAATAAATGTCAGGTTCACTTCTTGAAACACTTCGTGCTCTAGATTTGTTTGGTTTCGCTCCTCAATGCAGAGTTAGAAAATTGGCAGACCTCGAGTGCAGTAAAACGTTTGAGTTTGTCTGAACATGTCTGTATGTGAGTATATGCGAAACCCCATTCACAAATAAAGACTATATGCGCTGTGTGTGTGTGCATAAACATGCACAGTATATGCGTTCATACGCACTGCTTGTTCACACTGAACAGTGTGGTCCATCATTGCAGCCAAGACCCCATTAATTCCCACTGTAATCTCTTCCGTGACATTGGCCAGAGTGACAAATTGGCGTGTAAGACTTCTCACACTGCAAAACTGCTGACACAAAAACAGAGAAACATGTACATTATGTAATGGTACGACTAGGATGTCCATGAAGGTCACAAGCTCGAGACAGAACTAAACAAAGGCGTTCTAACCGTCTCACAGCAGGGTGCGAGACAAGCCTACAAATCAAAGTATAAGTATCATCATGTTGTCATCCTTGTTTCTTGTTTAATTAAACCAGCACAATCAGCTTACTTGTTGTCAAAGTAAGCTAATTTGAACTCAGGACTTTCAAATCTCTTCAATAAGTCATCTGACAAAGGCAGATAATGTGTTACATCACAAACGACAGCTTTGAGCTATTGGAATACTCTGAATTCGTGGTCAAGTATCAGTCAAGAACATCATCTGGTACAGTAAAGTCAACACTCAAGGGAATGCAAACCAAGTCAACACCAAGACACATGTACTAGAAAGGAAATGAGATATCATGCAATCATAATAGGTCATGATACTTTGAATGAAAGCCCATTGTACACTACGTACCCATTGCTCTTGTTGAAGAAAACATGTAAATATGAGATCATTTTATTCTATGTTGCACATTTAACTGCAGAAACTGTTACTTGTGTGGCAGGGCTGAGATGGGGCAACACAATTTATATCAAATCCTAAGTAATCCACAAGTAAAATGAGGCAAAGTGAAACGTCTTGATTGTGTTTTCAATAAATTGCGTCAACAGTTTTCTTTACAGCAAAATAGGAACTTGAAGTTAGAAATTGCACAAAAGATCACCCCCCAAGGCTGCTTTTTTTTAGGCATGCATCTTTTTCACGGATATCCACAAAGACTCTGACATGGCCTTTAACTAATTTGTGGAGGGTTTAGCCACATCAGGAGTGATTAAGCTTGCTTTGCTTCACCCAGCAGCTCCATGTGTTAAAGGTGTGTAAAGTGTTATTAGCAGTAGCGCTGCCTGACCTCCCCAACACAGCTGCCTCCCCTTTAACCAAGGGGGTCGCGGAGGGTCACAGCTTAGCTAACCATGTGACTGGGAGAGGTCACAGGGGATAGGTTAAAAGATCAAGTCCACTTCCAGGGAGGCCAGAGTTTAGGGCACCAGCATGGTGAATTCAGACACAAGGGTATGCCAGTAATGGTCAAGCTGCTGCATCTCTCCAAAAGCAATGGACTTTGTGCTTTGCTGTGCATGTGCTTTGAAAAATAAATGAATAATTAAAAGTCCTCCCTCTTCCTGCCCAAAAGAATGTAGTCACAGTGTATTATGTATACGTTTAGGCCCGCGAATGTTGTGTCCTGCTGAATAAAGCATAGGCACGGAAACACAAGTCTCTTTTCTTCTGACTTCAAAGATAATCACTGGCACACACACACACACACACACACAAGGACTCTCACAAGTGTGTCAGTATGCATACATGAATTTCTTTCACTTTTCTTCTTTGATCAGCTTCTCACTCTCCTGTTTTTTGTATATCAACTCTTTCCTTCCGCCGTCTCATATAGTCGCACATGTACACACAAGACACACACAAGACACACACATGCACCTGTGCACATATTCACATGCGCATGCAGATGTACGTGTGTGTGTGTGTGCACATACAAGAGGGAAAAATATCCCTTTGAACAAAGTCACTCTCTCTTCACTCACACAACCTGCCACATGGTTTGATTTCCTGATGTCTCCTTTTGAAATAATAATATATTTCCTGCTCATTTATCCAGGCTTCACAGACGCTTTGCAGATATTCAAAAGCATATGGAATGAGATGATGAATTTGGAGTTTCAAATATTATGTCATGACACCTGGTGGGTAGCCTATACTGTATACTGTATACCAACAAAGATTCAGGTTTTGCTATCAAAACTATACTTTCCATTTTGTCATTTGACTTACTCTGATGTCAAATATATTCACACAAGGATCAGAACTATTGGTAGCCCTCAGAACCGTTGATCATATTAGGTTAGGCTACTACATCGTATTTTAGCACACGTAACCAAACCTCCATATAATAGAAATTGTAGAAGTCTGTAGAAAAAGCTCTTAACATTTGTATATTAACATGTGTTCCCTTTAGTAACCCCACCTGCTCTGAAATCATTGCTGGGATTTGGAGTTTTGACAGACAGAGCAATCATGTTTCATGGGTCAGTGGTCAGAAGGGACCCTTTTCCATCTCCTATAGAAATGTTATAGGTTTGGAGAGAGTTCTTAATTTTATAGACGTCATTTTCACTTATCATATTTTGAGTGCATTTAATTGCACTTGCCTCAAATCCCAGGTGTGTTTGGGTTTGAGTGCCGCGGTCCAGGCGTTATATTTATGACAATTTATGAATACTGAAGACAAAGATAATTCAAACTAAGCATTATTAAAAGGTTCGAAATGGATCGAACTACTGATCCTCCGATTAAAAGACGACCCGCTCCACCTTTAAGCAACAACTGAGAATTTGACCTCTTTGGTATGGTGGTAAACATATGGTCAATATTAAGAAGTGCCAGCTACTGTAGCCTTATGTACCAATTCCATACTATACAATATGTTAAAGGCCCTAGAAACCTATTATCTCCTACAAAAACACACTATTTTCTGCCAAAACAGTTTTGGTTCTGTCGCCTAAGAGAATTTATAGTTGTGGTTTTGTCCTTACTTTTCTGGCTGGTTTAAAGTGGGTGGGACTCAGTTTGAAAAAGGTGATGTCACACTGATGCAAATCAGTGTTTGATGTCAATGTGAGGACCGTTTGGGGGGGGGGGGGGGTCTATTTACATATGTTGCCAGGCGACTGTTAATCAAATCGGATTAATTCACACCCACCCAACAGACTTGTTTTTGAATGTTGAAATTCTTATTTAGTCAAGACTTGAAACCAAGTTTTCAGGGGCTTTAAAGAAACTGCCCTCTTGAGAAAAAATAACCATATTGGTTGTTTCTTCAAACTTACAATAGTCAAAACGTTTGGTACCTTTGTAGACATGGGCAAATGAGGGGTTTTGTCACGTGGACCCCCACAACCTTGTGGATTAGGCTACCATGTATTTGCCTTTAACCATAATCAGGGAGTTCTAAGGAATTAAATAAACACGATACATTTCCATGGTTATGAGGTACATCAAGACATATCTTTTTCATGGGGTGCAGAGAGTAACATCATTGCAGTCAGACAAGATGATGATATCCATTTGTTTAGATTATTGCCCAAGGTACAGCTCAGGTACTATGTTACAAATGACTTATTCCGGGTGCATCTTATACTTTCTCAGTGGTTAACATTTAACTTGCTTTAGATGAAAGAAAAGCTCTCACTTTCGGAATCCCGTGGGTTGAAGGTGATGGTGGATTGATAATAATGAGGTTAGTTCATGAAAAATGTATTGAGGTTAAGTATAGTGGGATCAGACACATTGGTTGTAACTGCCACCCTTCGCTAAAGACATACCCCCCCACACACACACACACACACACATGCTCACACATACTCTTTTCTCACCTCCTGGCTTCCAGCAGTCGCAGATGCTTTATTTTATTCCCCCACTGTCCACCCACCCAAACACCCACTCGCTAATCTCCTTGCCTCATTGGTGGCAATCACTCGGTGTGACTTCTGGCAGATAAAGTAGCCTTCAGATCATCTCCCCCTCGCTGCCTCCCTTCCACATCCCTTCCTGCTGATTTCATCACTTCCCTACCCTCCAAACATTGGACATTCAGCAGACAACTCACAAAAGAGGGCCATGTCCTTCATCCGTGTCAGGATTAAACTTTTAACTAGGGTGTGACAAGTAGCAGAGCCCGTGCCTTTGAAATGCAAAGTGAACATAAATGGGAGGTAATAAGCTTTTTTTTTGTTCTCTTCTCCATGTGAATGTTGGTCTGAATTTGGTCAAATATTAAATCCGTTGCTCGCTATGTATTAACTCAATTCATGAGACTGTTGGTTCTTAGACTCGATAGCCCTGAGGTTAGTGTGCTTTTGAAGTGGTTTTGTTCCCAAAAAATTCAGCAGCATTTCTTTAGGCCCTGAGAAATAATAAAAATGGCCATAGCTGGAGAATGAAATTACTGGGCTGTTGCATTCCCATTCATCATATTAAAAGAATGTAGTCATCCAGAAAAAAAAAAGAATAAAAGAACACAGGGGGATCGAGGGAAATAATTCTCTACCCAACTCAAGCTTGGACCATTTTTCCTCTTTAATTACATGTGAATCAGGTCACTTTTGACAATGTGGTAGGAAGGATGGCAGCAGCCAATTGAGGAAATGCCTCACCTCTTGTTACTTGCAAAGATTCTAACCATACAAACTGTGTCTGGTATGTAAGTCTTTGTGGTGACAAGTAGGCACAAATGGTCAGGGGTTAGAGGTTTTACAATACCAGACAGCTTTGTGCTGTGAACCAGACTGTACTTTAGAGGGGTCCCTAAAACCGGAGGTGACAGATGAGGCAGGAGGTGTGAGCCACCAGGACGTCCTGTGGGACTCATTTTCAAAGGGACAGTGGCCAAGATGTTTTTGCTGGCTGGTCTTTTCAGCAGATTGAGTGCAAGTGTCCATTAGACACTCATTACATCTAAAGTGGTCACATTTCAAGGGGTTAATCTGTAAACCATCAAAAGGCCCCAATGCCGAAACAAGACCTGACTCTGAATAAAGCAATTATGAGGTGCACACATATAAACATGAATAATGAATGACTGCATGCTGAATAAATGCATTTCGAAACCTGGCATGTTGGCTGAAAAAGCGCCAGTTTTATGAGTTGAAAATCAAAATTTATGTTAATTTCTATCCCTTAGTATACAGCACTGCAAGCAAAGCGGTTTGCATTTCAATGACAAATCCACACTGAGCCTCCACTCAGACATTTAAATCCAAAGTTGGAATTTCAATTGGAGAATTTTCAATTCAGGTTCCTTAATCTCACCCTGTTGGCATCTTACTCTCCATCTGATTGACACCCACTCTTATTGTCTGTGGTCTATTTGATGGGATGGATGTGCATTTTACGGACAGCCACATAATGGTTGCGAATGCTTTTCATTGTCAACACGGTATGGCAGTAAAAAGGTTCCAATCCCAGTAGAAAACCCTGTATCATATGTTGTGCTGGGATGAAGACCAGCCTACATAACAGTACAAAGAAGCTGCTGCTGGTGAAGGGACATGAGGGAGATGCTGACTTGAGCCAAATGATGGTTACAATAAAAACATATTAGAGAGAGATCAAACCCGGCGATTACATGTTTGTTATAACTTTAACTAATATGGAAAGGAAATATGGAAGAGAGCCCATCTTGTATGTCATACCGCTTTTTCCAAAATGGCTCCATTAACATGTTGTGAGTTTAGGCTCACCAACACACACAGCATAATCAGCCAGGACCACCCTTCCAATATCATTGCCAACTTCTTTTTCTTGACTCCCGAGAGCACTTCTTTACATAATGAAATGAAGCCTCTTTTTTAATTCTTTGCCAGCAAGTTACTTTTCACATTTACATCATGCATTTACAAGGGAAATTGTAATTGAATCATGCTATGCATTATTTATTTGCATTTTTCTAGGGCAACATATTATAGAGTCACTGGAAAGAGAAGAGGAGAGAGAATCTGAGACAGAAAGATGGAGTGAAGCTAATAGGAATGAATTCAGAGGGGAAGGAATTGCTGATGTCTGCTATACGGTTTTGGCATGAGATCCACTCTCCTTGTTTGTGAGGTAGCCACTGGCAACTCCACATCGTGGCTTTGTAAAAGATAGATGACATCGTAATCCAGTTAGACACAAACCACATTCTCATCAGATGTCTCTCTGACGTGAAAAAAACAACATTTCAAACCACGAAATATCCATTTAATTGTGTGAAATACTTTGGTAGGTGGGTTTTGCTGTGACTTACTACATGTGACTGCGCAGGAGTGCTGAGTTGAGAAACACCTTCAGGTTCTGGGCCTTCAATGTTGAAACTGTAGCTTCTCATGTAACTGTACAGTCTCACATGTCATTTGATTTATACCCATTCTTTGTCAATGTCTTTTGAAAAATGCAACAAGGCCTTTTTTTCTGCATACGAGAGGAACAATGCATGCATGTCCTACATCTCGCTTCAATGTTTAGTCTATCTATAGAATGTTGTCCAATATATTTGCAGTTTAAGAAGAAAAATATGGTCGACTGTCCTATTCTATTCAGTGATGAATGTTGCTGAAACAATGTATATGAGATATATCATAGCCGACAAAGAGCAAAAATATCTTAACTTGCTGAACTTGTCAGCAGCAAACCGTGTTGTTAAACCCTGTGACATCTTTATGTTCTCTGAGGCAGCTGTTTGGATGTTTCTCAAGGAGTTTTAAGATCAGTTATGTTCAGACGTTACGTCATTGCCAAACGATATATTTCTCACAGATGGAAAAAATAACTCATATCCACCTGGCAGTCAAATTGAAAAATAAACCCCACCATTCAAAGCTTTCTTCGGGGCACAGAGGTAATCTGTCCTCCTCACTGCTCAGCCACAGCTCTCCTATCTCCCTTCTCATTCATTATCTCCCTATTTGAATGGACCCTCATCCATCAAGGACCCCGCAATTAAGCCTGTTGATTCAGTTTGTCATTCACCCCCTTCATTTTATTGCCAATGAGGTGGGGAACAAAATATGTCTAATTCTGACAACAAGAGGATGATTGTATCTAATTTGGCACTGGCCACAGGCAAATATGAGGCTGCCTCTGTTTTTTTTCCAAGCTGTCATATTTTGCAGAGTGTAGACACCTCTCTGTGGGAATAGTGATTTTATGAAACAAGTGCTTCATAAATGAGCTGATCTGGCCTTTAAACAATTGACAAGCCATCTTAACACATGAGAGTTTAGGCAGCTTGATAAGCATTGATTAATGCTAAAAGGCAGAGTGTGGATGCTCAGAATTGCAGATTGGGCTTGTATGGCTGTTTGGGGCACTTCTCTAATCACCTACATTTACTGCATCCAAGCCAAAGGGACAACAAAAAGGCTAAAACGTCATGGCAATGGAACATGGTTGATACTTCTTTTTAGAAAGAAAAAAAAAATTCACCATTAGATAAATAGTTATTACACCTATGTTGTTTTTCATCATAGTCATTAAGTAATTATACTCTGACAAGAAACTGTACAAACTGAATTGGAGGTAGAACTACATATTGGCTGTGAATTATACAGACTGGGGAGTAACTGGCTTTCTGGAGTTTCTGTGTTCTCCGTGTGGCCAAGAAAATCTCTTCCTGCATGACTTCCAAACATGACTATATGTTTTGCTTTGATAATAACAAGTAGCAGATTTGGAGCTCTATGTAGGAATGGACATTCCCCACTTCATGAAGAAGAAACAAAGCATTACTTTCAGTGACAGCAGTTCTGTATTTGGCAAAAGCTGAGTTCAAAGTCATTCCAATGGAACACCTATTATTATATACCCTTATTTGATATTTGTTCAGCAGGGATAAAGAAAGACCACAGCACTGTTAAAATAAAACAAAGGCTGAGGTGTGTAAACACATCTTACAAAAATGTCAGACATAATTTTACCTTTACAGCCCTCAGTCGCTCATAAAATGACACCCAGGCTTGTGTGCAAGGCACAAATTCAATCAAGGAAATGAGTGTAGGGTGGAAAGGGGGGACTATTCTGAGGCTACAACATTTTAATTTGTTTTTCTCATTCCAGGGATGGGAGCCCAAGTGCCACTCCCGCACCCACACCCATCCCTGTGAGCACCTTTCAATTTGCCAGATTAGCACTCCTATTGTTCCTCTGGCATGTTCTAGAGACACGCAACGGCACAGCGACCCCGTCCAAAACACCAGCACAGCCCCCCCCCCCCCCCCGCTCCTCACCTTCTTTGCTCCGACCACTCCCCGTCTCCCCAATCTTATTAGGCTAATTAACTCTTTCCCCCTCCACCAATTTCATTCCATCTCATTTAGTTGCTTCTGCCATCCCAGACCCTTCTTTAATCACGTTTAAGGTAAACTTAATGCATCTCTAACAGAACCCTTGCTCTCGCACATCATGTAAGCGGTGAGCTACAGAGATGAGCTTGCCATGATGTGTGTTCGTCCAAACTGTCTTCCCTGAAAAAAAAAAAAAAAAAAAAAAAAAGTGCCTCTATGAAACCAAAAAATATTCTGTTTCCATGGCAATATGGTCTTAGTCAAGCTTCAAGTAGCATACCATATGAGTGTTTTAGATTTAACTTTTTCTCAAGCAAGGGAATCAGGAGACGACACAACTGGCTGATGTTATTCTGATGATACATGATCTTTTTTGTTAATGTTTCTTTTTAATCTTATTTATTGTAAACTGCTGGCTGAGGATGTATGTTTCCCCAGGAATTCCCTCCTACAAGTGCTATTATAAGCAAAAAGGTATTTATTTAAAAAAAAATGAGAGTAGAGAGTTGAATCAACCTTTCTATAATTCAATTACAGAACATTTACAGTGCAAATATAAATCATATTAACTATGACCTTAAGGTAGAGAGTTTATGTTGTACTATTCTAAAAATAAAAATAATTCAATCAGTACTCACGATGTTAATATTTGTATGAGTATAATTATCAGAAACACAGAGTTCAGCTGTATGTCTGTCATGAGCCAAGTGAGGTGACGGCATAAGACATTGTGCAGCAGTGAAAAGTCCTCTGTGTATTTTATACAAGCCAGATAATCTCTACACATCTGCTTTGCCGTTGGAAACTTTTTATTATTTCCATCACAAACCAAACAACCACACTTTGAATTGAACTTACCTTGACATGTCTATCGATCACGGCACATACCGTGGATTGCTAGGTGAAATGTAAAATAAACGTGTGGTCTACCTTTAATCTTTTCTGTCTGGGTGTTTACATCTACACATAAACACACAGGGAAGAGACAGCAACACTCCCCTTCCCCGCAGCACACGTCTCGATGCAGGAGAGGATGTGACCTTACCCTTTCAGGAAGGAATACTTATATGTGATAAGAGACATTTCAACACAGCCTTAGTCAAGGGAATCCAGGTTGTCTCCTTTAGAATAAGAATCATGTAAGATTATTTAGGTATGGCATGTCTTACATTGCCAGATACAACCAGCTTCCTGTGAATGCCATCCACAGAAGACACTATGTGTTGGGAGGAGAAAGGCCTATCAAACATTTACATTTGTAATGTTTAATGCATCCCAATTCTACCTGAATTACTAGCTGTAACATTACTGTTACATTTGCCACAATTTGTGTCGTCTTTGTCTGGATTTTATCTTCAGGATTATTCGAGTGTCATCTCCCTTACCATGACCTGCACACTCTGTATTGTTGTGTGGGATGAATAACCTCCCGTCACATTGAATTGTATGAAATACCAGTACGGTATTTGCACTGAGCGGAGTATTCATTAGCATTTGAAAACATGCCGGATTTGATTTTGAAACAAGTGTAACACAGCACCTACTCTATGTGCAGACATTTGCGACTAAAATTCACTTCAAACTACAAATTAAAGCATTCAACCTACCCGGACTCGTAATTAAGTTTCAAGGACAATGATTTATTTTAGGAACACCTGAGCCAGCTCCATTTGCTGATGAAGACTGTGGCTGTTGAAAGTCCCTCTCACAAGGGTTTGACCGGTCTTCCTCCTCCCTACCAGACCTTTCTATGGGATGGAACGATATGAAAAACTGATAATAGACTCTTGATGGGGGACTTATTGGAGAGATTGAGTTTATCATTCTCGCAGTGGCACTTATCATGAACCTCATTATTGTGATATTTTCATTTCTACAATTCTGATTTCTCATATGCAACTGAGATTGCACCCCCAGCAGTACACAGAGAGGGAATCTCCCTCTGCTTTGGTTCTCTGAAGATCTCTTTCCTTACGTATTACGGTTTAGCTTGAGTGGATCTGACGGAATGGTTGACAACTTTGAATCTTCATTCAAAAAGGCTGCCCCTGAAAAATCTGTCTGAACGCAAGTAATGTTTCAAGAATAACTTGGGACACTCTGAAAATCTTATCTACAATGACCACCAGTGGTTTAACTTTTCACCAGGCTGCAGTGATGTCCAGGTGAGCTCCAGAACCATGTGGCATCAGTGTTGGTTTGTGGTTACCACATCCAACAACACCAATCAGTGAAACTTTCAAACAGAGATGTCTGCAAAGCACTGCTTTTTAGCCTGGTGTTAACTTGTTTTTTGACATCATTAACCTCTCCTCCAAGAAAAGGATTTCCCTGTTCGCCTGTTGGTACATTTCAGGCAATTTAAGAAGCCCAAACAACCCTGCAACGAGGTCGGTGGAACTAAGTGGTTAACACCTTCATAAAAATGGTGGATAACTGTTAGCGGTGAATAACCTTACTGGCTAAATTACAGTCTGACCTCAGATTGGAAAGTGTGTGTGTGTGTGGAATGAAAACCTAGTAGTCGACAACCAAACTGTCCAAATATTGTTTATGACCATTAGTCACATCATCCTAAAGCCTACAATTGAGAACTGCAATAATTTATTTCCTTTCTGCAAGGCTACTTGACTCAGTTTGTCTGTTTTCAACACTGACTCTCAACAACTACCTCCCCCAGCTAAACCAATAGAACTCCTTCAGAACAAAGACACACCCGAGCCACACATCCCCAACCAAGCATTGATCCTTGATTTTAAAGTCTGGATCCTGCCTTTTCTTTTAACAACCTACAGGGCAGAACCCCCTTGAAGGATTATAATAAGACCGTGAGAGAGAGACAGAGAGGGAAACAAGGAAGAGACGGAAGGAAGGATGAGCCCCTGGTTATGGGTGCTGGAGCGGCAGCTGACAGACGCCACATTGTCAATAGGGTGTGAAATTCTTCCTTGGATGGGACCTCCGTCTGGTAAATAGCTGAAGGGACACAGAGCGGGAGGAAACGCGTCAGCTTGTCTACCCACACTGGTCCCCTGAGCCATGCCCAGGGAGAGAGGAGGGTTTATCTGTGGTCGCCGATGCCCAACCGATCTCCCCGCTGACCTCTGTTGGCAACCAGCAGGGAGGCGGCCATGAAGGCTAACAAAACACTAGGTGAAGAGGCCTTGTTGTAGCGGTGTGTGGCCTGAGCCATTACAGAAATAGCTTTGGTACATCATAAAATAACACCACCCATTGGGACCAAAGGCAACAAATGAAGAAAACGCATCAAATAAATGAACCAAGATACTCACAGAATTCTAACACTGTTCTTGCCTCAACATATCGCTGTAATTTCTAAATTGATGTAATGTGAGGAAACACATCCTTTGATGAAAAAAGGAAGGGGATAATGGACTCAGCTGTCAACTCAAATGCACAGCTGTCACCGCAATATGGCTTCAAAGCAGCCTGAATACTTTCTATATTGCCACCATGATACAAAGAAATGAAAATGTAAGCCTTTTGACAGGAAAGACCAACAGAGCTAGAATCAGTCTTTGCTTTCTGAGATGTGATTGCGGTAGATTGATACGCAGGTTAACATGGAGAACTACAAACTTGAGTTGGGAACTTTCATTAGGTTAAGAATTGACCTGTTTCCATCTTATTAGCAAAGACCTCGACCTTTATTGGACTGGGGTCACATTGCTCTATATATCGCCTCATCTCAAACTCTGACACATTTCTCAAATAACAGCCCGTTAATTAGTTGAGCACATTACACTGTTCAGAGGTGGGACAGTTCTTTGCCTGGAGCTGGCCACCCCGTCTCAGGCGGATAGACACATGCAAATCTGTTTGTTTCATCAAGTGTAAATTCAATTTGCGAGGTTTTTAATCTTGAGCACCTTTGCCCCCAGCGCATAGGAGGAGACCACAGAGCTCCCGTTTTGCAGAAGTTTTGATGAAAAAGAGTAAAAGGAAGGGCAAAAGGATAGGTAATGAAAGGCAATGGTGGGCTGTCGCTCGGGCGGGAAAAAGCCTCAAGGTCCTGCAACCTTGGGGAGTCTACATGAAATGTTGCCAGGATCTTTTTTTTTTCTTCCCATCAGCAGCCATGGGAAACTTCTGCCCGTTCACACTAAACAGCAGAAAAGGCCCAAGACAAAATGACAAATAATGACAGATACAGTAGTACCGGATAGAGACAGGGGAAAAGAGACGAAAAAAAGAGACTGATGTTATCAGTATTTCTGTACCCGTGCTCGCTGTTTGTAGTCTGTTTTGTCGGGGTGTTTCTCAAGCTTGTTGGTAGAATGTTTTCTGCTATCCCCGTGGATGCAGCCCGTTGAGAAAACAGGGATTTGCTACAAAGGCAGAGCACCACTTTTGTGCTGGAGTGGGTAGAGGAGGGTATCACAGTCCCTTGTGAAAAGTTTCTTGAAAGCTTGAGAGGAGAAGTGTGCCTGATTGGCTCACTGAGTCGTGAAAGAATACTCACATACATCCAGACCCACATACAAGAATGTACACACAGACTTAAAAACATACTTTGATCTGTCAACTCACGCACCAACACTTGTCCCACAAAACAGATCACTAGATACACACACCTCAAGCCCAAATTTTGTTCTCGTTCATAAGTAAACACAAACCACTGTCACCACATGTGCATACACACATAAATAGCAAACACAACTCAGACTCTCACTCATAGTCCAACCTGGTGATTCTGGTGACTAAGTCCCATGGAATGTGTTTAGGAGTCAGAAAAGGAGACACCTGACTTTCTACCCATGGTGCATCATTCAGGTCTGATTGGGTGCAGGCCAGGATGTGTCAGTGTGCACCGAAGACAGACAGCCAACGTTGGCCCTACACTGTCAGTGTTGAGGCATGCAGTGGCATGACATAGTCTGTTATCATATGAATGTGAATTAGCTCCAACAGCAACAGGCCACAAATCACATCATCGCAAGCAACAAGACAACATTTTCCATTTTAGGAAGAAGCTGGGGGGGGGGGGATGAGTAAAAGGCTTCCCGGGCCAAATGGAAATGTTGTCTGTGTAGCTGTATGAACTGTGGAAGGCTGCAGTTTTGTCATAAGAATGAATACATTATGTGAGGTTTTGTGGGTGTGCAAAATGATATCATAGCTTTTCACCTCCCTATACTATGATGGGGCTGTTATAGTCACTCTCATTCGCAATCTTTCCTCTTGGTTTTGGGAAAAGAACAAGAATAACATTTTTTTCCAGACATGATATATATTTCAAAATGATATCTGGACAAGAAGTTGGCTTGGCAAGTGTTACCATAAACAACCCAATGAGCAATTACACCACAGACGGAGACATCCTGCTTTATGGTGCAGGGAACATAGCCCCACTAAAATTATGAAGCAACTTCTCATATTTATCTGTTCTCCTCTCTCTTTTGTCATTTACAAGGAGACAGTATAAAATGGTGGTAGAAGAAGTAGGAGTGGAACAATATGCTTGTTGGAAAATATAAGAAGAGCAGGGGTGGACGGGCAGTAAACATGCGGTTTTATCAATAATGGAAAACGGAGACGTGAACCATCACACTGAGTATGAAAAACAGATTGATTCTCAGCAGTACAATTTATCAAGGAATGATGACTTTGAAGATAATGTGGGCAAATTCATTATTTGTCAAATTTCACTTTTTCCCCCTTTTTTTCTCATTAGGATTACTGTGTACTTTGTTGTGGATATTAACGTGTCGATGATCAGATAATCAATTGTGATTTTAACTTTCTAGTCAACTGTAATTCTGGTATATGTGGTAACACGGATACCAGAACTACCAGATGAAAACGTAGTATGTGCCAAAATGTGTTTAATAAAAAAGAATTCTGAACAATTGAGTTTGATTTTGTACTGCAAAGATTCAGGGGCGAATTCCCAGACGGATTGCATTGACAATGTATTGTATTGTATTATACAAACGAATAAACCAATGATTTCTTCCAAATCCTGGGCTTACATTTGTCCCTCTCCTCTCTCTTAATTGCCTTCAGGAGGTTTGGATGGAAGAAGCTCTCTGGCAAGCCCATCCTGAGAAGACCTCTGGCTCAGGCTGCTGTCACCCCCTCACAACCAACGCATTGGCCTCAAGTGTATTTATACTTTGCCACATGGTTAATTGCAATCATACTTTTACAATGGATATTCTGTGAGATGACCCCATTTTTTTTCTCAGATTAACAGTGAAGGTTTGGGATCTGGTTTAGCTCTGTATGGCTAACTGCTGCTCTTATGACAAGTTGCAGCAGCCCGCAGGGACAAGGACAGACAGTCTTGACACACAACACACCGCTGTACTGCAGCACCTCAGAGGGTCGCAGTAATCCTACCGTATACCATTACACTTTGTATAGACTAAACACAAGGCCAGGTGAGGGAATGACGGAAAGTGACGAGTATATGTGTATGTGTGTGTGCACAGTGTTCATGTACCAAAGCATGCATTTTTTTTTTTAGTTCAAGTAGCTTTGACAAAGTGTGTACATGTGCGTGTGTGGGCTTGCTGACCCGTCTCACCTCGTGTCTCCACTCCCGCTATACATTTGTGGTGAACAACAGCGAGTGTGCGTGCAAGCATGCTTGTGTGTATGTCTGCGTAATGCAGAACAGCCTTGCCTCCCACCCCAACTTGAAAAAAAAAAAAAAAGTCACACAGCCAGGAGGCCACTTTGAAATACCAGGTGCTCATTTGGCAAATCCAGGCAACTGGGGTGTTTACATTTCAGCGACTGAGAAGGGAAAAAGACCAGATGCCCCCTTGAGCCGCTCAGCAGCGTCCATACAGAGATCACTCACATCGCCGTGGGTGACAGACCTGTGTGTGTGTGGGGGGGGGGGGGGGGGGGGGGGGATTGGGTCGTGGGAGGGGTAGAGGCATATAGTGAGCACTGGGCAAAGTCACTAAACACCCTATGATGACTTGCAGCGGGGAGACATGATATAAAGCAACAATGCTGAAAATTAGCCACTTTGGTGAAGTTTGTTTGTTTGAACGGCACCCATTCTCTGTCCCCACAAACCGCATATTCACCCACACACACCCACACACATGCACACTCATGCTTTTCGCTCTGTTTCTCTTTCCCTCTTATTATCCGTTCCTCCTTCTGAATAGCTCTATTGTCCTCTCCCTTTGTTGACACACTGTTTGCAAACAGCTCAAGTACTTCCTTATCAGTTAAAAAAACAATGAGGCATGAATGAGAGTATGTATGGTGGGGGTTTGGTGAATTGCAATCGATCTCTACTGACACACACACACACACACACACGCACACATAATGTTCAACCACAGTGCACCTTGTCCCGGCTAGCGCTGCAGACGTTTTTATTGTTTCATTATGTCTACTATCAATTTACAGACAGTAAATCCACTCTGTCTTGATAAAACATTGCCTGTCAATTTCTACACAGCACCTGCTCATAACAAATCACTGAGGCACTCTTTCTGACTGATTGCCTCTTGGCAGAGCATTTTGTGTTGTCTCTTTGTATCAGTGGCAGGCATAAGGCAGCTGACTGGTGGTTAGGGGTTGGTGTGCGGGTAGGTGCTGGCAGTGTGACTGTTTCCTGTGTATATCTGTGCCATAAACATAGGTGGGGCTGCTTAAGGGGGGAAAAAAGTCTGCAAATTCATAACTTGTCTCTGTAAATGTAAGTATGCAAGCATGCATACTTGGCAAACATTTTCACATTGAATATACAGTACATTGATATGAGGGACTGCGCCTATGTAAATATAGCACTAAAGTTATTTTTTGTCTCCATTCACGCCCCCTGCTTGCTTTGTGACCACAGAAATTAAATGTCATTATGATATCAGCTCTGAAACATTTCCCAATGCTTTTTTTTAGAAAACTGTGTGTCATGTAAATGTCATCGAATTGGAAAGTTGTTTAACTTGGCCACCTCCTGCATGTTGCCGTCTATCAAATGCTTGTTGGGTACAGTCATGTGTTTGTGTGTGCCTGCACAACTGCATTCATTCATTCATCCCTTCTGCCATGTGCATACTGCGCAGGCTTGTCTGTGCATGCGCCCATATTCTTGAATTACATGCCGAATAACCTTCTCTGCCAGGGACCTGCCTTCCTCTTGGTCTGCCAGTCGGCTGTCACAGCACGCTTGAGTAGAGAAAGTAAGAGCGCAACGTGCTATGCCATCATTCCAAACCTCATATTTAAACCCTCATGACCATGTGAGCATGAGCTTATAGCGTAGACAGGATAGGACATTTGACAGAAATAAAGTGATGCAAAACACAACTGATCCTAAAACTATACAAAAATGACAGTCTAAACAATCGATAAACTAATACACACAAACTGTCAAGAGTTTTGAGAAAGGTCCACATTTAGAAAATGCATTAAAATAATTCAAGTGAGTCTTACATTAGTAACAACACAAATTTACAGAAAGTCATTTACAGTTAGTCCCTGATTATTGGTTATGGTGTCTGCTTCCTCCGATACCAGACGAAATACAATAGTAATTATGTGTGAAACAGTCACCCTGTACCGATGCCAGTATAACTTGTTATGACTCATAAGCAGGTGAAATATTATGATTTGCAGCCTAGCAGCACACGTTTGACTTGTTGCCTTAAATATTGATGATGTAATCATGTGTAAGTGCATGGACAAGTTAGAGCCCTTAGGCAAAACAATAATACAGCCCTGTTTTGTCTGCCTGTGAAACAACTTTGAAACTACAGGGCGAGTGTTTGTTTCGTCTCTGGCAATACTTTTATGTGTTGGGTTATTTATCAAGGCAATATTTACGTAAAAGCAGAAAGAGAGAAGTAGAGTCATATGAACATTGAACTGTGCTGCATTTGCAAATACATGAAAGATGCATTTTGCAATTGTTTGCAAATGGACCTGGAAGAATAGTTTTGTGTTGAAATAGTTTCTAAGAAAATTTATTTTCGGTCAGTCCTGCCAACTCTTTCTTCTTGTCTGCTTACTATTACATTTACATGGTTTCACGATGTGATACAGGTTGTAATAGTGTGTTATATTGCATCATCTCAACACCAGAGATGGAAAAGTTTTTGGATCGTTATATGTAATCCCAATAGATCGTAAGAGCCATATTAAAGGGTTAGTTTACCCCCAAAAATCTAATTACCGCACGCACCTCTATTGGTATCTAACTATGTCAAAAGTGTATTTCATTGTCTAAGAAAGCCATGTCTGTATTGTCTGAATGTTTTCTTTCCGTGGGGTTCATGCCATTTTTTTATTTGTACAGCAACATAGTTTTCAGAAACAATGCCCTGGTTACTCTGGATAATCCACAGAATTTCTTCTGCAGAAAGTAGTTTAATTGGAAATTGTTCACAGTGAGGTTTATGGATCACCCAGAGTAAAGCTGCCCATATGCCTCATTAGAACTGCTTGTCGGAATGTCCAATCTGGGGTCTGTGTCGGACAATTTCTGTAACTTTCCAAAACCTACATTCCGACATTCATACCCAATTGATGCCATGCCTGGCCTGCTGGTCAGAGGTGAGAAAGGAGACAAGATTTGAACTTCTCTCTCAAGATATCGTCTTTCATCCTTAATACAACTATTTCTGTCACGTTTCATGTGTAAAGAAACGAGTCCAATGGTGTCTTCCAGTCTGAAAATGTTTCCCGTCATCCACATATTTAGACTATTATAGTGTCTCTTCCTGTCTATGATAGTTGGTTTTTCACCAACACTTTTGATTTCTGATGAGGTTGGACAACACTATGTACGCACTACTTCCTGTTGAGTGCAATCCGACTCTAAACAAGAGGGTTTTTTGGAAAGACATCCAAAATATTATTTGTTTAAATACTCTGATACCAATACAGACACCCCATATCTCTATTGTATTGGGACCGATATAAAAAAATCTAGAGAAATAGAACCAATACTATAACGATTAAATATGTCCCTTTGTGTGTGCATTATTTCGGCGAACTAACTCTTCAGTCCTAGATGCGATGTAACTTATTTACTTGTTATAGGTAGCCAGAACTAGGTAGGAAAGACCCAGCAACCTGAGCAATGTCATTTTTTACTTTTATTAAACTATTAAAGGATTAAAAATCCAATCACTTATGTGTGAGCACCGTGACAGTTACTAACATGTAATAAGGTACATTTCTTAATGTCTGTGGCAGTCCATGCATGGCCCCACCGTGTTTTGTTGCTTAACATGCTGAGCAGTTCTCAGGGAGTCTCATCTGGTTTGGAGGAAGAAAGGACACGCAATGCCATGCCAGGGTAATAAGTACCTTGGTTACATTACGCATATGCTAAGGTAATAAGGACATAGCACGCACACACACATACATACACAGACCACCTAACACCCACCCACACTGAGGTAATAAGGGCTTGGCTTACATATAACCACACATACACAGTGAATGACTACAGTCTTGCACCATCTTGCCAGGTGCCTGTGCTCTCTCACAACATGCCCAATAGTCAGCGGGCCATGCAAAAGACCAGCTAACTAATTGACCAGCTGACACCCTGTACCAGTACCACCTCTGCAAAACAATCTACACTGGATGGATTTACTCGGGTTTCAGATGATTCAGCAGTGCCCTCTTACTGATAAAGGCAGAGTCATTAGAAATATTATAAGCATTTATCCATGACATTTCCTGGTTGCCCATATTTGAGGGTGGTGGTGGTTAAAGCTCTCTGCTTCCCATTACGCTGCTTTTGGGTCATGGTGTGTCGTATATGAGTGGTGTGATCATGCGGAGAGGGCGACCGGATGAGAGCCATGTTGAATGGTAGCGAGGGCTAAACTGAAACCATGTGCTTTTGCGGTTAGCAACTTTGTCATGACTAACTACCTCTGGGAGAGCCAGAGTCGAGCTGGACACTGAGGGGGAAGAAAATCCATTTTCACCTGACTGACAGTAACTAGACAGCGACGATTTGTTGTGATTTGATGCTCATAAAAAGTAGACACCAAAGCTATTGACCTCTGCTTCAGTCAATGGCCTCAAGTAAGTCTTCTATATGAGATATGAGTGTAGCCATAACAACACCATCACAGATTTTGATGTTTTATCAAATGGCAGAAAATTCCTCCAGGCCTGTTTAATGAGTTATTTTCCAGGCTTGTTTTTGAGAGATGTTTATAGTGACCTCCAATAACCTACAGAGATCATCTGCCACCATGTGCCACTGTTGGTAGCCCTCAGGGTCTACGAATGCATGGAAGATTACATTTTGCAGCTGGACATGCTGAAAGATCAAGGGTCAACAGAGGGTTTCTGGGTATGAAGGAAGAACGTTGACCACGAGGGAGACACTGTGTTTACATTGTGTTTGGACACTTTGAACAATGTTATCTCAGACAGCGTGGGGCTCTGGGCCAATCAATCATTTTGTTATTGGACCAGCACCGGTGATAATTCATCCTGGACCTTTGATATTGGCTGACGTCAAATAATTCCTGCATGAGCCTCCTTCTTCCCTCTCCGTCTGGACTTTGTCCTTGGGAATTTGTCAAGGCTGTATTTTCTTCAAAACATGTAGTTATTGAAGAAAATGGAGTGATCTTTTCTAACATTAAAATATTCCACTGTCGTGATGGAAACGTTCAGAATATTAACTTTGTTGAGTTCAATTCAAGATATTTCAAGTTCAAGCTTGTTTGTAAGGAGACATCTGGAATGTACAGGCAGGCGAACCTCGGGAGCAGAGAGTTAGCAGGTCGCACATTTCGAAGGCCATGCATTTACAATGGCAATGATAGTAGCAACACACTGGATTTTTCCAATGTGCTAATGGAAAATGCTCTGAAGCGTATGCTTCTGCGGGCTAGTGTACCTGCCTTGCCCTTCCACCACATCCTCAGGCCAGGCAAAATACTGTAATACAGAGACCAGAGGCATAGTGGCAAAAGAGTAGGGAGAGGAAAAACATGTTAGAGAAATTGAGGGTTGAGAGAAAGGTGTATGGACTGATGTATGTTTGCTATATGACTCCTAGCAAGTGCTTTTGAAGCAAGACCATATCCATTTTGGAAACACGTTGGTTGAATATGATGATTAAAAGTCCCCTCCAGACATGTTTCAAGACCGAAGAAATATGCTGCTTGGAATGATAATTTCTGTCTCATGTAATTTTTACACAAAAAGGCTCAATTGCCAATCTCTAAATTACACCTACTCCTTCGACGCCTTTCAAGGTCAAATATCCAAGTGAAGCAACAATGGAGGGGGACTTTAAATGTCAATCTTTCTCCTTTCTTTTACAGGTTACAATACTGATACACCCCATACCCAGTACATCCTTTGTAAATGCCAGAGAAATTGTCTGACACACATTGATGTTTAATGGCCACAGAGAGGGTTTGGAAAAAGAGAGTATGTTATGACAACGTAGTGATACTTCTTTATTTGCCAAATACGTTTGCACATAAGAGAAATTTGACTCTTTCTCTCGATATACTGACACAGAAACAACGACAACAAAGCTGGTAAAGAACAGACAGGACTCTTATGTACACAAACATTGAAGAAAAAAATCTGTGATTGCATAAATATTATGTTAATAAAAAAGAAAATGTGTTTGTACAAGTCAAGTGCTCTATAAGTTGCAGATATTACAAACAGTGCAAAGAAATAAATACTGAATGGATATACATGGACTGGATGATAATGTACAGTATGTACATTTGAAGATGACTATATCCATAGACTATATCCTATACACTGTATATATAGCGTATAGGATTTATATTGATTCATATGTACATATAAAAAAAGTTGTGCAACACTGTAAGACTATAATCTAAACACAGCTTGTAATGTGCATGCTCAGGCTGGTTCTCAGCATGTGTGTGCCTCGGTGACACCGTGATCCTCATACGTGTATCACTGCGTCTGCCTATGACTGCCTGTCTGCCTAAATGCCTGACTATCCGTCTGTCTGTCGGCACAAAGACAGCGGGGTCGGGGTGATGGTAGGTTGAGTCATAAATCTGCAGTCACCTGAGACAGTGAAGTATGTCTTTTCTGTTGGGTAGAGAAGGTGCTGAAAGGTGATAGATACTCACCAGAGACAGACAGTAGCTGGTTGTGGCAGAAGTTGGAGTGTTGGTGGTGGTAAGTGAAGAGGATAGTCGGGGGGTGCTCGGCAAGGAGGTGCTGATTTACAGCTGGAGGCGACACCGTGGATTTGGTGTTGGATGTGTGTGTGTTTGTGCTGGTGTGTGTAGAGGAGGGTGGATGATGGTGGTCTTGAGGGGGGTTCAGTTGGGGCTGCGTTTGTGATCCTGTGTTAAGTGCTCGGTCAGTGGTGAAGGCCTTTAGGATTAGACCCCCATCCCTATACCCCCCCCCCCCCCTCCCCTCAAAAAACTCTCGTAAACAGCCCCCCTCTCTCCCACACACACACACCTCCTCTCTGCCTGGATTCCAGCTTTGAGCCCTTGTGAGATTCTCCAGAGCCTCCCACCACCAACTCCTCCTCCACCAGTACTACCAGTACACTTTGCCTGTTCACACACAAACACACACACACACACACATGCACACGCAGGCACGCGCACGCACACACGCACATACACGTCAAGAGACACTCTACATAACCAACGGCTCACCGTTCCCTTAATATTGCCAGAGTAAAGCGATCCCCTCACACTCACAACACATTAGTGCTGCTATTAGACCATACCCAGACATAAGGGCTACAGGGTGTGTGTCTGTGAAGTCTGCCAGAGTTTTATGCATGCTAGAGGGGGTGACTGTGTGCGTGTTTGTGTTTGCGTCCGGGCATGTGATTTGTGAGGGAGGAAGAGAAAGAGAAGTTAAGTGTGTGTGAGAAAAAGGTCTTGGGTCGATGTTGGTGTGTGTGTGTGTGCCTCCGTGTTGCGTTTTATAAGAGAGAAAGTAGAGACACTGAGATCCTGGCATGAGATGAGGGGGAGGAAGGATGGATGAGGTTTGCAAGGTTCTGGCGAGGGTGCACTAGGTGTAAGTTTGAGAAATTTCCATATGGCAGTAAAATGTCTGCCACTTTACTTATTGAGTTTCTAATGTGTGCCAGGTGCTTCTCACAAACACTTCGTGAACCATGTATCTGTGTCTGTGTACTGTATATGTGTACACATATTTGTTTTAAGTCACATTTGGAACAAATTGCAAACTCCAAACCAGAACAGCCACTGCTTCGGGACAAAATTGGTGTCCACGATTTGGTTTGAAAGCAGTTGCATTCAGGAACAGCTAAAATATCCTCTTGTCCTAGTCGGAGAGATTATAGGGTAAAGGTAAGGGCAATGGTTAGGGTCAGGCTCCAGGAAAAAAGTATCAATGCACTGTCTCCAGAAATAGGATGTGTGTGTTGGTGGGTGTTTTCAGAACTAATCTTGACCCGCTGGACTCAATATAAAACAACACGGCTGTATATACAGTTTTACCACTGCCATTCATAGACGAGAAAACTCTCAACCTTCAAACCGGACCCAGATGACACATACTATAGAATGTAGAAAAATAAACCTCTGAAAGTTGTGTAAAAACCCAACCATGGCTACGAAGCACAGAACTGTTGATTTATTAATGTGGACGTTCCAGTCATTGGAAAAAGTGCCCCCCTGGTATATACCAAGCCTGTATTTTTGGTTTGACACACTTATCTTTTACATTGGCAAACAGTTGGGGGTTCAGCAGTTCTCTGAGACTAACCCCTGGAGATCTTTTGTTTATCATAGACTTAGTATTTTGGTTTCTGATCTTCTGGAAGAAACCTAGGTGGAACAGACCCCCGACAAAAACCTGTAAAATCTATGTTTTCTTTTCTTAGCAAAGTTGCTCTAAAGTCTTTATACCTCATTTCCTTTTAAGAGCAGTCATAAGCGTATAGAAGTAACAGAGGTGGCTGTCATGAACTCAGTGTGCTTCTGGTTGCCCTTTTAATGGCGACCAGGCAGGAGAGCTGGGGCTTCGGTGGTTTTGGCAACAAACGAGACAGTCTTCTTTGAAGACGCCACAGATCCTCTTACCCAAGTCGCTTCACTTATGAAATAATTTTCCTTTCAAGCAGACTATGTCGTTGTGAGTTATACAGGAAGTCTAATGGGAAACTGACAAATTTTGTCAGCGAGACCTACCCCCCAAAATATGTTGACTAAGTATGAGGGAGCTTTTAATACGTTTTTTTTCTCTGCTGCTGTAGTTTCTGAGTTTTTGAGCCCATCAAGACCAAAATGATAAATTATAATAGATTTATCACAATAAATACAATACAAAGATACAATTTTGTTCACAATTATATAATATACTTTTATTATAAACAATATAGTAATAACTTTTTTACTTTGTATATATTTATATATATATAATTTATTTTTGTAAAAACCCAAATATTGTCTCACATTCTCTGCATATCACATTTTTGAACTTCTAGAGGTATATATTTACTGTAACAGCCTGTACAAAACAGCAGCAACGCACAGTTAAAAGCAAGGCACTGTTACAGTAACAGTAAAGTACATTAAAGTACATTAATTTGTACAAAATATATTATTTTTATAGCATCAACATCCAATTAATGATAGTGCATTAATATTGTTGTTAAAATGACAGAGTGCAATTTCTAGCAGTGTGTTATGCTGGGCTGTCTGCAAAACAGACAAAAAAAATAATAATAAATAAATCTTGCAAGTGCACTGGATATATTACCAGCAAAGGTTATTGTTTGATTTGATTTCTTTTCATTTAGTATATAGCTTTCATATTGGCTTCTTAGCTAATCTCTATTCAAAACAAGAACAGTATGGCTTAATATATCCTATGTTGCTCTTCTCATCTTTATAGTCATTCAAAGAAATATATATATATATATATATAATACTATGCAAACATTAAAGAAGTTTTCCGACACAAGGGAACACAAAGTGAAAACATCCCTTTGACGAGTTGGCCTGTAACACAAAGCTGGCAAACTTCGAAGAGTTTCCCTGCCTGTTCCCATTCATAACCAGGAGTCCAAACTGTTTATCACATCTTTCCTCTGTGGTCGATCCAAAGTAATAAGAAAAAAGTTTGGTAAGGGATGGCATGTAGAGCCATTCTGAAAGGGTTGGAACATTTCGGCCAACTGAACCCAAACGCTCTGAAAGCAAAATCACAAAATAACAACAACCTTTTAGTAGTAAAAATGATCTTTAACTCACTCTGAAATATTTGGACAATTGAGTCTGAATGGGGTTTGAATTCTCACTTTAAAGATGTCTGTTCTTAATCAAAGTACTGGAAGTATTTCTTCCTAATGCAACTCAACACTTCTGCCTTTTCACATACAAACTAGCTTAAAAGGTCAAAAGAAAAAAATACTATTTCAAATAAGTTGAATATAAACTTGAGTGAGATGCAATGGAAGATTTGGTGATACAAGAGCAACCACTTTGCTGATCACACTGATACTGAAATATGTGACACTAATTAACCAAATGGAACAAGATTATCTTTTTTTAAACTATTTATTACCATCCAACTCTGTGATGGTGGCAACACAGACACATACAACACAGTCACACCACAGAGCGCATGGTTACGTCTGTCTGCTTGCACCTCACAGGAAATGGCATCCAATCACCTTTCAACTTTACACTCACAGACCATGCATTTGGCTTCATTTTGACATTTCACAGGTCGAGCTTCCTCCTCACACACTGAAACCATTTCTTCATATATGTGAAGTATAAGTGACACAATTCCAATGTATCAACATAATTGTTATTCTTTGCACACATTAAAGTTGAAGCAGCCTGGCAATATACTGCAAATCCCTTTAAATGAACTTTGGTACTGATCACTTTATGTGAGGAGCGTAGTTAACATATTTTCTTATCTCCAAATACAGTAGAGAACACATTAATATTCAACACTATTAATAATGTAGTCAACTCCTGCTATGTAGTAGCCCATTATTAATGCTGGCTGTGCCAAGTTCAGCCTCTTATAGAACTGCGGAGTCATCTCTGGCACTGATATTTGAAATTCATCAGCTGATTATTTCTAAATTAAACAAAACAAATTGGACACAATATTATACAGCATTAAAGTAAGGGGCCATGCTAATTAAATATTCCCTACATCGGGGTGTGCCTATAAACTGTGTGCTGTATAGGCTCTGCTTTTTTTTTCAGCAGCGCTGTGATTCCCCCACAGATCAGGATTTTATTATCATATTTCCGTCCATTTAAAGCACCATAATGACCCCTGAAACTGAAAAAAATGCACATTAAGTAAAAAAATAAGTTATATAAAGGGCTGCCGTTTGGACTGAAATGTATAATTCTTGACCGATTCCTCAACTTGTTTTTACTGCTTCTTTGAGAATAGACCGACTGATATAAAGAAATAATAAAACGACTGTAAAGGAGAGATTGAGAAGAAAAGCTGTACAAGCTCGTTCGCGAGTCGTGGCAAATACCCCTTCTTTCTTCTACACATCCAAGGGAGAAGAAAAGAAAATTGCAGGTCTATAATCCTGCAGGAAAAAAAAACCCACTGCCTGCTCCGTTGTGCCCGACTAACCGAGTTAAATGTCTCACTGTGTTACACACACAAACCAGCGATTTAAATAACTGCAACTGTTATTTGCTCCGCTCAAGTAGAAGCGTCGCGTCCAGGAACGTTTGATGAGCTTTGTTATAGAAACGTCAACGCCAGACTCTTGGATTTCAATTTGTTCATCATTGAAGTTTTAGTTTTAAATTGAATATTTTATTCATCCGTATCTAAATTGTAATCTAAGTTTAGAATATAAACACATTTGATGTTTTGATCATTTTAAATTCCGGAGTGTCCATCGGAGTTCTGTTTTTTTTCGAAATGCTTTGACATTTTTGAATTAACGCAGTTTAAGCAACAACGTGTTTTGAGGAAAGCAAAAAGTCAGCAAAAACGTCCTTTCTCTCGTGCACGGAAACGGAGCGACCCGCAGGGAGGCGCTGTGTGTCCATGTCTTTGGAATCGGCTGGGAGTCCCAGGAAGGGAAAGACACGCTGCATAGAAAAAATAAATACATAGACAAAGACCAACTTGACGACTAAGTCATTAGTGTATGGCTTGCAATATCCTTGAACAAATTCAATTGAACATGTAATTCAAAAATGTTGTGCGAAATTATTCCACGAATATCCAATAATTCTATTTTTGTCACAGAAAGGTCTTAAATCAAGTGAAGAGAAGATCGCCTGGTATGCTGTCTTAAATGTGCGGAAACAAAGACTGCTCCAAGAAGAAGTAAGAACTGTTCAGAATGCACCCATGTTTTAAACGGCCAGATTTTATTTTGATAATAAATGTGAAACTAAATGATTGTCAAGGTAGACATTCTTTTCAATGCAGCTGCTTCAACGGTAACCCCTCCTCCTGGTGCCAACCCCTCCACCCCACCCCCCACAGTCTTTCTCTCTTTCTCTCTCTCTCTCTCTCTCTCTCTCTCCACTCTGCCGTTATTCTCCACGGCCGTGTGCGCTTCATTCCAGTGCACAAGCTGAGCGAAGCAGACGGTCCACACGCATCAGCCAAAGCTGATACATTCGCTCAGGGAATAAATATATTTAAAACCGCGCGGCTGTGTCTTTACAGGAATACCACTCGATCGCGGACGCATGTGAGAGTACACATGCCTGGCTGGGACTGTACACCATGGCTCTGACACAAGTGCGGCTATCTCTGCCTCTGCTCCTCTGACCACAGAGAAAGTCTTTGGACCTCCTCGCGAAGGCGGCTGTTTATTTTTTTCCCCCATTGACTAACAACGAAATATTGTTGGAAATATTCTCCGGATGGTGACCGCGGACTGGACTACCTGGTTTCAGCTGATTAGCTCAATACGAGGGGAAGGGACTGGCAGACTTGCGCCCGTTGCCTTTCCTCTGGTTTAAGAAGGCACGTTGGAGATCACTGGAAATCGAGAAGGGCTGCTATATTCACACAATTTACACCGAGGGTGTTATTTCCTCCCAACACTCACCTTTACGTGTTTTGGTGAATGGGGGTAACTCTGGTCCTGGAGGCTTGACACCGCTGGGACTGGGACGAGACTGAGTGCGTGGAGCGTGGGATCACCCAGGATTGTGTTTCCCTCCTCTCTCTCGGGTCTGTTTACATGTCCGACCTGACTGCTTTATGACAATGGATTACTTTCTGCTTTTATGCAGCCTCTTGCTGCCAGTGGTGTCCGCTGTAGAAGGTAAGAAATTCCATATTTAGTTGGTGTCGCGTAGCTGGATGCCTAAAGCGTATTTTTCTTTTCTCCATACCAAGTGAGCCAGCACCCATACCTCTCAGAGGCTGGGCACCGCAGCGGGTGAGGCTCCTGTATTGTACCCAAATTCTAGTTTTTTTTTTACCATCGCCGAATTTAAACCAACGTTTCATTTTCAAAGTGCCCATCTGGCTTGTTTGAAAGGATCACTAATGGCATTATTGGCTTTACGCAGCCAACCGCTGTGGCCGGTACAGGTTTCAATACACAATTGTAATGCGCGTCAACGAAAGCTCATCCATTTCAATGGTGGTTGTATATTGTGCTTTTCCCTTACACCAGCTATTGCCGACTGCTAGAGCTTTCTTTGTCACTTAAAGGAAATTAGCTCCACACTGTATCTCACCAGGGAGTCGTGGCTCCGTGCCTCCCCCCAGACACTTTCCCTCAGGTCGGCTGCGTGTATTTTAGGGATGTATGAGTGTGTGATCTTTTGACATGTTTACTATCAGTTTGAGGTTGAAGTATACGCTCTAAAAAACGCCATATTAGTTCATTTTGATACCCAATTCATTTAAAAAGCAGATATGATTTTTCAAATTTCAAAAATCACTTTGAAAAGCAAAATATCATTAAAAGAATGTAAATTAAATCAAATTACTGCTATTCATTTATCTCTGTGTTGATTTGATTTTTCGTTTGGTTAATGTTTTTTAGTAAAGCGGCATCGATTGATTATTTACAGTTGCATTTTAAAACAGTTGCTTCCAAAAACAAAGCCATCTGTTTTAGCTGAGTGTTGGTGTTTGCCGTGCGTAAAATCGATGGGAAATTCAAGCTCTCGTCTTTTCCCCACCAGCGAGGTGTTGCACTCCTTTATTATTCCCTTTCCTACATTATGGAATGTCTCACTTTGCTCTGTTTGGGCAAATACGGATAAGGAACAGTAGAAATAAGGTTGAAAGGGGCCCGAAGCTTGAACTATGAATGCTGGAGCCCAGGCGAGGCTCCCGGTTGGTTTGCGATGCCAGTAGGAAAGTAGGACAGTGGGCCACTGGCTCAGTAAACGCCTTTCTCCCTCCGCTTGTTTCCCGACCTGTCCGCACGTCGTACGAGTTTTATTTTCTTAAATCATGGTGAAAGACGTCTGTCATAACGTTAAAATGACAATTTATTTGTCAAGGCAAGTTTTACTTTTCCCGACATAGTCTTGACGTCAGTGCTTTCAAATAAAATGTAAACAGCGATAGACAGTGAATAGGCAGCATACAGTAGTTCGGCTGAAACGACTATACATACAGTATATATAGTGTATTGCATATGGGAACGATAATGTATTTCACCCTAAGGTCGTGTTACTTATTCAACATCCACAAAACTGAATAATTAAAATGAAATGTACGTTTGCATTTGATTCAAGTCTATTCTTCATATTACTTTTCAGTGTTGTGACCTTAATTTGAGCAAACATCCGGAGGTCTGTTACAGTCTGAGGAAAGATTACACGCTGCTTCTTGAACTCTTCGTGATATTACCATTCTTACTAAATAGCTCCTCTGCTTCCTCTGCTGGGACCATGCGTAAAGAAAACATGGGTACCCATTTGTGAAAATATTGTAAAGCTTATCTGATGCGGTTTGTTGTTTTCTTGGTAGGTTACCATTAAATAACAGTTATTGGGGCTCGAAGCAGGCTACGATAAGCGTCCCACTACAGAAGTACACTACAGTACTTCTTCCCTCAAATATCCTATATTTGAACCACAAATCAAACTTGAAGTACTGAATTAATTACTGCACTCTGTAGATTGATGGATGACTTCCATTACAATTTTCTAACAGCAACTTCTTTCGAGCAAAATTGTTTTGAAATTGTAGTTCTTTCATTTGCGAGGGACCCCCCTGGACCCTTCTCAGTGACCCCAATAGGTCACTGGACCCCAGTTGGGAATCTCTGACTTAAAACACATGGCTTGAATCGATGAGTGGATTCTTGTTGTGCAGAAGTTAGAAGGCTCCAGAGGTAGATTGAGAAAGAGGTAGATTGAGAGAGAGAGAGAGAGAGAGATAGAGAGAGGGGGGGGGGGGGGGGGGGGGGAGAGAGGGTGAGAGAGGGGGAAAGAGAGGGGTGTTTTCTTGACAATAGTAGCGCGTTGGCTGCGCACGGGCTTGAAGTTGATGTATTTCGTTAGGACAATATATTCCGTACATAAGTGATGCCATAAATTGTACCCGACTGACCTGGCTGGGGGTTTACTAAAGCTTTTAATACAGCTAGGTGATTTATGGCCGCTGCTGGGACTTCTTTGGGTTTATAGCGATTTAAGGAGAAACAAGCGGCCTGGTGGGGAAGTTTCCGCCGGCCCCACCGTGCGTCTCTCCGGGTCCAGGGGTCACACAGCCCGCGGAAATGCTCTTAATGTATTCATGTTTTCTTTTCTTTTTTTCTCCCTCCTTTTTCTTTTGGTCCCTTTTTTCTCCACATCCACCCCTTAAATTGCCATGTAATGGTTGAAGTCAACGCTTTCAATCTTTTAAATTTAGTTTACTTTTAATTATTTAATTATGGGCCTATTACACCCAGAGCTTCGGCCGTTTCTGAGCTCTCAGTCGCAGCACACATCAATATCAAACAATAATGTGAATTTGTCCGTTCACTTTTATGTCATTTAACTTGTACATGGCTTAAATAAAACGTATACAAAGAATAACCAGTTCTTTTGTGCAGGATTTTGTATATTCTTGTGATACTGTTTTGTGGATCTGTTGTAATTAAATATCCAGTTCGCATCGTAGGATATGTCATTTGATTTTGGAGTTTGTATATTCAACTTTGTTTAATGTGTTAATTGTCTGAGGATCTAATCCCACTTCAGTTATTTTCATTAGAATGTGAATTTCATTATGTTTTTGACAAAAAAGAAGTAGATCGTTGCAATCCTTTTGAGATCAGATTATTCAGTGGACCTTGGTAGGCCTTGGTTGTTGAACGGCTATCAGTGTGCTGGGGAGACAAATTGCTTCGATGACAGTCCTCTATAGCGCACAGGTGGTGTGGTTACTCCTCGGTGTACATTATTTATGATGGAGGGAGAAAACACATGAAAAAAAGGCATGAAATAGGCGCTATAATGATATTCCGGTCAGTCAAGCGGACAGTACACCCACGTCGATGTTGTTTATCTGAGTGTATTGTCTTTATGCGGCTTCTATTGACAGAGTTCAGTTTGATCAGTTCCAGGTGAACAAACTAACTCCGGGTCCAGTTCAGATGTTACAACTGAATCGACTTGTGTTCATTGAAAAAGTTTGAGCGTATTTATTGTGACAAAAGCTTCAACCCCGTTGTGCTTGCACTTCAGCCAAAAAACACGTTTCTCTTACAAATACTTCCAGTTGAACAGCACTCACCTGGAATCATTTTCTGTCTGAAGTAAGACAAATGGGCTTTTATGGCCGCAGCTCAGCTCAGGGTTCCCCCCCACTCTCCGTGTTTTTTTTTTTTTTCTATTGATGGCGGTGCATTTCTTGGAGTGATTACGCACAAGCTGGACCTTTGAAGCGCACATGTTTATGTTTTTATGTGGGTGAGATCACACCTCCACAGGAGCTTTCCTGTGCTTGTTTGCAGTTGGCACATTTCTCGTCCAACTCTCTTCCATGATGTATTCTCCCCTGCTCTTTCTTTAGCTGAGGAGATCCCCTCATCATTATCATTATTTTATCGTTACTATTATCAGACATTGGCAGCGAAGCAGCGGCAAATCCTATACAGTGACGGCGGGGGGGGCTTGTAAATGATGATTTAGAGTTACTTTATCCTTACAAAAATACGTAAATGTAAAAATAAAATAAAATAAATATATTCCCACAAATATCAACGGTGCATAAACCAAAGTGTAAGTGAGGTGATTTTACGTTATTTTGAAGGAAATATAGTAAATGCTCAACTGATGTGTTTTTTTTCACCCTAGATGCATTTAAAATAAATAGCCTTTATATCAGCTTGTTTGATATGTGTTCTCTCTGATACTAATACAAAGTGCAAAATCAAACGTGGGCATTTTTAGAGGTTTGGGACGGCTGTATCTTACTAAACTCAATTAACATGAATGACGAACGGTGTAATGTGGCCATTTTGTCTGGCACGCTTGCTGTCCGAAGGCCTTCATACACCAGGCTTTATTTAGGAGCGCAGCATCAGTCATGTGTGGCCTGCCCTGAGTAGAACTCACGGTGAAGCTGCCACCATAAACTTCACTCCAGGAGCAGCTCTACATAACATTCAAAAGCAAATTACTGAACAAATGCATTTAGGGTCACAATTGAAGTGACAAAGGGAACTGTTAAAGGCTCTGTGGTGGCAATCACACAGCCCATTTAAGGGCCGAGTGGAAACGTGCTAAAGAGGCGTGAAAGTGTATTTGCAAAATAAAAGCAAAGTCATTCTGGCAATTCTACTGATGAATCATTACCGAGGGCATTGCAGAGGTCAGTGAAATGGTAAATGACTTGGATCAGTGAATCAATCCATCTCTCTATCTACCACAAGCATTTATTTATTTTTTTATAAAAGTTGGCTTATCAAGCAGAATAAAAAAAAAGAATGTTTGGTAATAACAAACTGCTGGTAGAGAACGGAACAGAGACGCGCACACACAACACACGAAGGGTGTTTCAAGTGTCAATTGATGCGGACTTATTGATCGAGCAATCAGCGCTGTTCAGCCTTTTACGACCGCAGAATCAGGTTTGAAGCGAAAGAATGCCTAGCTGTCTTTGAACTGCTAGAAGCAATTAGCAATTCATCAGGACATTTATCAACGCGTCCTGAATCAATTGTTCATTATTGCGCATTTGGCACAAACGGTTTCCAACAACAAGCAACAACACTTAATACTAAAGATATTGACCATAGGTAGGAATTTAGACTTACAAACAATAAAATCAAGAAATAGCCGGAAATTGTAAAAAATAAAAAAAAGATCAATATAAAATATCTCACTTACTGTTATTATTATTATTATTATTGGTCAACTTACTATAAAGTGTACATACATTTATAAATAAAGTCAATCCATTTTTGTATACTTATAGCATATACACATTTTCAAACTGTCCTTTTATGTGCATTTGAATTTCTAATACTGAAGGTACTAGAAATTGGCACAGCAATGCAGATCCATCTCATTATTCACAGATATGCACTTATTCAAAAGAGTAAATGAATAAACTATAAATGATCAGCAATCACCCTCAGCAGTATCCTGGTGCTTTGACCTCGACAGGGAACGCAGCCAGTCGGTTGGTCATATGCTAGGCAGCAGCCATGTTGAACAGATGTACAGTGACTTAGGTTCAGATTGGCGTAAGGCGCTCAGGAAGAAGGGGGAGTGGATGACGACATGTTGGGAGTTGGGGTGGGATGATATCGAGGGGAAGCTGTGAGGTGGTGGTTGGAATATGGGGCGGATTTGGATCAGAGACCCAGAGAGCAGCAGAGCTGACAGACTTTACAGATGCAACGGGCCTGCGGGAGCGCTCATGTGCACCGACTGATGGTTCATGGCTCATATGGCGGCAGGGAAAGATTCACCGAACTGGAATTTCAACATGTAGGAAAGCAACAGCCGTGTAAGGCCTGCTGGGGCCTTCACACACAAAGAAATTGGACAAAGCAGGATGACTGGAGGAAATAGGGATGCTGTGAACCCAGCTTCAACACTGCACTTTGTAGTCTTTACTAAACATGAGACAAATGCCCGTTTTACTGTCTGGGCTATCAAAATACAGGCAAAACCGGATTAACAGAAGTGGAATATAAAACCGGCAGTAAAATGATACTTTAGAGAAAGATGAGTGCACGCGTATTATTATTACGGTAATACAATATGTTTTGTAGTTTGTTAGTGTTAGTTTACAGTGACCTCCACATGTATCTTTTTCAGCTGATATAAATGTCAATGGCTATACAGTATGTGTATAATAGCAATAACTCTAAGACACGAGTACTAAATACTCTGACATGAGTATTGTGACCCAGTTAAAGAAATGTGAACGTGTTCCTTTTAATCCAAGTAGAATTGGAGTACAGCTGAGACTGTGAGCTTCAGGATAGTAGGATATTTTCCTGACAATTTTCCAATCAGTATGTGCGTATGCAGCTTGCGTGCATCACTGTGTTTGGATATAGCATGTGTGTGTGTAGTCCATCCTGGCATCCGACACAGGGGCCTTGTGGGATGGCAGGTCTTTGACACCCACTGTCGAGAGCAAGCGAGGAGGGCAAATGTGTCTGGGCCTGCTCACTGCACAGACACAGTGCTGGTGTCTGGAGTCAGCCGAGCAGAACAAGGGAGCGAGAGAGACACACACACACAGACTAAGGCAGAGAAAGAGAGATTTTGCACTCACAGAGATCAAGATGGGTGGTACATCTAGGGGGTAGGAGTGTGTATATGTGTGTTATGGAGGTTACAGGGGTTGGGGATTGTTTATGTGTGTATTGTTGGGGGTACAGTATGTCATGGTATGCCTACTCCTCTAACTGAAGCCCCTGATATACTCCCGAGCGGACGAGTACACGGACAGCTGCTGACACTACGGACATGTAGTAGTTCTGTTTGTACTTGCTGGAGTCCTCTTGGAGAACGCGTTCCACACATGCGCATTCGTTGTACAGTCGGTGCCCTTGTTGCCAGAGGTATACGTGGATGCCCGCACAGAGCCTACGCTTACACCCTCTGGACCCTGGCGGAACGTCATGTACTTGCAGATAGGGAAAGTATAATTTTGGTTTAAGGTGGATTGTATTTGAAAAAAAGTAATGTGATGGCAGCATAGAGAGGTGGTAACACTATCCTCTGTGTTAATCCCTGTCATTCATAAAAAACAACGGTTCAGCTTTATCCTTTTAATCAAAACCTTTCTCTCAAAGGTTTCGGACCATTTTCACGCCCTAATACTACTTAAACCATTTAAAACTTAAACAGCCGTTCAATTTTTTTGTCATGGGAAAGCACGGCATGTGAAAGTTTTATAGAGTGTGTGCTTGCGTGGATGTACGATAGGTGTTTCACATTGCTCAGCTGACTCAGACAGGGATGTTCCCCCTCTTTGGTCCTTACTGAACAATATTAATGGCTTTCAAAATACTGATGAAATGTTTGACATAATATAAATCGCCAGCAGAGTTGGCGTTTTATAGGCGCTGTCTGCACCGGATGTCCATAAAGTGCAGCTGAAATTATCACATGTCAAATTGTCCAGATTATAAAGTGAGTTAGGACCTGCTGTGCTTTCCACCCACGTCCTGTGACCCCTATCCAGAGGTCATGGGGCGGGGGGTTTGGATGAATTCGGAGGGGGCTTACTCCCCAAGGCTAGTCTTGTTCCATCTCAACAATAGTAGTTCTAACACAATCAAGCTCCAGGGGTTATCCTTTTCCAGTGGTGAATAAAAATACACAGAAAGCGGATGTGTATATTTAGAGGGATCGACTGTGCAACTTTCCACGGCTCGTTGACACATAAACATTCACACAAACAGAACCAGGTCAAAAGCACAGTTGGAGACTGGGTCAGAAGTGTTCGCTTGACTTCTTTTTGTCAGCGTGGTCAGCCTACAGATCGGGGCAGTTTTACTCTTTGAATGTAGGGACCTGCAGCAGTTATGAGAGACCGCCTGGAGGCTGAATGGACATGCGACAGCCATAATGCCGCACAGAGGAAACTGGGATATTCAAAGGAACACAGGGTGGAGTTTGGTGGAGTAGACTTCAGGGCCTCCTCCCAGCATTTCTTTACGAGCTACAGACTTTTGTAACAAATTTTTGCCGATGGAACAGAAAGAGATCTTTGATACTTGTCTTCAAATAATAGCCGGTTACATCTGTCTGGAGAGTGGACGCAGATGTAAAGCAGCGTGCCTGGAGGGGGGAGAAAGGCAGCATCACCTGGTTTCAGCCTTTGCCAGTCTTGTTAAGTATAAGAGGAAAAGAGAGATTGGGGAAATTCCTTTGTTGAGTTTAACCATGTTGGTGGGACTTTTCGAGGCACAGGGCCTACAGCTCCAGGCCTTGTTCCCTTCAAGAGCAAGGGAAGCTACTTTTTTACCAACAGCGTAGTAAGTCTATGTGTGATGATAGGAACAGCTTTAAGGGAAAAAGCTGAGTTCACATATGATGTGATGGGCCTAAATGTCCATTGTAATTAACCATAATGCATGTGTGGGGAGACGAGTGTTTGAACAGTGTATATTTTACTTGATAAGGGGTGCATGAGTGTTCCTGTTCAGAGTGTTGCAGATGGCTGTTATTACACCTTATTCTGCCCCACTTCTTATCCTTGGTGTCAAAAACACTCGCCTCCTGCACTTCGTCTCCACTTCAAAAAGGCACGCAGGCAAGAGGAGGGCTCCCCACTTCTATTAAATATTTCTACCTTTCCCTTTTGTCTTCTTGAGAACAGCAGCAGGTTTAACCAGACCGCTGCTCACTTATCAACAGTGCACCAAATTCACCCTGAACATCTTAAACCCACTCTCTTCTGCACAGGTCACACGTGGTGAATCCAACACATTTCAGTGGCAGTTGCACCAATCACACGTGACCTTTTGTCAAGATATTTACATAATCCCCATGGTTCCACGCTGCAGCCTCCTGGAGGCACTGCCAGCTGTGAGGAGCATTTATTTAACCTCAGCTGAAGTTGGAATGGAGTTTCGGTGACACAGTGACTTGATGTTTAAGTGAGTGTAATATTTAGAGGGCAACGAAAGGAAAGTCAAAACGCCTTACTGGCTATTATTCAGGCAAGCATTTCACGGCGGCAATCTAGCAAATGTAGAGGTGTTGCTTTTGGGCTTTTGTTACTTAGATGGTCTTAACACATGTCCATTTGGTAGAGTGGTAGAGGGCAGAGGGCTATAAAGCGGTGCCTGTGTGACACAGATACACTCATGATGTGTGTTTTCAGCAGCAGACGGAGGAAGGGAAGGGAGGCCACCCTGTGGGTTTGCCATCAGCTTCAGTCAGTTCACAGAGCTGCTGTTCCAATGTTGAAAGAAAATCTCTTGCCCAGCAGAGTTTCTTCCTTTTGATTGGAAGACGCCATCAACTGCAACTGGTTGAGTATATTTATTTGTAAAGTTGTATTTCACAAAGGATTTTCCATTATGTCTCCATAATATCCTTTCGTCCATTAGTATTCTAAGTTTACTTCACTGCAAACTCAACTGTGGATACAAACTGAAATTCATATATATCATGCAATTTCATATTTAGTGAGCACATGCCTATTTGACATGGTGGTTGTTAGCTGTGATTTTAACAGGGATTTGACAACCAGCGCTGTGAAAGACTAATTGCAATGAGCCAGATGAAGGCGCTGGACAATATAGGCTGACCCCCTCCTTCTGTGCCAAGTCAGGCCATAAACAGCTTCCCTTTCCCCTCTAACACCCTGTGGAAATCCCTTCTGACCCCCAACTCACACACACACACACTTAACACACATGAATGGTGACAGTTGCTTAATCTCACGGCCATACACACGCATGCACACATTACCTCCACCCAAGACACATACACACAAGCCCCAACAAAAGCACACACACACACACACACACACACACACACACACAGACACATACACTTTTAGGGTCAGAGCCCACATCCACTCTCTCTTCTGCTAATGAATCAATCAGCTGGTTCCATTCATTTCATTGCTGTCAGTCTCCATCGATCAGCCCCTTTTCTCCCCGTCCCAACAGAGCAGCGGGGGAGCTCAGAGATTGAGAGGAGAAGAAGGGGCTCGAAACATCCTGGCAGTTCAAAGACTCCTCATTTCTTATCCGCTTTGGTTCCCCAGAAATATGGGCGTTTTGATGGTGTGTAGCAGTGTGCATGTATGTGTGTGAAATGAAAGAGGGAGAAAGGATTAAAAAAAGATCAAGAAGGCAAGACGTCTCCTCCTAGAGTTTATACATGGCATCTGACCTTCCTTTTACCTTTGCAAGACTAGCGTGTTAGCACTGTGGATTCCAACATCACGGGAAGGATGGAGATAGCAGGTGGCGGATTTCAGCCAAGTGCAAGCTCATTCGCTTCCAGGGATGCCCCTTCTTGGCCATGAGGCATAAACTGCCCCACCCCACTCTGGCTTTTCAGCCTCTAGCTTGGCTGGGTGAGCGATGTGTGGTGGGTCTAACTCTCACCATGCTTCACTCCTCCACCTACCGAGTCAAAGTCAGAAAGGTTATCAAAGCCCCTCAAAGTTGGAGCTGTTTATGTGTGTGTGTGTGTGAGGCCATGCAGAGTGAGAGAAAGGGAGACAACGGAGGGCTTTTCATTTTCAAAAGCCACTTAGTTCTGTTTATTGGCCAGCCAGTTCATTTCAAAAAGTGTTGAGTGATGCAACAATGCAGGCCAGAGGTTGCAGGAAGCCAAGGTCAATCATGTTTAGGTTGGAAGAAAAGGAGTGGAGGAGGGCGAGGTAGGAGGCGGAAGAGGAGGAGGAGGAAGGTGTGTGAGGAGTGGAGGAACAGAGCAGCAGTAGGTGCTGAGATTGTGAGATCCATCTCAGCAGAGAAACTGTAATCTCCTGCCTTGGACTCTTGCCACGAACCAAGCCTCCAGTTTCACACCATGCAGTTTCCTCTCAGATACAGGATTATGCCTGGGAAGAAAGACCCGTTGCTTTCCACCAGTACCTTTTACTCTCCTTTTCTGTCTCTGTACCCTGCTCACGCATACACTCACATTGGTCCCAGATGAAAGGTCTAGGCTGTAATGCAGTCTGGAAGAAATCTGCCAGCATTTCTTTAATGAATCTGACAAGCAAGCCAGTGCAGATCAATTGAAACATTGTGTGACGATTTCAAGATGCAATCTCGGATTGTGTCAGAATGGTTGAGTCAATGGCAGATGTAACGAAATAATTAGAGTTGACCAAAAGGCGGTGAGAGCGAGTATGTAAACACACATTTAATATGAACTGTGATTGCAAGCTTACCAATAGCCAAACATTGTGGTTTTATAACCTGCTCACGGTTAAATGTCTTATACATTCAAAGCCTTGTTAAACTAGCTTATCAACAGGAACAAAGCATGGTGTCAACATTTGGTTTATTTTCATAGTGACAATGTTTTCCTTTGATTCACATGGTCATTGATTTATATGGACCAATAGAATTTATTACCATTTGATCAGAGGGAGTCTGAGGTTTTATAACTGCAGTGGTAGTTTATCAGTTAGCGCCACTTCAAGGTCCCCTTATGTATTGTGTCAGCCAGACAACTTGGCGCTCCGTCCTGCCAAAGAGGAAGACCTGAAAGTACAAGGCTTTCTACCAGAAAGGTTGCCATTAAGAAAAAGTCCTCGACAGACAAAGCCTCCTTTTATATGCTATTTACCTTCCCTTTCTTCACCTTCCTGTCACTCTCTTTGGCCTTGTCTCTTTCCCAGCCTTGCCCATAGTCTATGATCTCTCTGCCGTCTCTCTTTAACTGTCATTCTCGTCCTTTGTTCTTTCATCCCATCCTTTTTGTCCATCGTTCTGCCCTCTGCCCCTCTTCAGTTCCCTCTTCTATGACCGCAGGTTATCACTGTTACAGTAGGTCCTAATCGCAGTAATATTTTTCTTTCCCTGTTATCTCACACCCTTGTGATATAAAACTCCCAACAGTGACAGTAAGCAGCTAGGAGACAGATGCTATTTACTACTCAGAGACCCTTTCTTGTTGCCTACTACTTGATAAGGTCTTGACTGTCAAGAGGACTTCCCCTATTGTGTATGGAGAGAGGAAAGTCTGCAGTTGAAAGGCATTGCAAATGCACGTCATCTCCCCTCGTTCCACTGACCGAAAATGTTTCCTGAAATGACAGGTCTGACATGCACTTTTCTTTCAACATGTCGCCCTTGGCTTTTTCCACTAAACATGTTCCTTGTCTGTCAGCTTGGACAATAAAAAAGATTAGCGCAGAAGGAATGGATACTAAAAAAAAAGAAAGACATGAGTGCCTCAGTGGGCTGTAATGCAATATGTTGCTTTGGTGTGTGACTAGAGGGTGTCTAAGTGGAAGTCACATGAGGTGTCTGGGTTTTAAATACCTCAGCCAAACAGCTTAGAGTGTGAAAACAATCGACAGAGACATGAAAGTGTAAGCGAGAACACACACCGGGGTCAGATAACCCCTGGGCAGATGGGGATGGTCAAGTGAGCAGGGAAGAAAGGTTGTGGGGGGGTTGCAATGTTTATGCCACTAGTGTCAGGAAAGCGATACAAAAGCATTACCCCCTGTGCCAATTTTGGCCTCTCCAAATTCCCAGGGGTGCAAGAGCTAAAACGGTGGTGATGATTAGAGATTCAATTTGGCTTGCCATCAATCAATGCCACGAAGATCGACAGGATCGCTGCCGATAGCCCACCCTTGCAACCAGATTGGGTTTGTGCCTCTTGGGATTCACGCCTTTTTTTCACGCTTTGTTAATTAAGCGACCAAGCTGCCCCTGCACTTACTTATTTATGAATCTTGGCTTCGACCGGAATGGAGACCACTTGGTTTCCCCTAATTAGTCCCTCACTAATGGCCCTGCTTCCAGACAATCCATACAATCTCAATCCAGAACACTGACCCCCACTCTGTCAATGCACACACGGAACCATAACGCCCATATGACCTTGACGTTACACAACCCATGTTGTCTGGTGTTGTGTTTCTTTGGTACTGGATGAAGTACCCCACATGGGATAATGAGGCAACACTTAAAAAAATCAATTTCCATCTCCATCTGTCTAAGTAATTTCTCACCTGTTCATTAACCCAAGAATTGAGCTGCCCAGATGTGTTGAGCCTTGACGATGGTTGGATAGTGAAGGGACAGAACTGGATGCTTCATGTTGGTGAAATATTAACGTTTTCCCGGAGCAGCGAGGGCTTCGCAGTTTTAACTCTGCCATGACTTATTGAAATGTGTATCTTCTGTTAAACAGGGACATGTTGAAAGGAAAAACAACAGATGTATCCTGCTGACTTCATAACACCTTTTTGAATGAAGTATGCCAGTAGTATGACATCATTACTATAACCCCAACTTATAATTACTGTAGCTACCAATCAAGCTACCACTACCAAGCACCAGTCCTGCAAACACCCTGCCCAAAAGCCTTTTTCCCTTCCTTTAAATGAAGTCACTGTTCAGGATCAGTGAGCCCATTCGCTGTGGCCTTGTGTGGTGCGGTTTGAATCCCATAAACACCAGTCCCGACTCAGAGTCAGATTTACTGGCCAGCGGCCCTTAGGGAGTCATTTGTATTCTACCCACTTTGGCTGGTTCAGGGTCAGGATGATGACTAATCAGGTCAGTGCTGAGCCACACCCTGCTTTTGGAGCATTCCCAACCACACCTACCTAACTTGGACCACCAGGAGGTCTGGTTTGTGTTCTTGTGTGTGTGTTGAAGGTAGATGGAACACAGGTGAGCTGCATGGAAACATACTGATATTTTTGGTGCATTTCATTTCCTGTGTCCCCAGTTGGAGAGAAAAACAAACTTGCACCTCGTTGTTGTGCATTCCCTTCAGATTTCATCGCCACAGGCCACAACAGAGGTGAACCCAGCTGAACACTTGTGCTAATGGGTGAGCTTAGGCATAAACATTGGGGTTGTTATTTTTTAACTAGCTAAGTTCGCCAGAGGCTGTGTTATAAGGATCACATTGAGGCAGGTGGGTAGGTGGGGAAACTTTTGAGCGAGTTATAAAAAAAGTGAATTATTGCCTCTCTCGGCCAACGGGGTGCCAAACCAGATGAATCTTATTTGTGTTCACTTAAATATACATACAACACAACATTATACCAACAACAAAAAAGATCCCCTGATTGCCCAGTCTTTTGTTCACTGTGGTATAATTTATCCCATCAGCCACTGGATAATCAAATTATCCAGATAATATTATTTCAAAACTGAGTGGGCTGTTGAAACAGCAAAGGTTAATGTATACACTAAGCATTGACAGTCCATATAACCCAACCTTTCCAGCCAATGACCCCTGCAAATGTATGAACAAAATCCCTGTCATTTTGATCTACTTACCATCTTCCCCGTCTGTTTATATGAATATCATATTTTTATTTATCTTATTTTGTTTCCCAAGCCACCAGACCCCACATTTGGTTTTCCAGAATGTTTGGCGCACCACAGTACACACACACACTCACACACACCCGTACACACACACACACACACACACACACACACACACACGCACGCCTACACAGCTGCTGGTGTCTGCCGGTGATAATGTGGCACCTCCACTATACTTCTGTGGTCCTTTTGAAATTCCCAGATGACCTTCTGTGTCTTTGTACACCACACGCACACCACACACACACACACACACAGTCACATGTGTGCGTGCGCACACACACACACATCCAATCAAGTTTTAGATACATGAAAATGTTTGTGTGTGTGCGTATGAATGTGCTTAAACATGTGTGTCAGCAAATAAATCAATGGGCGCCTAGAGGCCATGTGGCTAGAGCTACTGTGTGTAGGTAGTGGTTGTGTGGGGGTTATTGGTGACACCCCTCTCCCTCCTAACTGCCAGCTTTAGTTACACATCGATGAAGGGTGAATAATACATTATCTAGGGTAGCCCATATTCCTCCTACATATCCCAAGAGAAAGATAGAGGAATGGAGAGGTAGACAGATGACAAAATGAGAAAAAGAAGTACAAAATATATTTGACCCAGAGCTCCACGATTCCTCCCTAATCTCATTTGTCATCCACATCATTCAGCCAAACCATGAAACTTCAACCTACCTCACTTCCTGTTGAGACAGTGTCCCTCTCCTCCTCCCTTGCCCTGATCTACGACTAGCCTGTCGCTGAGATTTATGCTGCTGTTTAGGTGCTTTAAGGACAACAGGACACCTTCAGATGAAACAGGAGTCAAGGCATTGACTCTAGGCCAGTCAGCCGCTGTGGGTTTAGTGGATTTACTGGAGTCTGTGAGGGTCCTTGAGCATGAATCGTTGATGGTAGTGGTTCTGTAATCATGATGCGATTATTTAAACATCTATCTTACTAGGACGAGGAAAGGATGAGTTTCTGTTTGTGTGTTGGAGAAAGCGTCTATGCCTCCGCATTTTGGGACCTGCGTCCTTGCCAGTCTGTCTGTGTCTGTCTGTACATGTGTATGTGCATATGTGTGTGTCCATGTGTGCGCGTTACTAACTGCTGAATGATTTATTTTTTCTTTCTCTGGTGTTGCTGTCTGGGGCCCTCTGCGTGTCATGCCAATGCGCAGAGGTCTTTATGTAATTGCAGTGGGCCTCTGAAGCCACCTGCCATATGGGCTCAGTAGCCTTGTGTGTCTATCCGTCCATCCGTCAACTTCTTTTAATTGCCCAGAGCCCAGAATCTGTGCCGTGCCTATCTATCGAGTGGTTTCTCTATAGGTTAAATACATTAATAAGTAATAAGGTTTGGGACCTCACCCATCCCTGACCATGATATTGACCAGATAATGCAGAGCTGGGCTGAGAGCAGGTAGAGTGTGGATGCTACAGGCTCTAGTCTGGCTATTACTTTCCCTGTCCTGTCATTGTCGTCCCCATTTTTATTTACATCCCAAATATTCTTCATCCACTTTCTATTTTATATAAAGGGGGTACACAACAATTAAAATATGTCTCTCAAAGCTACTACCAAATTTTCCATAAAAAAGTAGGGGCCGCCACTTCGCCCTTCCACCCTTTGAGAGTAAATATGAGAGTACAAACCTAAATCAACCCTTTGTCTTATTGAGATCATATTGTTGAAATCTTGGCACTAAAATTAAGTTTTGTATTGTTTGCAATATAAATGTAGTTATTGTTTTGAGTCATTATGTCAATCCGCTTGTTTAGTGTAAAGTCATATAGCCAGGTTCCTGGAATCTGTGTGGTACCAAATGTGATGTGTATTTTGGAGGTTAGAGGCTGCATTGTATACATTGTAATAATGTATTAAGCTAATACAACAACTAGTATAAACCCCTTTTCTCTTTCTCCTCAGCTGTTATTTATTACCTTCAAATTGCATCATACTTCTAGAGGCACAGTGTTGCATCTGCTGTCAGAATGATGGAGCGGATGTTTGCATTTTCTTATGTCATCTTGCAATCTAGAACCTGAAGCTTATTGCACAGCACCACTACACTTAAAAGAAGCCACTTTGTGGAAATGTTGAATTGCTAAATTGAAAATGCAATGCACGTGTAAGGTTGAGCAGGTATTAGCATTGTCATGAGCATATTTGAGGCTTTTAATGGATGGTCCTGACTATCCCTGTCTCCTGGCTGGTTCATTACTGGTGCGTTTAGCTGCTGAAGAGGCAAAGTCCATTTGCACAGCGGAGGTTTAACAAGTCAAGTTATTACAGCCGCCAAGTGTGAGATTAATTAACTCAGTAGCGATTAAGAATGCAGGTCCGACAAGAATCTTGGTGGCGAGGGGAGGGGAGCGCGAGAGAGAGACACAGAGAGATACACAGATAGCATGAGAAAGAGAGCTTCAACTCAAACACTGATCAATGTGATTAATCTCACCCAGCCATTTGTGGGTATGTGGCATTGGAAAACAAAACAGCCATAAATAATAATGGTCTCGCCCTTGCATCTCTTACTTTAAGTTAATGATGTCACATAACAAATAAACAAATTCATCCGCCTCCATCCGCTGCAGAATTGAAATAAAAGCCTGGTCCCTAAAATAAATCTATAAACCCTTTTCAGCAATCAATCCCGAGCTGTTTGTCATCATTAACCGTTGCCCACAGTGCGACGACTGAAAAAAAGGGTCAGACAGAAATTACGTTGTTATCAACCTATCTCACGCAGGAAAGCAATGCTGCTGCTAAGGTTTTAGAGGCAGCGAAACTGGAACGACTTCACTCCAAAGCGGTTTGTTAGCCAGCTTACACACACCTAGGAGAAAAAAAATAGAAAAGACTAGGAGTGGTAGGCACATGAAGGAGAGACTCTCATAAAGGTAGAGACAAAAGAGAAACAGAATAAAGAGGAAGGAAGAAAGGATTACCGAGGGTAAAAGAAAGGAAATCAAACGAACTGCCCAGTGTACAATGTTTTATATGCAGTAAAGAGCAGCTGGTGTGTGAGTGCATCTGGGCCATTGTTGCCCTTCCTGTTTGTATTTGTAATGTTGCATGCTACATTATGCTTTACTTGTTTTACATAAAGTGCCACTCCCACAACTCTTTGTATGTGAGGGTAAAGAGAAAGAGATATCTCTACTTTTATGTGATCTTTGTGTATATGGATTTGCGTGGCTCTAACAGAAAGGATGTGTGCGTGCGACAGTGTCTCAGTCACACAGGCCCACAGAGCCCTGACTTGGCAGGTTGCATTCCTGACTTTAACTGCCCTAACCTCCCTTTTGTTCTCTGAGTCTCTGACCTGAAAGGCTAATGACTGGGCAAGCAGGTAAACTGTAACAAGCCCTCTGTCTTCTTCACAAGCTGATGTGAGAAGCATCAGTCTGCCCGCAGGGTTTGCTCGCCACCTGGTCCTCCTTATCCTTCCTTTTGAAGGATAGGACAGGGGAGTGGGGGTGCGGTGATGTGTATGTGTGATGGAGGTGGGGTAGAGTATAATTACTCATCAGCTTAAATTCCCCATATGCCATTTTCTCTCCCTTTTCTTTTTTTCCCCAACCTCCTCCTTCTTTTCTGCCTCACAGGTAAATGAGGGCATACCTGGGAAATTAACATGTCTGGCGGTGATAATTGACTTGATAATTACCCTGCAACATCTTCATAAATCATTTGCGGATGCTCAATGAGCCTTTAGTATGTCTAGCTGAGTCCACGCTAATAGGGTAGTCCCCAGCTCCTATTTTCGTTCTGTTTTTTTTGTTTATCCTGTCTGAGCAAGTTTCCGAGGAGAAGCAGAAAAGAAACAAGCAAACCTCAAAGACTTTTGGTCTCTACCACCACAGTATTTTTTAAACTGTTTTAAAGTAATTGGAAGCCACTGGCATGCTGAAAATGTGGACCGCATCAGGGCTTTGTCCCTAGCTGCAGACGCACAGGCAGCTGTTCCTGGTGTAACAGGAAGTAGCCATCTTTAATTAAATTCAACACGATCATTACATGCTGCACTGGAAGGTGATCTGATATGATGGCAAATGACTGAATTAAGAGAGACTGTATTAAGAGAAACAATGAGAGAGGGAGAGGGAGAGGGAGAGCAAGAGAGAGCATGTGTGTGTTGGAGAGACTCAGTGGCTATTGAAACAGAATGGCAAAGCTGGGTGCTAAGCCCTTTACTTGTGGTGCTCAGCCATTCAAAAAGCCACAGCTTTTATTCAATGCCCGGTTCCAGCTCTTTCTAGGCTACACCCCCAGTGAACAAACAGGATTTGTGTGTGTGTGTGTGTGTGAGTGAGAGAGAGTCTTAATAACATGTCTCATTTTCTATTTGACGGTGTGTTGGTGTTATTATTGCTTAATAACGTAATATGCATATTGTGTATGCATTAGCATTATGCAAGTGTACAGTATGGGTTTTTGTTCCCATGTGATTGAGTTCTGTTTGTTGAGTCAGCCATTGCTGACACACGGAATTGCTTGAAACCTGCTATTAGAGGTGTGAGGCAACTGCACACACACAATCCAACTGCACAGGCAGCACAATAGCCCACCTCCTATTGAACACAAGCGTGTGTGTGTGTGTCGGTGTGTGCCTGCATTTGAGCTTGTTTATGCTTCTACTGCTTCTGAGACACTCAGATAATCACCAGCTTCCACCCAGACAAGCAAATACTCATTCGTTCACACAGGTGAGTGTGTGAGTGCACACAAACACCGTTCTCGGCACCAATGAAATATTTCCATTGAAATTCACACATTACTCCCCAAGGACAAGTTGCAGCTATCACATTTTCATATGTTCAGTCTGGGAATCTGTGCCGTTATCTTCAACACAGTCTGTTGCCAGACCTATCGAGCAGTTATGAATGGATGCCCTGGTTGGCACAGGGACAGTGGAGAGGAGAGGAGAAGAGAGGAGAGGAGAGGAGAAGAGCAGAGCAGAGCAGAGAAAAGGACAGCAGTGAAGTAGACGATGGCTCCCTGGGCTGCAGTAAGGCAATGAGCAAAAACAGTTCCCATCAGGCTGCAAGTTAAACACAGACACTTCAGGAAGACACACACATATACACAGGGCATTGTAGACGGCTACACACACACATTCACACGCAGACACGGTCTCTGAAGGCCGTTGCATGTCAGCATGCCAAAAAAACAGTGGCAATGAAAGAAGCACAGGGGCTGTGGGGAATACAAGAGAGCATGTACCAGCTTTCCATCCTCTCCTCTCCCCCCTTTTCTCTCCTCTGTGTTCTCTCCTCCCTCTTCACCCCCCCCCCCCCCCCCCCATTTGTTACCTTACTGGCCCCCTTGCCTTTCATTCCCATCTCTTTCTCTGCTTTGCTCCCTCCCTCTCTCTCTGAATGTCTCTTATTTTCTCTTGCACGTTCTCCCCCTTCCCTTCCCTTCCCTGTTTGTTCCATGTCTCGTTGTCTTCACCTTTTTCTCTCTTTCTCTTTTTGCTTGTGCTGAAATCTAGGGAGACTTACAAGCAATGCTGGTGTAAATGAGCGTTCACTGGATGACTTTTTTTTTCTTCCACGAGCAACCACACCCAGAGCTGGGAATCTCACTCTCTTTCTTTCTTTTTTTTCTCTCTCTCTCTCTCTCTCGCCTCTCCCTTGCTTATCTCGACAAACAAACCCATATTCAATAGTTATTTCCTTTGTGCTGTGGCTGTATTAAGATGGGGAGTAATGCATTGAAAATGACTGTTGGCACATATTCTAATATTATTTTAACATGGTTCATTCCTCATTCATTGCTTTTTGACGTGGATTTTTAAAATTGTACTGCTCCAGATAATCACTGTGTAAATACAAGTTCATTTTCTTTCTAAAGGGCATTTAACATAATGGACACACACTGACCTTGGCAATCAAACCTGTGACGCGTTAGTTCCAGCCTTGTCTCCGTAACCACAAGGCCACTCTCCCAAGGAGTCTTTGCTCGGGGTTGATGATGGCAAAGTATAAGGGCAGGTTGTTGGCTGCCAAAACCCCATTGGCAGACTTGATATGCTAAATGTGACTTTGAGGTTGGCGAGTCTTGACACTCACCTGTCACAATGTTAGCCTGCAGCACTAATACCCAAAATCCCTTAGAGAGGCAGAGGCGCCAGGTGAATTTCTGCTCACAGACAGACACACACGCTCAGCCTAACACAATACTGGGATGCTGCCTTCCTTAAATAACGACAGAGAATAAAGTAGGAGACATAGATAGATAGTTAATGCTTGATTTTGTATGCACACATCTGTGTTCATAACCATGGATGACTGCCTCCCATACCTGCATGCCTCTCTTTGATTGATTTCATTTTCTATTTTTAATGAGGACTTCAAATGTAAAAGAGACTGTTGAGTAAGAATGAAGCTTATTTTAAACCTATTTAAATCATAATCTAAGTTTCCCTCTTCTCGTTTGACCTTGGAGGCACTTCTATTTATTGGCGTCTGCGCCACCTCACATGATTCGTATCAGGGTTGCGTGTTACTTCGCGCCGTTTGCTCATTAGCCATATCCACTGTGGAGTCATCCGAGCGGTCCGCAGGTTTGGCAAGACAAAGCAGCCAATCAAAGAATATCGGCACTGCTTTATCTCATCGAGTAAATGACTCCACCGCCCTCCTTTTATGCCTCTCTCTTTGTAGATAAACATATAATGAGGCAATTGTTGAACATCAGTAACATGCTTTAAGTAAATGCCAGAGTACATGGAACATGAGATGGATAGATAAGAACAAATTTATCTTGTTTTAGAAGATGTCAAAGAATATTTTCTGTCATGCTGGCTGTGTTGTTGCTGAACTATGGTGTTTTTAAAGTATATGTTATGCATAGGTATAGTTAAAAGCGAGGTAATGGCGGAATTGATGTTAGCAGACATGTTGCCTGCTTGTTATCTTGATATGTGTCAAAGAAGTCTTTTTATAGAAGTTTGAAATGTGCACCTACGTGTATTCATGTGTGTGTGTGAGTGATTTTCTTCTTTCCCTTTCATCTGCTTGGCAGACTGCTAAATCAATCAGACTTGGCTGAGGTTACACTTACACTATTGTGTTTTAAATACAAATTGTATTCCAGGTATTGCCGCCCCCCCCGGGGAGCGTGAGGTGAGACGGAATTAAATCAACAGCTGTAGTGACACACGCACACACACGCACACACGCACACACACACACACACTCACACACACACACACACACACTAAAACATACACACAGATAGACAGCCAAATTACTCTGTCTCGCTTCCTTCCTTCCACTCTGACTAATACATCCATGCACACACGCGCAAATACCCACAGAACCTGACTAGGAGATCCATATTTGCATATGCAGATCCTCGAGGCAAAAACGAACCTGCTTCTCCTCGCTTGCTTGTTTGCATTTTTAAGATGCACTTGGCTGAGTCATTAGCCAGGAAATCAGATCACGGCATTTAGTCGTCTCACGCAGAAGTCACCCGCGCTTGGATTCAGCAATCTAATTCATGACTAGGGTGTTATGCTGAAACAGTGTTTACTGTCGGCAATCGATGTTGAATTTATTTGGAGGGGGGGACAAATGAACCCAGACTGCATTCTGAAATGTTGTAAAAGAAAGAGAGAGAGAGAGGTGTGGAGAATTTCCAGGAAAGGTGAAAGAAAAATCGCTTCATTTACAGTAAAGGTTGAGGCAATCGTTTCCATGTTAGGTGATGTAAACATATTGTGTCCCTACAGAAACTTGGTTCTGCGCCCGTTTCCTGGTGGTGGTTACATAGGCAGACGTGATGCCCTTAACGTAATAATTAGCAAATTAGGAACACGCCGTTCCAAAATAAAATGTAAGTGGTGAATGTGACATCAAACCTTATAAAATCAATGCTACAATGAAGCAATACTTTGTAGATTATTACTCAAGTCTGATTCATTCTACGACCTTTTTCAATTTGTAGAAAAATACGAAAAGAGAAGAGGTAGTTTGCAGGGACAATTTCCCTGTTTACTGTAGTTGTAGGAGTTAGTTTTCCATCTCACATGATGTCACTATCAAATAAATGGCCCTAAGCTTGTTTTCCAGTGAGAGGCAAGTTAGAGCACCGGGAGCCCTAATTAGGCAACGCCAAACATCTCAGTGCAGTAAACCAGCATGGCCTGAGATGACTCCTTCAGAGGAATATTTCGGTGAGGAATGAAACCCTGTGAACTTGACATCAAGCAGTGAGGCATGGCTTTAAAAAAAACAAAAGATTAGGTTAAAGAAGAGGTTAGACAATGTCCCAGAATTCTGTTATTAAGTCACCATAGTCTGTATTAGCAGTTTTGTTGAAGCAGCACACACACGTGAAAACGGCTGTGTACATGCTGAGTAAAGGAGCAGAGAAGAAATGAAGCAAAATGCTAAGTGCAGCTCCTCACAGTATGGGAAATGGAGCGATAACTAAAAGGTTGCAGGTTCAAAGCTAGCTCAAGTATTCGGCTGAAAACACCACGTCAGTTAGTTATAAGTTAAACTGCATGTCTCGAGCAATCTGCTGTGCTGTTTGAACACCGGTACTTCCACCTAAAAGCAAACAGCGACAAAATAAATTAGCTGATTAGTCCGAGGTGCACGAAAAGGAGCAAAGATGGCATTCCTGACAAAATGCAGACACTCACAGTATCGAGGATTCCCATTGAACCTTTCCAAAATTGGATTTTTGAAGGTATTCTAAAGTGCTTGTGTCAGAGGAAGTAGCCAATAAAACAAGCGCTAAAGACTTCCCTCCAACCGCTAATGTGTGTGTGTGTGTGTTATTTTGTCAGTACTGTTGATGAAGGGGCTGTGACTTATTCAATAGCAAGTGAACACAGAGCCATTCAATGAACCCACGGGACAATGCAGACAGCTGTGAATTCCGGGTCTCGGACAGGGTGAGGGGTTGGGTGGTTAACTAGGAAGTTGGGGAATAGAAGGGAGAGAATGTGCACATTCACACACGCACACACAAAAGAAAGTTTGCAAGCTGGAGTTTTGTGAGACTTCAAATGTTAGCATTTTCATTAAAGTGAGTAAGAAAATGAAGTTCCTTAAATATACTTACACAGAGAGAAACAGAGAAAGAAGCTTAAATTCCTAAGTGGCAAACATTAGAGCGAATAATCCTAAGAGGTACAAGAGTAAAAGTCACAGCGACAATGCAGTAAACAAAGCAGAAGCTCGAGTTTCAAACCGCTTACATTTACGCACACATCGATGACTCAAACAGGCACACGTACAATCACTCCTACTCATCACAGCAAGACGCCGGCTTCAAGAAACGTGTACACATATATGCACATAGTCATTCAAACACACACATGCTGACATGTATTCACACACACTCACAGACACAGACATACACACACACACACAGGGAGGCACACCTGGTTTTGTAGACAGCTGCCCTTAGGGCTACCTGTTCGTCAGATCCACTGTGCTTAGTAATTAGGAGAGTGAGTGAGAGAAGGGGATAGGGAGGGGGAGAAAAAAAGGGGGTAAAGACAAAAGAGGCCCAGTCCATCGGCAGTGCAGGAACTAGACTAGACTTCATGATCCCTTGAAAACACAATACACTACTTGGTTGCAGCAAATACCCACACTTACACACACGCTCACACATATATGTCATTTCAAGAAGCAGCTGCGCTAGCTCACAATGTCCTCCTTATTGTGATCAAAGCTATTTTCCACTTCAACTGCTCTGCTCTGCTCCCATAAAGCCTCTGATAGAAAAGAACATTGTTGTGTTTGTTTTTGTTTATTTATATCACAAGTCCCAGCGTTATCTGGTAAGAACTGCTTGTCAGAAATGGCCTCTGCAGACATGATAGGCCAAGCAGACGGACCAAAAAACCCACATAGTATTAGGCCCCAAGGTATCTTTTGACAAGGGGGACATAATTGAGGGGATGGGGGCCCAGCAACAAATGCAGAGAGCAACGACTGCCGTTCATTAGACCTCCCCACGGGGAGAGATGATACAAGAGTTACACTGAGTGAGATAGGAACGAGCCTCGAGTTAAAAATAAGAGACAAGGAGGGAGAAAGAGAGACACAGAAAGGTGGAAACAGAGCTTATGTACTATGCACCAACGGCGTAACCCTGTTAACGCACACACACAGGACAAACCTATTGTGTGACAGCCATTGTGGGATGACTGACAGTGAGTGGAAGCGGGGTGAAGTATTTGTGTGTGTGTGTGTGTGCTGATTGAAGGGGGGGGGGTTGTCATGAGAGGCGAGTCCGTTCAGGAATTCCACAGAGGAATCACCTCCTTGGCCTGTCCATGTCGCAGCAACCAATTACCGTGACTGTGTGTGTGTGTGTGTGTGTGTGTGTGTGTGCTGAAGTGGAGGTCTCGCCATAAAATGGAGGGGACTTCTCCTAATCATCGCACTCTGGCCCTGCACAAAGGCAAAAAGGCTGCTTGGACAATTTGAATTTGAATAGCATCTCTCCTCCTGCTCTCTCTTTTTCCCTGTCTCTCTTCCTCTTTCTCTGCTCCACGTTGGCCAACAAAAGTGGAGCCAACAAAGATAGCACAGAAAGCAATCAGGCTAATAGTGCTAATAAGTTGAGCGTGGGGTCCTCACTCTCAGTGTTGACACATTTCACTGTTTCTCTGGCTAAACAGAGGCTCAAGTGTTTGGCAACCAGACGGCATAGTATTTTAATGGAGTGGCTACCCCATGCCAGGTTGCCATGTGCTTGGTCTGTTTGACTGGAGGAGAATACAACAAAAGCAGCTCGGAGAAGAGGTGGGGAGCAGATAATTAACTAGTGGAGTAGCCTAAGGAAAGGATTTCGGGGAAGGAGTCATCGGGGAGGTTTGAAGTTTTAGCTTTTTTTTCATTACTTTTTTTCCTGGCTGAAAACAAAATCCTGCTGTCATCATGTTTCATTAATACAGCAGTTAAAGCTGGAACGAGAAGAAGCCATTTTGTTTTGTGCTTATAGCAGGAAATCAACAGGAGGCGATTATTAAGTCAGCTTTTTTGCTAACATTTCAGACATTGCTCTCGCGTGTCTTTAACAATCTTATCTCCGAGGTTGTTGAGACATATCTTTGTGATTGGTTCAGTTATCTTTCAGTTGTCATCGGACGGGGTCACGCTAACAAAGACGAGCATGCTAAAAAGCTCAAAGTAGTTGCGGCAAGATCCAAGCTAAATCCCTCACCTGTCTGCTCCTTGCTACTCGGGCCCCGTGAAACGACTACACATTCCTCTCTCTCAATAATAGCCTTTCTTCTCCTTTTCCTCTTTGGGCCTTTTTTTTTTTTCATTCTTTAAGAAGTCTGCTTGTTTGAAAAAAGAAATATTTTAAGAGGCTTGTAACTGTGGGTGCTGTGTGTGTGTGTGTGTGTGTGTGTCTGTGTGTGTGTGTGTGTGTGTGTGTCTGTGTGTGTGCGTGTGCGTGTGTGCGTGTGAGTTGGATGCGGCCATAGGGACAAATGCTTCAGTGCCCTCCCCTGTTATTAGGCCTGCCCTGTCATTACGGGATTAGAGTGTAAGGGTTGGCTTTGCGTGTGTGCATGCATGTGTGCGTGAACGCATGTATTTGCCTGCATATGATCTCCCCAAGCCTGTTTGTATTCCTGCAATTTTTCTCACACAATCAGAGCTAGCAAGGAAAACAATCCCCCCCCACATGTTTGCTATGCTTATCCCAGGTGCATTTGACCTCAATCATAAATAGCACTTTACTAAAGCAATCCCCGGGTTACTTAAACAGTGACTCTCTAATTGAATAGTCTTCGTAAGCGGTGGGAGGTTGAAAATCATTCCCCTGTACCCCACAAGTCACATCCATCCCAGCACAGTGTGAAAACACAAGTGCAGATATAGAGTTAAAAAAAAAGAGGGAGGAAGAGGAAAGGACAAATGTAAAGAGGTCAAACCTATCACTTCCGAGTGGAGGGAAGAAAGAGAAAGTAGTCAGAGAGAAGTGAGCCACAACAGGGGGATAGATTGAGAGAAAGAGATGGGGAATTAAATCCATAGTTTCACAGGGATGATGAGAAAGAGATTGAAAACAACTAAGAAATAAAGTGAGTGCGTGCAAGGAAGATGGATTAAGCTTGTGCATCTGTGTATGCTGATCCAGTGCTACCGCCCACATTCGTACGCTTCACTCTCACTGTGTGTGTTTTTTACGGCAGTAAATTTGCATGTTCATTTGCCTGATTCACTCTGTTTGCTCTCGACCCTCCCTCCAACCTACAATCATCCCCTCTCTCATTTTACATTTCCAGGATTTCAAAGGGTGAAGTGAAACATATAGAGCTAAAAGGCAAACGAGAGCACTGCCTGTGTACCAGGGAGGATCATATAGTCACACAATGGCTGTTTCTCCCCCAACTCGTCCTTCTGGTTTTTTTTCCATCGAATTTTCTTTTTTCTCTCTCTTGGCCGAGCCTATAAGGCAAACCGCCAGCATGGTCTTAGAAGCTTTCAGAGGTTGTTTGCTTTAAAAAATACCTTTCGCTCTTTCATCCGTCTTTGGCTCGCTCTCATCCTTTATCATCCATATAGCACGGGTTTTGTCAGTTTGGCACACAGAAACAGTTGCTTTGAGCGTAGGGCATAGCACTATATTTCATTGGTTTGTTTTGTTTCCTCTATAGTTTTGTGTGTGCGTGTTTGTGTATTTTCTGTGACTGTGCAAGTGTCTGGATTTTGCTGCACCGTCATGAATATTGCAGTGCTCCTCTATTAGCCAATGTACTACACACGCACGCATGCACACACGCACACATAAACATAGTGTGCAGAGACAAATGAGCATAGCAGGCACCTACATGCACACACACACACACACACACACACACGCACGCATGCGCGCGCGCGCCCGCACACACACACAGACACAGACAGAGAGGGAGCAGCCGGTTGAGGTCGGGGTCATTCGGTGCTTTTGCTTTGGCCCATTGACTCCGGATTGGTGCTCCACTTTGGGCACAATACAGAGCTCTAATGCACAAATGCACACAATTACACCAGCACATGGACACACGTACACACATTCATACACACACGAAAGCACAGGCCTGGTAGTGCTAAACAATGGCGATGCATCGAGAAGAGAAGTGTAACTGCTGCACATGCACTCCCGAATGATCCACTGTGTACACCACTGAGTCAGACCGCACATCTGTGTGTCCGTGTTTCTCTCTTTCTGCTCTCCGGCTCTCGTTCTTTCTCTCTTGTCTCTGTCTCCCCTTTACCTCCCCCCTTTGACTCCGCCTGTCAGTGTTTCACCGCGTTGTTATTTTCAGCAAGGTCAGCTGAAAATGACAAGCCAACACACCAAACACACGAGCCAGTCATAATAATAAACACCAGGCGGCGGAGGCGTATAATTTCCACCACAGCGGCTTACCTACCTGCGTGGCTGTCGGTAAAAGGTCTCAAATCACACACTGTCATGGTACGAGTCAGCGGAAGTCCCACAGCTAATATGCACTGACACGGCTTGTGAGATGAAAACACAAGTATGTGCCCTTATTTGCGCAAGAGACAAATGTGGCTCATTGCATCTGATTACAAAGAGAGCTCTCCGCAAAAGCAGATGGAATTCATGATTTGTTTGAAAGCACCTCCACTATCGGCACAGAGAGAAAATCGGAAACTGACAGGCGAGAAAGGGAAAAGATTGTTTGGCTGTGAGCTGGATAGATCCCTGCGCTGCTGCCTGTACATGATATTCGCTCCCTGAACCACTCCCAGAGAGACAGAGAAGTGGCTCACAGTGAACCATTTTGCCCATATTTCCCCTAGGCAGGAACTCTCTTGGAAGTCATGTTTTCTCACCGGTGTAATAGGCACATACACATGTCAGGGACACTCACTCAAAGCATGAGGGGGTGAGATTCAATGGGAATTTCCAGCTTTAGGAGCAAGTCGTCTCTACAGGGCTAGACTCACAAGGGGTCTCTGAGTTCGAAGGTATTTGCGTTTGTCACCGCTGGTGCTCCTGAATGCAGCAGTCACGGCAGCTCCCAAGTCCTTTTTCCAAAATAAATACAAAGAAAAAAGAGGGGGATGAAGTCAGAGAAAACCTCAGAGATGTAGGTAGAATAGCAAAGTGAGCTGAGAGACCTCTTCAGGTTCATCGCATGAAACTGAGGCAAAAACATTGGAACATCTCACGCTTCCTCGCACGAACAGGGACGGTTCAAGTTCACTTTCTGGCAGCGCCGTTTCATCATCTTTTACTATCTTGTAGAACAGCACAGCGGTTGAGATAATAAGGGTGGCTACGTACTGTGCCTTGAGCACCAGGTAGTAAAAGACTCAACATTTATAGTGTTCCTTCACTGCTATCACAAAGCCGTCGTCTGCCAGTATCAAAATAAGAGGGTGAAAAGGGGAGAGGAGAGAAGGGTTTTGCAGGAGAGTATCCTGTCCACCATTTTGTGTGTACTGTCAACATGATGTGTATGTGTATGTGTGTGTGTGTGTGTTTCTCTGTGTGTGCCAGGAGACAGGCACAAAAGTAAGGTAAACTTGAAGTGCATATGTGCTCAAGTATTGGCAGAAAGTGAATCCAATTGAAGTGTTTCGACCTCTGTTCCGCTCAAAAGCTCCTCTTTTGTGACACCTAACTTTATAACCCCCCCTCTTCACTGAAGCCTTCTGTTGGGTTGTATATCTTAGGGAGTTTTACAACCTGTTACTCGCTGTACGTGGGGGTGTTATCAAGTGTGTGTGTGTTGCGGTGCCCTGTGGGAAGCGGAACCGTTTCTCAGCGAGCCTCGCTGTTGTTTCCTTTCCCCTGCATGAAAGCGAACGTCTAATTGAAACTAATTAGCCAGACATGGAGCCGCAGTAAAATGTCACACAATACCTCACAGATCACCCACCTAGATCCTTGCCTTACTGTCTGTTGGTCTTCCTGTCACACACAGACGTACAGTACTTCTTTGTCTAATTGAATCTAATATCGCTTTAAGCCCGCGCTTTCTGTCATTCATTCATTCACCCAGTTATCTGAGAACAACTTCGGTCAAAGCCTCTTATCTCTTCCGCGGCTCATTTTACAAGTTTTATGACATTGTTGTAAAACTATTGAAAATTCTATTGATCTCCTCTGTCACCCTGTTCCTCTTTGTCTGACCTGGTTGTTTTCTTTCTGCTTCTTTTCACAGAGACGCTGATGGACACGAAGTGGGCCACGACAGAATTAGCCTGGACTGCACACCCTGAGACAGGGGTGAGTTCACTGTGCAGTGTGTGTGTGTATGTGTGTGTGTGTGGTTGCATGCCTTTGTGTGTTCATGTAGAGTAAGACTGATTTATTAATGGAGAAACAGATAGAGAAAAGAGAGTTGTGTGGGCAACATAACCGCTGCTTTAGATTTATAATTGAAATTCACATATATGTTCAGGCGTAGACAATAACTTCAACCCTATACTTATTCAAGGGGTACATTTAGTGTTGAGTGTGTTTGTGTGTGCTTGTGCTTCTACATACAGTGTGTCTGCATGCCTCTCTGAAGTTAAACAGTCCTACACACCTTCATTGACAAATCACTCAACAGGATATGTTTTGGGATTCAACAGGATGCGCTTTTTAGCAAGCAGAACAAGATACACTGCAATCCAATTTCACTGACCCGCCCAGTCACAGATGTTCCCTTCCCCTTGCCCCAGTGCACTGATAACATGAAAAACGCCATTTCCCTCATGAACTATCCCTTTAAACACTAAAGTATTTCTTGCCGTTGACCCATTGCACGCCCCGCCATCCAAATCTACCACACACAATGTGCCAGTGACAGCCCCATCTTGCTTTCCCATGTGGTCTCCACAATGGCCTAAAGAGGAGTCTTGACCCTTCCTCTGCTATACTTCAAAGACCGCCAGCGCTCCTCCCCTTGCCTTTGTGTGGCCCTCTGACTTGGCCCTTGTGTTTTAAAAGGTGGGGCCCCATTTTTTACATTTTGTTTTTACCCTGCAATTGCAGGAACATTCCACCCCAGCTGTTCAAAGTCGACCACCCTCCTTACTTTCCCCTTCTTTTACTTCCAAGTAACTGAGCGCTAATGAAGCCAGACACACTAGCATCCTCAGCTGCAACAATCAGTAGGACAAACGCCCTAACAGCCTTTCGTGCCCTCCTTCTCCATCGTCCCTCTCCCTTCCCATGCATCCATCTTCCTTTGCCTTCCTCTGCCCCCCTCCTCCTCGTTAAGATACAATGCAGTAGTGATGCTCCCACCAGACCCATGCAGAACGCCTCCCATTTCGTTTCCAAGCAAACACGCAACAGATGCTCCTTTTCAATAGATATACATACAGTGGAGAGCCTAATGCGCTCCAGATTTCCCATTATCAACCAAACGACTGGAGAAGAGTTTCTCCCGTGCCTTTTTTCGTAGCAGAATGTCCCACAGATGGTGATTGTTCCTGAGTTGTCTTTCCACCCTGCGTTCCCTCCTTTTATTTTTCTCTTACAAATAAAATCGATCCCGCCTGCTATATTTTTCTGTCTTTATGCACAATATGTTGTGCATATGTTTATTTGTATGCTTTTGGGCTCTTGCAATGGGAGCATCGCGGCCTGTTTTTGCAACGTATGACGAGTGCTGAGGAGGAACCGATACAGTGGCTGAGAAAGACAAACAAAACAAAACACTGCAAGAGCTGGAAGGGAGGGGGAGAACAGTGAGACTAAAATCCACAGAGATGTCCAAGCAGAGATAAGAAGAAAAAAAAATACATTTCTAAGAAAAAAATCTTAGAAAAAGACTCACTCACATAGACTACTCACACTCTCCCAGGCATGCTGTCCAGTCAAGTCACAGCATCTCTGTGTTTTTCACAGTGTTGCACAACACATACACATAAAGCATCAGACATAAAGATACACAGAGGAAACATAAACTGCATCTAATTGTGACAGTGCGGGTTTGTGAATGTGTGTCTGTAAGAGCACATCTAATTATTAATACGTGCAAGGCACTGCCATCACATGTGTGTGTGTGTGTGTGTGTGTGTGTGTGTGTGTACACGTTTTCTTTCCCCTCTGTGTCTGCACTTTGGTTAGTGGATTTCTCTATCTCACTGTCTTCATCTGTCTATAGTAATAGCCTGCAGAATCTGTTGTATCATGCATGTCTATGTGTGTTTCAGTGTCTGTGCACGTAGACGCCTATCTCGAGCTGCCCTCATGTTGGTGCTTGCATTTCCAATTTTCCCTATATCTCTCTGTATTGTGTGTGTGTGTGTGTGTGTTTGTCCATATACTGTATCATTTATCCTCCAAAACAGATGGGTCATGGAGGGGGTATTCCCCTATGTAGCAAGGCTTCCCGCAGACTTGGAATGACAACCACAGAGTTCTCCATAATTAAACTGATAACAATATACCAAGTTAGTTAGCTTGTGGAGATAATAACTATTGTCACTGCTGCCTGCTTCACAGATGTCCAGCACGCTAAAACATGTTATGAACAAGCTAAAATGTCTTCAAAATTAGCCTCAGAGAGCTTATTCATACTAACAACAAGTGCACAAAAGCTTGTGGGCGCTACAACATTTCAGCTAATGCCTAAAATTAATGCGACTAGTTGCTGTCAAGGTTAGTTAAAGTTAATGTTTACTATGAATTAATTTAAGGTTGTTAAATAGCATAGGTCGTCCATGAAGATGTCTTAAATTCCTGCAGCACAATATGCGTCTACTTTCTCCATCCATATCCATAGTTTGTTCCAAAGAGCCATAGTTATGCCAAAATGTTGCCATATATATTTTTAAGGCGGGCCTTTGGACCGCCAAGCAGTGCATCACAGAGGTATTGTTCATCATCATCTTAAAGTAAAATTGAAAGCTTTGATTGGAAAGGACAACGAGAAAATTAAGTGAAATCGCAAAACGATTAATCTTGTTGGAAGTCGATGCCAAGAAACTTGACCCTTTTTCGAATGACCTACTTAATTCATTCATGCTTTGTAAGCAGGCGCTCAGAGTGTTTGGCCACTGGTGCGTGTCTCTGGGGATGACCTCTCTAAACACACACATACACAAACAGACGCACAACTTTACGTACATACCCTCAAACAAACACACAGAGCAAGTAAACACTCAGGCAGACAGACTCACACTAGCACATTTAAACAAACATGCACCAAGTCAAACACACACCCACAAACACTTGGCTGTAACGCTCTTTTGCAGTGGGTGATTTATTACACTAAACTAAATACCCATTGACACTTCATGCTTTTAGCCATCCCATTGACCTGGCCGGTGATTATTGATTCCATCTAGTCGCTTCCTTTTCGTTCTCGCCGAGCCATCGTTTTAATGCAACGGCCGAGCTGCACCCATTCTCCCTCTCCCTCTTATGGCCTCCAGGGTCCTGGAAGAATAGATTTGTCTCCACCACATCCATATCACAGCCTCAATTAAGATGCTCAGATAGTAAGAACTGGCTCTGGAGAACAAATTGGTGCCTTCAATCAAGTGCTCCGAGGAAAACTTCGGTCCTGAGAGTGCAACCATAGACACTTAATTTGTTATAGATGTGTTTTGGCATTTAAGAGTCAAGTATTGTAATATTTCAGGGTGGCTGAGTGGTGTGACCACCCTGTAATCAGTAGGTTGCAGGTTCAATCTCATGGATTTAGGTAGCAAGTCCAATGACAGCCAAGTAAAATAGTACAGACTTTTAGCTGAAACTGCACTCGAGCTTTTATTAATTTGTCTAGTTTTATTTAGTTAAATGTAATCTCCCTCCTCATTGTTTTTTAAATGCTTTAATGCATTGCTATACCTAATGCAAAACACTTATTTTAAAGGTGCTTCGTATGCAAATAACCTTACCAGGCCTTAATAATAAATGCACTCTGTTTGTCTGATAGGAAAGGAGAGCAGATCCCTCAGCACACACGCACAAAGATATATTATACACACAGGAATCGCTATTTGAAGTGAAATGATTTAATCTTGGTGTCCTCATTCGAGATTGAAAAATGTGTCTAACAGTAAAGCTTTTAAGTCTAGTTTGCTTGCGCTTATGTAATGAAGCTGGTAATCAAAGTTTAGAAAATGTAATCCCATTTTATCCTGAGTAATTCACCCCCTGGGTACTGTAGCAGCATTGAAAGATGTAGAGGAGTGTAAAAAACGAAAATCATGAAGGTTAACCGGCGTCTTCATTAGAGGACGTTGCGATCATTGCTCTGTAATTGAAGCGTAATTGGTTGTGAAGCAGTGTGACTGCTACTTCCAAACAGATATGAGGTAAACATGCTGCGGTGGCTCTGTGGTGAGGGGGTGACAGGTTGCTGTAATTGAGATGAATTTGCAGTCCTCGTCCCTGGCTCCACTAACCAGAGATGAAAAGTGTAGCATGGCAAAGGCAAGGGAATGTTATTGAAAATGCCCCAAAAAGCAGAAAGAACTGTCTGAATATCCATCCAAGATATCAATACACTTTTATAGCCTCTGATCTGTTTATGTTTCTCCACTCTCTTTTCAGTGGGAAGAGGTGAGTGGGTACGATGATGCCATGAACCCCATACGGACGTACCAAGTCTGCAATGTACGTGAGCTCAACCAGAATAACTGGCTGCGCAGTGACTTCATCCCACGAAAAGATGTGCTGCGTGTATATGTGGAGATGAAATTCACAGTGCGCGATTGCAACAGCATTCCCAACATCCCAGGGTCCTGCAAAGAGACCTTCAACCTCTTCTACTACGAGTCTGACTCAGACTCAGCCACAGCCACAAGCCCTTTCTGGATGGAGAACCCTTATGTGAAGGTGGATACCATTGCCCCAGATGAGAGCTTTTCCATGCTTGAGACTGGGCGGGTAAACACAAAGGTTCGAAGTTTCGGGCCATTGTCCAAAGCCGGGTTCTACTTGGCGTTTCAGGATCTTGGCGCTTGCATGTCACTCATCTCAGTGAGGGTCTTTTACAAAAAATGCTCCACCACCATTGCCAACTTTGCAGTTTTCCCAGAGACAGCAACTGGGGCCGAGGCAACCTCTTTGGTCATTGCGCCGGGAACTTGTGTCCCCAACGCTCTGGAGGTGTCCGTGCCATTGAAGCTCTATTGCAACGGAGATGGCGAGTGGATGGTTCCTGTAGGAGCCTGCACTTGCTCGTCTGGCTTCGAACCAGCCATGAAGGATACTCAATGTCAAGGTGAGTGTTTTCACAACAGGTATTTTGAGTCAGTCGAGGATTTTAATTCTCAGTGTTTGTCACGGTGGATTAATCTAGAGGTTAGAGAGACAGACGTCAACAGGGTACACAAGGTCCAAGCCCTATGTCAACTGCTACCCAAAGCCACTCAATGAAACGTTACAAATTTACAGAGCAGTGTGCTATTTTTTTGTTGTTGCATATTTCACTGTCTTTCCTTCCTGCAAGATGGTGGTTGGGGGGGGCGGGGGGGATTTCCCTATAGCGATCAATAATGTATCACATTATTACTGCTGAGAAAAGTTCATTTGCATTTTAGGCCCATAGTATCTGATGGTTGCATGCATGGTGAATTACAATGAGTGAGTAGTAAGGGGTCAAAGTCTTGCTGAAGGACGCTTCATGTGCACCAAAGGATGTTGTGGACACACACTGATTGTTGGAGAGATTGAAGCGGTATTGTTTTGGCTACAGGTCACAGCCTCTATCACTAGATTGTCCAGCTGCCACATTATTATGAGCCATTTATTTGCCTTGTATTCTTTGACACATTAATCCAATGATGACAAGGTCAAATAATACACACTAGATGTACACACTAGATGACACCGTCAGCACTCCTCTGACCTCAGTTTTGCTTGGCAGCTGGTTGTTAAATAAATGGAAATGCAGGGGGAGGCTGTCTGTTTCTGAGAGGCCCTATGATGGTTTCAGTTCTGATGGAAAACATGACGGGTTCGCAGAGGTTGAGAGCAAGGTGAATTTAAACAGCAAGGTCTCGACTAAAATGCAGTGCAGGTGACAGCATGGAAAAGCATGAGGGATAAATGGAAAATGTGTGTGTGTTGAGGGGTATGGGGCGTACAATTAGGCTTAGGGTGCGCAGGTCAAATGGAGAAAGCAGAATGAGAAAGAGAGAGAGAGAGCGGGGAGCTGGTAGGGTTATTCATCAGCGGGGTTGAATGCGAGGTGTCTGCACATGTACAGTTTGTCTGGTTTGCCTGCCTGGGTTCAGAGGGCTCATTTTTCTCCTTAAAAGCAGTGAGAGATGAGACTGAGAAGACCTTTAAGTTAAGTACCAATACTGGTGATCATCCAGAGAGTGGGTGGATACTTTACACTGGCAGCTTCTGGCAGACCCTAAATATGTGTACTCACCTTTAGAAGGAGAGTGCGTATGTGTGAGAGAGAGCGTAGTAAATCTAAAGCATGGTGTATGTGGTTAAAAACTAATTTGTTTGCTCCTGGCAGCTCAAGGTTAAAGCCCTGGCGACTGGGTCCTGATAAAACATACTCTAATCAAGCTTCAGTGGAAACCACAAGGGATAAATCTACCTCTCTTCTCCTTTCACCTCTCCTCAGGTCCACTCTCCTCTCCAAACCCATTTCTCATCATGCTTTGACCATGACTCTTCTTTTCTCTGCTTTTCTGTCCTCATGCCAACATGCAGCTTTCTCCACCTTTCTCTGTACTAGCATTTTCTCTCTTTTTCTCGTTCCTTCTCAATCTGAAGGCCGTTGCTCTCATTAATACGCCACAAGAGTTACAGTAACGATGTCTGCATTAATATTAATGGATGAGCCTTTTTTTTTTGCCTTTCCACTTGTTTGCTGCACATTCTGCACCCCCAATATTCTTTACTTTTCTCGTCATGCTCCATACTTTCCAATTTCAGCATATATTCTAATCAGTTCCTTAAGCTCAATGTTCTGCATGAACATAGAGCTTAGGATAATACACAGGGGAGTGTGGAAGGGGGGGGGGGGCTGCAGAATTAGCATTATCTATGCCTCCACCTCTTCCACCTCTCCTTCCCTTTTGCTCTTGCCCCTTGTCTCTCTTTCTTCCTCATTCTTTAGCCGTTTTTTGAAGGGGAAAATTGATGAAAGGAAGAAGATGACCCCTTTAATCACTGGAAGTTATTTGTCAGCACTTTTTCAGCCCTTCCTCGAAAAAAAAGAATCTCCTTTTTAATGGGATTGCTACATCAAAATCTTCAGGCCAACTCCCCAAACTCTCTTCCCTTGGGAGTTGAAAAATTGCTGGTAGTTTACTTTGGGTGAACTTAAATGAACTTGCATGATACGAAATCAAAGAAGTTGTTCCCCCACCTGGTAAAACTCAAGGTTGTTTCTTATCTGTTTATCAAGCAGTATTTCCTGTTAGCCAGTGGTGTGAAAGACTCTGATTAATGGTGGAAGAACAAATACACTCAGTGCTAATGTACACGGTGCAGTCAACTGGTGGTTTTGTGCTAATATTGAACTTAGAAAAAAAAGAAAAGAAACAGCAGTAGCAGGAAGTAGTCTGCTGTAGATTTGACCTCCAACCTTTGTTGTTTTCAACAAGGGAGCGTAAAACAAACGCAGGAGCTATAGTGATGATTATCATTCAGAGGGACAAACATCGCAGTGTGTCCTTGACATTGACGAGCTAGCGCACTAGTGGGTCAGCTAATCAACTGGCCCCTGTAAACTTTGCCTGTCTTACCTGCTCTCGTCTCTCTTTATTAAGCGCTGCGGCAAACTCATTCATCTTTTAACGAGACAGTTTATCAAAGATATGGGGCCTGCCAAAGTCGCCGCTGTCTGTGTTTCCCTCCACGTCTGCAACTTATCACCAGAGTTATAAACTTCCAAACAGCGGCTATAAATGGAGAAAGGGCATGCACAAAGGCCAGCGGTGTTTTTATCAGATTAACTAGGCTTTACTAATCGAGAACCAGTTAAGGTAAGTATGGTGAAGTTAATTTTGTGAAGGTCTGTGAAGGGAGATTATAAAGACAGAAGGATTCAGACAAAAGTATCTTATCCTGAGTAAATTGAAGTGAATTGAGACCTAAATGGTGTGTGTGAACAGAGATGCATCTTTGTACAGTTGAGGCCAGACTCATGTTTGTGTACACTGCAGCGTATGCCTCTTTGATTCTCTGTGTGCATGTGTATATGTATTTCATAACTGACTGAATTCAAATGAAAGCACCATGCCAGCACGTTGGCTCTGAGTGTTGTGTATGTAATTTCGGATGACAGTCTCATCGTGTGAGCATGGGTTTAAGCAAACAGCTACATGCTGCTCAAAACACCCTCTCCACTCTTTTCCCTCTACAGTTTGCCATACATGCACTCTCTATCAGGGGAAAAGGGACCATGTGGGCTTGAGGGGGAAAAAAAAACAAATCATGTCCATGTGCACACATGTACATAAACAAACACATGGTAAACACATCAAATCAGCGATTGTAGTCATTTTTACCAGTGAGCTGGAACAGTGTCACCATGGAATGTTCCACTAGTGTTGTGGATGCTTGTATACTAAAACTAAGGATGTGTGAAAGTAAAATTGATTATTTGGGCCTACTACCGCTTTGGAAAATATGACCCACACAAATGTAATATAAGTGTTGCCTTAAATTGTTATATGCAATCCTCACTATTACTTATTTAAAGTTTTCCTTTTTTCTTTTCTTCTTTACATCAGCTTGCAGCCCTGGCACCTTCAAGTCCAAACAAGGAGACAGCTTCTGCTTGCCCTGTCCAGCCAACAGCCGTGCCAGCTCAGGAGCATCCAGTGTTTGCTCCTGTAGAAACGGCTACTACCGCTCAGACACCGATTCTCCCGACTCCCCCTGTACCAGTAAGTAAAGACCGCTTTGACCGGATAGCAACCACAAGTTTCAAAGTCATACTGATGAAGTTAAATGTTAAAATTCTTTGTAAAACAAGACAGAAATAGATTTATATTTTTTAATTCATACAGTAATCAAATGTATTGTTAGCCATAAAACTAAATTATTGACTGTGTCGTAAATATTCTCCCAGACTTCCTTCTCTGAATAGTGCTCTCATTGGCTGATAAAAGCCATCAGGAGTAGGTTCCCACCAGGCCACACGGATGGCAAACAAGTCTGCTTGCTTTCCCAACGTTATCCTAAACGTTATCATCCAACTCCTCCCCCGTCTGCCTCTCAGTGTAGTCTGTTCACGATGCTGCCATCCTGTTACAGACAGACAGTGGAGGATTTTTTCTTGTAGCAGTGCCTTCGTTAATAGCAACCACGTAGGAGCTAATTCATTCGCTGGTGAGGAAAGAAGAAGATCCTTTTTTCTGTTGCTGGGGTGGGGGGGCTGATTCTCCCACAGTGCAGTGAGAGATAAGGCTCCAGTAATTGGATAAGAATTGCCAAAGCTCTGCCAATAGTTTGACTCGCTCGTTCCCCCCAGCACTTTACACACAGACACACACTGGAAATGAGCATGCAATTTAAATTTGAACTGCTGTCCCTTTTTTTGGAGAACTGCTGGAAGAGACTCTTGTTATGTGGAAGAAAAAAATGTTGTAGTTAATGCATGAAAAATGTACTAATACCACAGCACAAGGACAATTCTTGGGTCTTGAATTGTGTTGAAAGCAGCTATGGAATAATGAATGTATGTGTATAATGATATGTAAACTGTGTTTTTTGCTGTATGAATCTCTGTCTATTGTCAGTATGTCTCTGTACTGTCACCAAGACAAATTCTGTAACACCTATTGTGCATGGAGATTAAATTCACTCCGATTCCAAACCTATTTTCCTCATCTTAACCACGCTTTACTTCTCTTTTGCAGCTGTTCCTTCTTCACCACGCAATGTCATCTCCAGCGTGAACGAAACCTCACTTGTGCTGGAATGGAGCGACCCACGTGACTTGGGTGGCCGTGAAGACATCTTCTACAACGTCATCTGTAAGAAGTGCCTGCCTGAGCGGGGAATGTGCTCGCGGTGTGACGACAACGTCGACATCTCGCCGCGACACCTGGGCCTGACCCAGCGCCGTGTGACTGTCCGTAATCTACAAGCTCACACGCAGTACAGCTTTGAGATCCAGGCGGTCAACGGTGTTTCCAACAAAAGCCCCTACACGCCTCAGTTCTCTACAGTGAACATCACCACAAATCAGGCCGGTAGGTGCAGCTGCAGCCTAAAAAAAGATGCAAGACAATGTCAGAGAATATGTTCTGCGCTTCAGAAGTAGAGATCAATTTATTGTATGCATGTAGGAGTGTGTTACATATTTCCATTTGAACAGGGATTGAGAAGGACGACATTCTTCTGAATGAGCTTAGAAAGAGACCTTTTTCACACGCCCACAGCATGCTCTGTACTAACACCACTGCAAATAGCAATAGCGAGGCAGTCTGCATTCAAAGTGTTGAACCCTCAGTATTCTAGCTGCCCACTGCTTCCAACCCACCACTCCTCCAGCCCACAGCAACAACAGTAACTAGGCCAAAGTTGCAATCAGTGCTTGGATGAAAAAATTATATTTACAGAAGACTGAAATACAGCTGATATATATATGATACATATATGTATATATATATATACATACAAAACACTAGGGTAGTAATGATACGCTATTGCTTGTGTTACTTATATTAAATTTCAGATGTACAATCTAAATTAAATTTCAGGGTTAATGATCTGGCATTAAAAAAGGTAGATAGGTATGTAGGTTAGTGAGAAGGTAGGTAGATTATTTTTGCACATTTCAGTTGGTTCAATTTACCTTAAATAACCTCAGTGCTGTTGAGCTTACTCTACACTTAAGTTTGTGTGGGTTGGTCTCTTTGTTGAGGTTCTCCCAGGGCTCTTAAGTTGTGCCTTGGATGTGTTTAGTCGTTTTGTTAAATGTACTATTCCTGCAGGTTTAGACAACACCAAGGATTATCCCTTGCTCCTTCCCCCATCATCTCTCGCCTGTCTCCATTGCGTTTTCCTCCGTTTTCAGGGAGGCCTTCTGTTTGGAGGTCTAAGACCCAAAGGCCCTACAGGACCCCGCATGAGGGCCTCATTGTTTTACAAGGGGTTCGGCACTGTCCTGACAGGGACCAATGTCCATCCGGGGTTGCTTGGGGTCAGTTGGGTGCAAAAAAAAGAAGTGATGGTATAGGAGGGGGCAAGAGAGCATCAACTGTGATCAGATTATCCCCCGGTGTAGTCCCAAGACCATCCCTGCATGTGCATTCACCTTTTAAGAAGCAAAATAAATACTAGGGCGGCGATAAGCCCCAGGGGCCACCTCCATGGTTACTCCGACGTCTTCTCCCGGAGGAGGGCCCCTAATCCCCTGGCTAGAGAAACCAGGGGATCTGCCGAGGAAGCATTGTCTTCTGGGGGAGAAAGGGAGACGTAGTGGGCCTTGGTGGATAGTATGGGGGAGGAAAGAGGCAGGGAAGGTTTAGGGCGCAAAGAGAGAGAGAGAGAGAGAGTCTGGCCACAAACACAGGCAGCCGAGGGAGAAAGGAAATGCAAGGGGGAGGATGAAATAACTAAAAATTAAGGATTAAATAGCTTGAAGTAAGGGAGAGGGACTAAGACTGAGTGGAGATGGAGGTCTGCATTAGTGAAAAGGAAGATGAAAAGTGAAGAGCTGAAGAGGACAGGGAAAATTAAAGAAGGTGATTGTGTAGGAAATAGTGACGTGAAGAATGTTATTTTTTTTAATAGAAGCTACAACTCAAGTTTGACAGCTGAAGTTATGAAACAAAAACTGAGTAGTTGGTAGACAGGAGGGAGTGTATCAGACATACAAAACAAGCCTGAACCTGGAAAAGAGGAAAGAGAGACAGAGAGGCAGACAACACTTGGCCATTAATAGGCACATGTGAACAAAGCATGAGACGCTCAGGTGGGTGGAGTGCCAATGTGTTTTATGCTCCGTTGTGAGTGTGAGTCCACCAATGCATGCATGTCTATTTATGGGCAAATTATATAAATGATGTCTAAATAAGTAAATAATTCATAGGATTAAACTACCAATGGAGGAAAGCATGACTGGCCCCAAAAAAACTTCCTCAATAGTTTGGAGCAAAAGTGCAGCAGTAGATTGGCATTAATGGAGTTGAATGCAAAAGTGAAAAGTCTGCATCTGTATGTGTGCTTGCCCCTGAGCATGCCTACAGTTGGTGTATGGTAAAGGGAACTACATGTACCAGAGACTTATCCATCAGTTTTTCAGTTTGATTCTCTTGTCACAGGAGATTTAGACATCCCCTCTCCCTCCCCGCGGACTCGGAGAGAGAATTTGAGCAATAGTGGGGAATGGTTCTGCATACTAACTATCGGCCAAAGCTTTTCACAAAGCCCACAGCCTAAGACTTTGTATGTGGGCTTCTGTGGACATACAAAGGGCATAGAATTTGAAAAAAATCATTTCATAGAAAATGATAACTAAAGCGGATTTCCCTTTATTTGTCTTGCCCTTTGTAGCTCCCTCTGCAGTGCCCACAGTTCACCTGATGGCGGCCACAGCGAGCACCATGAGCCTGTCCTGGCTGCCTCCAGAGAAACCCAACGGAATCATTCTGGATTATGAGATTAAGTACCATGAGAAGGTAAGCAGCAATGTAAATCAATGCCTCTAATTCAATCCAATTTCATTGACTTGCATGGTCTCTGTTTCATCTGTTTCTGTTAATGTGGAAAACAATGCCTCTGCTGATAAACACATGGTTGCAATGAGGCAAGTCACCATTTCCAATATTAGCTTGTGTGAGTCACATACTTATATCCCTCTTCCTATCACTCTCTCCCTCCTTCCATTTTTCTATTTCTCTCCTCCCAATCCTTTTCTGTACTTCTATTATGCTCTGCCCTTTTCTGAAACTCTAATTCCGTCTCTCCCTCTTGCCCTCCCTCTTATCCCGCATCCTCTCTCAATCCACGCATTACAAAAGTGCTGGATTTTCCAGGGGCCAAGAGAGTTGTGTCTGGATGCCTCGGAGAAAGAACAAAGGCACTCAGTGTATATCTGCTCTGTTTGTTGTCATATCTTCCTCCCATTGAATTAACACACTGGCTACAATATGTCTCTCTCCCTCTTGCTCTCGCTCTTATCTCCGCATTTCTTTCATCGGCCTGTGTGGTTAGATTGGTGTGTGAGGGAGGGTAGAGCATCAGAGAAGGGAGAACACAGGGGGCCACTATTTGGCATTGTTTTGATTACAATTGCTTCTCTTTGCCTCTGCAGGATCAGGGAGAGGCCATTGCTCATACCATGACTGCACAACGGAGCAACGCCCGCATTGAAGGTCTCAAGGCTGGTACACCCTATGTGGTACAGGTCCGTGCCCGAACAGTGGCCGGCTACGGTCGTTACAGCAGCCCAGCCGACTTCAGCACCAACTTGCAAAGTATGTTACTCCCATACCTACTTCATTACCCAGGGATATATTGGAAGATTTGTGGCTTAGTAGCAATACCTCTATAATAGTGCTGTGCAGACGTTTATGAACATAATGGAGGCTCAAAGGCTTATAGACCTAGAAGCTACTATGCCTATTCGTGCAAAAAGACTGAAATCCTTGTAGAGAATTTGACTTATGATTTGGTGAAAATCTACTCCGGGCAATCAGTCAAGGCATCACTTTTACTCTGTATCATAGTCATCATTAAGCAGACACAGAAAAGTAACTAAATAATCTATCTTGCAGTCTTCATAAATGCATTTATTAGTCTCAGGTTGCTCTCCATTGTGCTTAATAAAGCCTGAAGAACACAGGGGCATGGCTACTTATGTAAGCATATAAATCTGAAGTGGGAATGCCGTGAGAGGTGTAAAAGCTTACAGTTAGACTTACGGCAGAACACACAGTCATCAGCGATACAAATGGATTTCCGGCTGTGTGGTGAATGTTTGTGAGGAGTCCTCCAAGTAACCACTTTTTCTCTTTGACCCCTAAAGCCGACCCTCCAAAGTCATGGCAGGAGCAGCTGCCACTCATCGTGGGATCAGCCACCGCCGCCTTTGTCTTCATCATTGCAGTTGTGGTCATCGCTATCGTCTGCCTCAGGTCAGAATATACCTAACTCTATCAGCCTCTCAAAAAGTCAAAACCCGTAAAAAGAGGAGCATGTGTGCCAAAACATGTCTACGCATGACTCATTTACTGCACAATATGTCCAGCGAGGATTTACAGAAACATTTGTGGAAAATATTTTCCCTTCAAGTTGAACAAAAAACAGAGATAGCTACAAATGTCAACTTTGTTTGCATGTCCTCCAAACCACCACAGCAGAGTCTCAGCGGATTGCTGTGCCACCTGTGAGGCCACTGAATGTCAGATTAGCCTTTTGCATTTGTGAATAGTAAACAGCTTTGGCCAAAATGCTACTTTGCTCACTGGACACAGCATGGTGGAGCAGCTGTGGGGCCTGATAGGTCTGTCCTCATGGCCCGGCACTCAGAATCCACTGTGCGTTTGCCCGACCACAAAGAACCCAGATGTGGCCCTGTCTGCTGGGCCCAATTGACTGGGAAGATGCGAGCGGCTGCTCACACCTTTCAAAAAGCCTGACACTGCATCAGCTGGGTCTAACCACACTTGTGTATTCTTATACCACTCATTTGTCAAGCAGCAAATGCAGTGCATGTGTGTATATACGTGTGAAAGGTTGGCACCCACCACTGACTTGCGCCCACTGGGTTCCCTCCACAAGCCAGTTCAGGCAGCGGCTGACAAGCGTGGGCATCGGTCACGCTAGACTGAATAATAATCTCCCTTGCTACCCCACCTCTCCCTCTCGCTTCTTCGCTCTCTTCTATTTTCACACCGCTACATTGTGTCTCTCTCAGGGTCTTGGCTTAGCTGCTGCTCTGACTGCCACAGAAGAAAAAGAAGAAAATAGTAGTAATACAAATCACAGAGCTTTGGCATATTCCGGAACCGAATTAGAATTTGAAATAAGATGCAAATCACCATCGGGTATTATTGCCCTGGTTACTCGTTAGACAACAAAGGAAGCACATTAACATGTAATTTCAACAAGCCAGCCCCCTCGCTCTGTCATCATCTTTGCCACTCCCCCCTCCTCCGTGAAGGAAGATGAGGATACAGAAACAAAAAGAATGAAAAGAGAGAAGGGAAACAGTGGAAAAGGAAAGAGAGAATGACAGCAAGACAGAGAGAGTCCATGACGAGAAAAATAAGAGGCAGAAACACTCAGTGTGATGTCTGTAGGGCGAGTAAGCCGAGACAGCTGAGCTTGCTGTTTGAGTCTGCTTTTGTCTCGTTTGCTCATTTTTAAGGGAACCGAGAGTAAGTGGCTTTCACTTGCTGCTTCAGACAATGGTATGATATCTTTTTTGGTTTAGACTCTTGTTCCAGTCCCCCAAGTATGAATATTTGTACCAGCAGTCATTGATCCAATCTTTTGTTATCTACAGTGCATCCCTTGCTTCAAATGCTACAGCGTAGTGTGGCTATATCTCTGCAGACATTATTAGGGATCTGTTTTCTCCTCCCGCTTTTGTTCCTTTCCAGCATTTGCACCCTGCTGTGTGGAGCCACGTGACTCAGTTTGTGTTTTCATCTTTCTCAACAGAAAGCAGAGAAACGGTTCAGAGTCGGAGTACACAGAGAAACTGCAGCAGTACAGTAAGTCTCTTTGCTGAGATGCTCCTACCTCTTGCACTATTCACATTCCAAAAGCATTATTTCTATACTTCTGCTCAGTCATTACTACTTAGCGATGGCTCAGCATCCTTAACCACTAAATAATAGCTCACATATCATGAATTGGCTTCCAGTGCAATAATATAGCATTGATCTATCCTTTGTTGATAAAGAATATGTATTCAGACCTTTTCATACTGTTCAAATGAAGTGTGACGCCATAGATTCACTTTCCTGTTCTTGCCACTGAATCCCCTATAGTAACACCTGGAATGAAAGTCTACATTGACCCCTTCACCTATGAGGATCCCAACGAGGCTGTGCGCGAGTTTGCCAAGGAGATCGACGTCTCCTGCGTGAAGATCGAGGAGGTCATCGGCGCAGGTAACCCACCAAAGCTCCTGAGCTACAGGGGGAAGACTGCTAGTCACCTCCAGGCCATACCGTTAGAGGACTTCACACCAAGCGGTACTTTCACTCAATTCATCGCTAGACCTCTCCTTGCTCCTTCCCCCCCACCCCCCACCCCCCACACTCGTCATCTGTTAGGAACCCCTTTCCAGTTTTACAGATGTCTCCAGCACTCTAAAGCATAACTCTTTAAGTTAGCGTCACTCACAGTTTCAGCACCTTTAAGTTGTGTGCCATGCCATGTGCATTTAGAGTAGCTGCAATACCTTTTGTATGGGGGATTATTATTTTCACTTTATTTCCTTTAAACAGAGCCCAATCCTGGATTGAGAAAAATGCTATGTGAGGAAATTAATTTAGTTTAAATAATTACAAAACTGCAGTCATTTCCAAATGATTAAAAACTTGAATCTAATGGAATCAGATTTTGCACAATGCAAGACTACAGCCCCATACAGACAGGATTTGTTTCTCTAGGGGAGATGGCAATCCTGTCTGAGCGCACGTGTTTGGTTTGCTCTCTTATCTCTTTCAGTATTAATTACAGCCCTATTGTTTTTAGGGACAGTTGTTGGCCATTTCTAATTTGACTTCTTATACAGATAGATACTTTGTGTGTTAAAATATAACTATTTAGTATTTGCACATGAATAGATTTGACCAAAACCCATTACTTGGTTACTGACATATAGTTGTTATTGAAAGACCAGGTGGAGAATCTGACGCTACAGATCCTACATGTGTAGTAGCCTGTGGAGTGTGTTAGATTGTTCAAAGTTACCAAGGAGCAGGGCTAATATTTATCTCCTGCATCCCTGTGAAATATAGATTTCTGTCTGCATGGGGCATAAGATATAAAAACATTTCTTGTCCAGGAATGGTAGTCTCTGACCTTGCCCACCTTTTATTGTCTTGTCAACCTCTTTATTAAAGAGTGCTTCTACTGGATAACTACATGTAACCCCTGTTTTTGGCATTATGTGGTTGTGTCCCCTCCTTTAGAAACCCTCCCCAAATTGATATGTTGTAGATAAAAAAGTATTTTATGTTTATGATATATTTGATAGTAATATCTCTGCTCAAAAGCTGCAGGACTGTGCCAATTGAGGTTGAGTTTTCTTAGTATTGTACTGAGCCAAAATGGAGGACGTTGTGATGGCAGAGATGGGAGTCCCTACTACTGCTTCTGCTACTACCATTACTACTGCTACTACTTCAGTTCTTCTACTTCTGAGGCCACTACTTGAAACCCGTCGCTTCCCAGCATTCGCCTTCAAAGTGACGAACCCTCAACCCCTGTCTTCCCTTTCCCCCTCCTCTCCTCTCCCCCCTCCTCAATCCATCCCTCCATCCCTCCATCCATCCCCTGCCTACCTTCCCCTGACTTTCCCCACATCGCTCACATCGCCTGATTTCCCTTGCATTCTTGCACACGCTTGGTGTAGACTCTAAACGTAAAGCGTCCACCAGCCCCAGAACCCTCAAGCTTCTGTCTCCACCTATCTCCTCCTCCTGTGCCCGCTTCTATAGTCACTCTGAAGCATAGCACCCCCTTCCCCCCACCAAATACATGCCCCCCTCACCTCCTCTGTCCCCCTCAGCTTCTCACACTCTGTCACCCTGCTCTTACCATTTTTTTTTCACATTTCAAATGCGTTGTTTTTTTTCCACTTTTCATCTTCTCACATTTCATCATTATGCCTCAAACTCAACATGCTGTTCCTTTTAATCCGTAGCTTAACAGCACAAAGTCATTGTATGCACCCCCATCACCCCCATCCCTTGACACTAGAGTCCTGGCTTATCTTGCAGTTCCCTCTGTCCCACCCCTCCTGCTACCCTTCCCTGGCTCCTTGGTTCTAACCAGTTAACTGTCCCCTCTCCCCTCTTTTCCCCCACTCTCCTCCACTCTTCCGTCATGCCTCTCTCCCCTCCCTCTTTCTCTCTCTCTCTCCTTCTTTTGCCGTTTCTCTGCCTGGCTCACGTGGGCTCTCACAGGAGAGTTTGGAGAGGTGTGTCGCGGTCGCCTAAAGCTGCCTGGCCGCCGGGAGATCATCGTAGCCATCAAGACTCTCAAAGTGGGCTACACTGACCGCCAGAGGCGAGATTTTCTGTCTGAGGCGTCCATCATGGGCCAGTTTGACCATCCCAACATTATCCGTCTGGAAGGTGTGGTCACCAAGAGCCGGCCAGTGATGATTGTGACCGAGTTCATGGAGAATGGAGCACTGGACTCTTTCCTACGGGTGAGGAACAAAAAACAGCAAATTAGCCCATCCAAATCTGTTTTTAATTATCTCACTTTCTTTGGAGCCATGAAAGGTCTTCTTAAGCACTGCTGCAGAGCCCACAAGGGTTATCTGACATATACCGCTTTCAGGCGATTGGTGACATTTACAAAGAGCTCAGTCTCCAATGTATCACTGCCTCAAAGTCACATCATGCACTGTCTGCCAGAGAAAGGGTAAGGGAGGAACTGAGAATGGATAGGTAGCAAAGAGCAAGACGTTACAGTGTGAAGTGATATTAGATGAAAAATGCAGGAAAGAGGGCATATGCAAAGAAAGTACTGTAAAAGATGTTGAAAAAAAAATAAAAATAGGTAGGACAAATAAAGGTGAAAGGGAGGCTAACATATATTTCTTTGAACATGCAACCTTGATCTACCATCCAATCTATCCTTGCCGTTCTCTCTCTTCCTATGCCAGCTCAACGATGGGCAGTTCACAGTGATCCAGCTGGTTGGCATGCTGCGTGGTATCGCAGCAGGCATGAAGTACCTGTCAGACATGAACTACGTGCACAGAGACCTGGCTGCCCGTAACATCTTGGTCAACAGTAATCTTGTGTGTAAGGTGTCTGACTTCGGCCTATCCCGTTTCCTCGAGGATGACCCCACAGACCCCACCTACACCAGCTCCCTGGTGAGTCAGAGTCAATGTGTGTGTATGTGCTTGAGTTTGTGTATTCATGTTTGGAATCAATGTTTAAAGTTGCTACATGTACTGTTTTAACATCGATACATCACCAATTATGTTAATTGTAGCCCCTTTTACAAGTTAATCCACAGCATTGCCAAGTATGAGCGTATTCAAAAAATAGATCTGTGTCATGTCTGTTCCCATGCGACGTAACCATTATGGGTAGAGAGGGAGGTTTTTTTCTCACTGTGGATGGCAGGTGAAAGTGGAAAAAATAAGATCATTAAAAAAAATGCAGCTGAAACACTGTTAATCGCTGTATTTATTACATTTCGAGTCAAAATAGTACGTCCACTTTGATGGCTGTATTCATTTTTTTAACTTGTTCATACTGCTGCGTTGTTGGTAATGAAGCCGAATCAGCCTTACAGACATTTTGCAATATCCTTTGCCGACAAATTACTGGCATGTCTGTTATGAAAGACTGATTCTTGATCCTATGTAAAATTGTAAAATTGGCAAAGCAGGATACAGCAGTCTATGCTTCCTTCTGGGTCTGTTGACTGAAAGGGCTCTCTTCTTCCACAGTGCAACTCAAATAAAACCTTCTGGATATGTTACAATGGCAAGGAAGCAATGGTGTTATCTGTAATTTATAGTAATTTAACTAAAATGTATATATACTAATACGAATATACTGGGCACCTGAATCCAAGGAGATTAATAAAGTATCTATCTACCTAATGTGGAAGTGTTTTCTTTACACTAGGTGAGGTGATTGGTATTTCATGCCAGCACTTTCTGACAGAGTTCAATTTGTCAGATAGTTATATGAAAGGATTCTACGCCGGTGATAGATCGATGTTGAAAAATACAGTTTGTAGCACGTTAAATATTCTTCTAGCTTCACACGTTTGTACATATCATTTTCTAACCTTGTACGTACATGGTGTTTGGTTTGTACAGCATGCACCCATGTGTTGTGCATCAGCATTTCCCTTAGACTGTGTTTTTCTCACCCTCTCTCTCCCTCTTGTATGTGTGTGATTCTGTGTTTGTGCTCCATCCCTCCAGTATTTCATGCTCACCTACTCATTCGCATATCCACAGGGAGGGAAGATACCCATTCGCTGGACGGCTCCAGAGGCGATTGCCTACAGGAAGTTCACCTCGGCCAGTGATGTGTGGAGCTACGGCATTGTCATGTGGGAAGTGATGTCGTATGGCGAACGGCCGTACTGGGACATGAGCAATCAAGATGTAAGCTGATATGAGGCTATTATTCCATTACATTATGTGACATTACACTATATATTATTGATTTCCAAGAAATGTTATTCAGTTGAAATATCCAGCATAAACTTTTGCATTTTACACAAGAAGATATAAATGCATGTTTAAAATTGTAAAAGTTTTCAACCACTTCTGCCCAAAAGCCATACTCTCTCTACATACCTATACACAACTACCACTCAAAACTGATCTTTCTCTGTCCCTTATTTCTACGCATTCCCAAAATAATTTTTCTGTTTATCTTTGACTCCATCATTTCCCTCATTCATCCTCCTCTGTCCTCCCTCACTTGCTATTTCCATCAACCCATCTCTTTGATCGTGTTCCATCCTGCCTCTACACCGTACTCTGTGATTAGAGGTGATTGAGATTTCTCTATCGTCTTTTCTCAGGTGATAAATGCCGTGGAGCAGGACTATCGACTGCCCCCACCCATGGACTGTCCCACAGCACTGCACCAGCTCATGTTGGACTGCTGGGTCAAAGAGAGGAACCTGCGACCTAAATTCACCCAGATTGTGGCCACGCTGGACAAGCTTATCCGCAATGCTGCCAGCCTCAAGGTGGTCACCAACAGCGCACAGTCCACCGGGTAAGTGGTCATATGATTCTGATAGAAAAAAAGTATGTGGGTCACGTCAAGTTAAAATGTTGTATCTTGTGTATGCTCAGTGGAGCTGGTGATTATAGAAATCGTTTCTCTTAGTTGCTCTGGAAGTCCTTGATGAATTTTAATAAGTGGATTAGTGATCTTTGTAAAGGGCAATAATGTCACATTATGGTCATCGCATAATAGATATTAGTGCTGATTGCTTTCTAAAAATCTTCTATGGTCTTCTTAGGTCATATGTTGAGGAGACCTGCTGACTCTTGTGATAGATTACAGTAATAGGTCATTAGTTTATTGAATGAAGTCACTTGACTTTTCAGCCGGGAGAGTACTGGCAGAGCAATTTCATTTGCGCCTGAGCCAGAGCAACCGCGATAATGATTTCCATTGTGCAAATATTTCTTATCCAAGTTAATACGGTGTACGTGAGTCAGCTGTAACGATCTCTTAACTCCTTTAAAGTGCAGATTTCTCCCCATACAACTCTTTAATTCTCGCAAATGCAACCTGGGCCATTATGCAAATCCAAATTACCATCACTCAATACAGCCCTTAAAGCAACTCCTCCGCCAACTGGGAGCTTAATCAATGATGTCATATCTACATTTAGCTGCACTACCTTCCTCCACAACCTGTTTCCTGGAAAGAATTTGGAAGATAGAAGGTGGTGGAGTTGGAGCGATAGGGAGGGGGATGACCTACCTATATGTCCCTGCATCAGGGTCTTTCTGTCTTGAGGGAGGGCTGCAGACAATCCTGGTTTAGGCTCATGGGGGACACCAGGGTCTCGGTTGGCCACCAGAGTGACGTTCTTAGAAGATTAAGCTTGCGGTTAATTAGCTCGATTAAGGCGATGCAAAAAGAAGACGGGAGCGCCTTTTAATTAGCCACTAACGAGATTTTAAACGGGCCAGCGGAGAGGTGGCCTCCTGCCGACAAACCTAACAAGGGAGGAGTGAGAGATGATGCCGCCGTCCTGGTCGGCATTGAAGGGTGGCTAGAGGTTAGCTAACACTGTCTGGGATGAAAGTCCTTTGGTTGTGTGCGTTATGTGCACTTGACACGGCTGCATATTGCATTGTAGGCGTAAAGTGGAATGAGCAACTGAGGTTTGGTGATGCTAGGCTTCCTCCACCATCTGTGCTTAATTTCTACTGTTGAGTCTATGTTAAAAATGCAGACATTCCCACTCTCTAAACTTCTCTAAAATGCAGAACAGTTTAGACCTGACCCTTTGTTAAACAGTTGACAGTCCCAACCTTAGACCTTACATTTAGGCTTGGCCAGTAACTGTCTCACTAGCTAGCGAACAATACTACACAACTTTCCTGCTGTGTTTCTGTGTTTCTGCGTTTCTGCTTTTGGCTCACATGTGGCCAGCAATGGTCTGGACCCTTTTGAAGCCAACTTTAGAGGAGGACGACTAACAATACTCTATTAAGAGAAGCCAGGGTCTGGCGTTAACAACGGCCTGAGGCCTTGGGCTCCGAAGCACAAGCCTTATTAAAAATCCCTCCATCTACACCACTCAATGGAGCCTCTGTATCACTGTTATTAACTCCCCCTCCATGCCTTTTCTCTTTTCCCCCTCTTTCTCTCCCCATTCCTCTTTTAATTGTTAATGAATCTAATGCCATCAAAAAGGATGACAGGGATCAACAGAGCAGAGAGGAGGGGAGACAGTGGCGCTCTTTCTCTTTGCCTGCTCCCTCATCTGTTTCTCCCCACTCTGCTCACCACACCTCCCTGTCTCCCCCTCCACCATCATCTCCTCCCTTGTTTATCCGCTCCACTTCTCTCTGAGTTGTAGCACAGTTTTATTAAAACTCCCAAGGTGGCCTCTCTATCTACAGCATTGATCAGCCCATGGGTTACTTTGTTCTTTAAAAAGGCCCTTTAGGGCTGTCAACAGGTGTGCAAGAACATGCACAACACACTCCAACACATTTTCAGGAATACACACATGAAGGTTTGTGAGTAACTCCTTCCATTATTGCCAATTCATGCAGGTTCATGAGTCAGTCCTACCATGCAGTCACACAAACACGTAAACGACATCTGTGTTTACATTCCACAGATATCATGAAGCGTTTCCCCAAAATGCATTTCCACCTCTGTGGGATTGTGTTACCCTTTTGTCTAACCAACCTCGAATGACGTTCCTGTAAGAACATGTGCATATTCAATCAAGAACAATGTACATTGACGCATACCATTTTATAACTTACTAGTTAAACTTTCATACAGGGAGACCAAATCTGGAAGAAGAAACACATGTAAAGGATTTAAACCACACTTGCATGTGGTTTGAAAGTGCAACTCAGTACAAACTCTCAGATTGAATATCAAGTGGGATTTGTTTTTCTGTTTTGTCAGTCCCCATGCAACACAGTGACATCTCACTGAAACAAGACAAACAGGAAGTGAGCAATCCAGACAGTTTTAGGGAAACATGGCACATTCTTACATCACTGATGCTGCCAGATAAATGCATTCTTAATTAAGAAAAAATATCCACTTTGTTACTATGGCAGCTAATTGTAACTATGGCAAATTATTATAGTTTCTGACTTTGAAATCTGATGTGGTTCCTTGTAATATTTCAATGTGTGTAGTCAAGATTTGACATCTGCTCACACACCACCTTGCCTCATCAGCATCCACCACCCACCACCCAAGCCTCCAGCCAGTCTCTCCACAGTCATAAAAGTGACCCCCCACCCACCCCCCTGCACACAACTCCTTACATATGGAGGAGAGGAGAAGAGAGGAGGAGAGCTGGAGAAATGGAGAGGTGGCGCTCAGTGGGGGGCGTTTGGGGGTGAGGTTGGCCGGTAGAGGCAGTAGAGTGACGACCTTAACCCTCTCTCTCTCTCTGTTTCTCTTTCTCCCTCCTCCCTCCCCCATTCCCCAATGTAGGGTTTCCCAGCCCTTGCTTGACCGCTGTGTGCCAGACTATACCACTTTCACCACTGTGGGGGACTGGCTGGACGCCATCAAGATGAGCCGCTACCGTGACAACTTCGTCAATGCCGGATTTGCTTCCTTTGACCTGGTGGCCCAGATGACAGCAGAGTGAGTGGAGAGGGAGTGGATGCAGCTAATCAGCCATAAATTGATTGACTGTGCTGAGTTTGAGAACCAAATTTGTGTTATACAGATTGACCTTGAGGGAATGAAACTGGTCTCATGGCGAAATTAAACATGATAAGATGTGGAAAAGAGGCTCCGATTAGACATCAAATTAATAATGGATGTAAAGAATAAAAATGAAAGCACAATATACTGTATATTCGGTGTGCCACGAACATGAATCATACCTTGAAGACATGCTGTATCATGCCATCTACTGTTATGTGTTCCAGCATTTATGTAGACATAAAGAATACTATAGCTTAAAAAAGGAAAATGGAAGATTTACTGGAAAAATCAATCAGGATAGGTTTGCTGGATTATGTAATCACGAGGGGACTAAAAATAATCACCTGCTCCAGAAGCTTATACACAATCGACAGATGCACAATTTACCAGAGTAGAACAATTTTTCAGCAAGCACTCGTCGCTGCTTCCTGAACTACGATCTCCAGTTGACCTTGACGATCATCCACCTTCTGCTGTGTTTACCAACAGGAAATGATCTAATGGAAGTCATGGAAATTGGAGGCCAGAGATGATCAAATAAATGAATTACGATTATAATGATAAATAAATTATCCTCATTAGCTGCATAATAGGCAATGGAGGTGGGGGTAATTTGTTTCAATTTGGCCAGGCTGACAGGTGTGGTGTACTGTGGTTCTCTGTTGCCCTTAATGGCCAGTAATTCCTCTAATGGTTCCCATTTATTATCATTTCATCCTCCATCGCTGCACTGATGGGGGTGGCGAAATGTGAAAAAAAAAAAAGAAAAACACCATTTATTTGTGTGAAATTGCGGTGATGCACCCTTATTTGGCTTTGGAGAGGCTGGATGTGCAGTGTGTATATGTGTGTGTTAGCACACGCACGTACTGTATGTGTATGTGTGTATGCGTTTGCTTGCTCATGTGTGAGTTTCGGCGCACACTTTTGTACTAAAATGGATGGGGCCACAGAGTCATTGAGACAAGCAGAGTATATGGTGTCTGTGTGTAATATTAGATTAACCAGTATTTGGGTGTGTGTGCGTGTGTGTGACTGAACGGAGAGGACGCAGACTGTGGCAGAGCCCCAACAGTTAGCTAATCGCTGCCCCAGACGCCGTCCGCTCTCTTCTATCGACTGGGGAAATCAAACAAGCGAGCGGAAAAGAGAGGTTCTCATGATATAATTGTACAGCGTTAAACAAACAGGGCCACGATGATTAGATTATGCTGACTGACTAATGACGGCCAAAGCAGGTGCACTCTCCCAGGCCTTTTCTCCCAGGGTGTAGTAATGTCAACTTTACAGTATGTCAACATTTCACATTTTCCCACTGCACCTTCAACTTACTCTAAAGATTACACCGTAGCTGCTGTAAGCCCTCGGCTATAAGACTAATTTACACTTGCCAGTCTTATTTGCTGTATAGTTTTTCCTGGATATTTTTGAGCAATGAGGAATGTGTTTTGCAACAGTGGCTGAGCTAAAGCTGATTTACTGACACACAGACCCATTCTAAGTATGAATGACAGGCCCCTAACCGAGTAATCTGTTTAGAATGTTGCAAAAAAAAAAAAAAGATCTTCTGCTTCGCCGTTTCTATAGCTAAGTGGCAGGCTGGTGTGGACTCTGTGAAGCCTGCCAGCTGCCGAACAGTAGCTAGGTTTGCTCTTTAATCATTAACTATCACATTATGGCTCCTTGACTCTCCTCATCTTGCCCACCTGCCAGGCAACAGAAGTATATTGCATTCAGACCAACATTCACTATAGCTGGATGAGTGTTCCCATTTTGTTGACTTACCCTCTGAATGCCATTTTATGGGTGATTGCCAAGGTGCTGCCCATGTTCGCACCTGGTTGAGCGTGTGATTACTTGTAGGTGAAAAGTAAAATTTGCACTTCAATTTTGAACATGTGATGTTTGCCTACTTTTTTTTTATGACTCAGCCACCTGTTCTTATTTTCTTCTCACTCCACAGGGACTTGCTGCGGATAGGGGTAACGTTGGCTGGCCATCAGAAGAAGATTCTCGGTAGCATTCAGGACATGAGACTACAGATGAACCAAACACTTCCTGTCCAGGTGTGAGCGTCAGGACGAACAGACCGATGCAGTCGAAGGACAGCCAGACAGGAAAAGGGGGGGAGGAACTGTGCCAGAGAGAGCCATTGGAAAACCCTAGCTGCCTGACCCATCTCTGCCAATTAGACGCTATGAAACTGGCTTGCAGTGCCTCTGACTATTTTTTGTTCACGTTATTTCACTACCACTTCCATTTCCTGTTCCTGCTTTTTTTTGTTATTCCTCATTGTTTCCTTTTCCATCCAATCAGAATTTGTGTGTTTTTGAAAGAGGAGGAAGAGTTACCCCCCTTATATTCCATGCGTGCCTCACCAGCTCTGGTGTGGGTTGACGTTTGCATGCATGTGTGTTTTAGTGAGGTTGGCCTTAGCCCTGTAACTGAAATGTCACGCTCTGATCCTCACTCGAGAGCCCCTCTCTGTGACCTCTCAACCCAGCTTTGATGGACGTGATACATAGTAAGGAATGAACGCCCTGGTATAAAAAAAAGAAGTGGACGAAAGGTTCACACACAAAAAAACAAAAACAAAAAGACGAAACAAAAAGCAGAGGTGTTTTGGACCCACAGGAGATAGAGGACAATTCTTTCCCTGATAGAAGTTGTTTTACTGTGCACGTGTGTGTCGTTCTCCATCTTCATATTGAAGGTGTGTAATGTAAAAGGGCACTTGCTGGAGAAGGGTGAGGTGGTGGAAGAGGATATATGATGGGCTGAGATCAGAGGTCAAGGAGATCACAGGGGTCAAATAGGTCAAAGGAGGGCAGTCACATTTTTGGACCCTTGTTTTGGCCGCTGAATCATCAGAAGGTCACCAGATGCCCTCTTCACCCTGACCTGAAGTGACTCAGGATAGCTCCAAAACTTGGGATCACCTGCTCATCAAGTGTGTTTTTACAGATACAATGTTTTATTTTTGTTTGTCCACAAACATTTTTTTTCTTTCATTTTCTTTGGCTTTCTTACACATTTTTGGGAGATTTGTGGTTTCAAAATGTCCGGTCAAACCCTAGTACCCCCACTCTGGACACTTAATGTGATTAAGGGGAGACAAGGACTGTGGCAACACTATAGAAAGACCACTCGGCCTTTTGTGTGCGTTTTTGTATGTGTGCGTGCACATGTGTGCGTATATGTGTGATTAAGTGTGCTTGGATGTGTGAGTATGTCAAGTTGCACACAAGTATACTGTACAATACAGCTTCCGCTATTTGCCACCATGGAGAATTAACGCATGAACTGAACCATGACAAGGAGCAAATATATCTGAAACAATTACGCTATATTCTGTGGACAACTGTTGAACATTCTTTTTTATTGAATCCCAAAAAATGAACTTAGGGGATATATATATATATATATATATATATACATATATATATATATATACACACACATGCAGAAACTGAGAGAAACCATGATGGACACCTTACTTTCTACGTACTATTATCTGGATTTAGAAATAACCAACATTTTTGTTTTAATTTCTTGACATCCTGCCCTATGTATTTATTTGTACCTCGCCCACCAACCCCCACTCCCCACCAACACCCAGATGGACTGTATTTGGGAAGGACTTGAAACAATCAGAAGGAAGATAAACTCCAAGAGGATTCACCTTATGAATTGCTGATTATTAAACAAAAGAAATTGCATATAAATTGGATATTGTATTTTTGTTGTTGTTCTAAACAGCCTGTACATGTTTTGTAACAAAAATACGATAAATAACAAAAGAAAAATGGTGTTTTGACAAAATGGAATTGTTGTTGTGACATGTTTGATTCAGAGTGAAATTAACAGAAAGTAAAGTAAGAAAAGAGAGAATGGATAAAGGAGTTGGAGAGGAAGAGATGAACAACACCCATGGTTAGACAACATGTCACCCTTTTGTTCTCCGCCCATTGTTGTGCGACTGTCTGTGTCGGTGTGTTCAAGTTTGTTTGTGCCAAGTGAACTGGATATTATGCTTCCCCAATCCATTCTCATTCATCTGTGAAGCACTTAGCAGTTCTTCTAGGCACATTTCTAGGCTTACATAATTATTAATTTCACCTATTTTCAATCACCTCCAACAATGGGATCCTCCCAATCAATCTTATGTCGGACTGTTAAGGAGTTATTAGGAGGATGGTCCAAAGCTGATGCAGCCTACCTGCCAATCATTTCAATGACCGTAGAGGCGGAGCTCCATTGATAGACCCGCTGTTTGCCCTCCTGCAACAGGATCCTCATCTGAGTCCAGAGCTGTCAAGTGAAACCTATTGGTCCTTGTCCGTCAGGTCGATTAATGCAGCAGCCAATCTGGCATTACGAGGATACGAGCATGCAGTGAGCGCAGACATACGGCTGGCTGACCTATCATTATCTCTATTCATTTCCTGTCGGGCCTGCAATCATCCTGTCTCAGCTCAGGCTGCTGCGTGATTAGTACAGTGCAGGATCAACAGCCCTGGCACGCAGAAAGCCAAAATCTGCAGACCACCTCATCCTAAATGATAGCAGCTGCATCACGGACGCTATACTATTTGCACTTCTAACAGAGGGGTGTTTAAAGGTGTTTGAATTAAAGGATGGGGCTGCACCCCTGGTGTGATCTTCCATACAGTCTCCATATTGTTTGGGTTGGAGCTGATCAATGCAATATGTGAATATTATTAGTTAGGTGTGTAATGATAGCGCGATGTTAGCGGCCATGCAGTGTGTCTTCCCATATTACTTTTGTCAGCCTCTCTCATGTCCCTTCTAAAGCCATGGAGGGTATTATGCAAAACAACAATGTGTTTCCAGTTTTATATTGTTTCATCTTTTTCCACAGACGGATGTTTTCACTACTGCTCGTACACTCTGCAAAGGGCTTACTAACCCGTAACATGTGTAGTACAAAATCAAGTAGTAATTTAACTTTTGTGAACACAAACTATACATGAAGTATCATATCCTTAAATTGTTGTCGGCTCAGATCTTTACTACAATGGCTGAAGGTCAGAAGCGCCGGTAACGTCAGATTTGTTATCACAATGAAAAAATGTAATAAGAGCCTTTTAGATGAGCAAACATCTGTCTTGATATTATTCGGCAGAATTATTTCATTTCTCCCCAAAGCAAAACATAATTTTGTTCGGAAAAGATTGACAGAGTCTATTTTTTTAGACGAGAAAAGACCAGAATTAATGCAATCAGAAGCTCACTTTCACCTAAAGTCTCCCGGGAATATACAATAATACTCCCAGCGGCCCTCAGCTCAATCATTTAATCAGCTAAGCCCCTCTGTTGCAAAGTGGCATGTGGCACCAAAAAAGACACAGCTGATGAGCATAAACATAAAGCAGGGGGGGCATATAGGAGCTAAACACAATCAGATGGCAGACAGTCCCACTCTTAAAAATGTCAGCGCTTTGGAGCTTGCATGAACTATTGATGAGGTGCACATGGTGCGCTGAGGTCTGGAGTTGTGTTCACTAAAGTCAACCGGCCGTGAGTGATGAGCTCAACTGGCACTGTTGCGCATCTTAAAATGATTAAACTGCTCCCACATCAACTGCAAACAATTATTCTTTAACTGGATTTTTCACACATTTGTGGGAGACTTAAAATTCACATACAGGAAAGAAACTTCTGACTGCACCCGTTGCTGAAATTAAGATAGACTGATATGTTTAAGTGTGTGAGAGAGTGTGTGAAATAAGAGGATAGCCATTTTTTATTACAGAGACACTTTGATCAGCATAGTTTAGCCGTTGTCAGATGTGGTTATCTCTTCGTGTGCCAATAGAATTCAAACTTTCCCAACATTCCTTCCAATGTTCTCTCCCTCTTCTGCATCCTCCAAAGACCGTCAAACACACCCACCCGTCCCGAAACCCCATCAGTTACAACCTCCTAACTTTATTTTCTTCAGTTGTCTGTTTTAAATAAATATATACAGTACTGTCTTTTCTTCTATCTTCTAACAAGCTCACTCCACATCTGTCTTTTGGTCGCTTTTGAAAACCCCCTCTTCATACAAGGAAGTGAGATGTTTCAGAGAGTACTGTGTGTGTATAGTGATCTGCGAAAGGGACGGAGTAAAGCGTTGAGAAATGCAATTGTTAATTCCTCTTTGAAAAGCATTAAGATGTATTTTAATGCTGCAGACATACACAACAAATTACTAAAAAAATGATGATGCATTCTTGTAGAAATATTTTTAAAATACCCTTTTGCAATTAAATTATTTAAGAAATGTGACCCGATCTCCTGAGTCTTTATGTTGTGTTTTGAATTGATAATTTATCCATGTGGACTTCAAGTATATAGTTCTTCCATGAGGTACAATGCCAACACATAACCGCACACACGTTATCCAGTCGAGTAATGCTGCTGGACCTTCAATACAAACACATTCACTTTACTGTTTAAATGTATGGCCGTCTCTCACTCCTGTAATCATGATCAGAACTGTATGTAGTTTTTCAGCAGTTATCACAAGACCATTTATTATTGATGAAGTGGCACCAAAAGGCCTCAGTTCAGAAAAACATACCACACTCCCAGATTTAACTCTGCTTATCACTATAAATGCGCCGAGTGTACCTGTAAGAAGAAATTGTTCATTTTTCATCCAAAGCTCTGTGATTTGATGTTTGTCTTTCAAAAAGGTTTAGCCTGCATCATTCTCCTTGCCCTGGAAAAGCCTGAGGGTATTCAGAGTAACACTGTCTGGAAAAATATCTTTTTTAATGCTGTCTTTCATCATTTATAGCTACAGGCATCTGATGAATGGATATTGATCCTAGGGAGAAGTTACCCCAGAGTTCATCTATTTCTAATGCTGCTTTAGTTGCCAAGTTAAAGACCACTATCCTTAAGTATTTTGCCAAATTTAGCTGCGAATAGCATGAGTCAAATTGCACATCTGACCAGAGGAAAAGGAAAATGTAGCTGGCTAATTCCAAATCAGATCCAATTTCACAAAAGTTACCTTAAAAACTGGCTCACAAGTTTGCAAGGCACATTGTCAAAATCAAATCAAAAGGTTTGCAATCCACAGAGCCATGCCAATGCCATGCAACACTAAAGCTCCCCATATTGTCTTTCAAGCCCACTAATTTATATGAGCTCCTCTCATCTCTGCAGGCACTGAGCCAACAGTCTTGTTTTTCCAGCAAAAAAAGGAAAGATGCTCAGATCATAGATTCTACCTCATCCGCCCCTCACCTTGTCCCCTGGCTCCCCTCTTCTCCCTCTCTCTGTCCAATTAAATACAGAGCCTTGGAACGGTTGGTCTCGGTGTCTGGGTAGGGCAGATATTTTTGAAGCGCTCCCCCCCCTAGATGCGCTCGGAGAACTTTCAACAGAGGATTATGTGGGTTCTTTTTGTGTTGCAGTAGGCAGAATACATTTTATCTCTCATCTCAGACTCAACTTCACAACTTTTCTCCACTGTTGTTGTCAGATGATGGTCACACTGTATTGAAGGTCCAGCAGCATTTCATGGACAAATAATCCGCATTTTCTTGGCACCACTTTGGCAGAGGAAACATAATGTAAAGAAACAAAAATAACCATGACTACTGCATGTATCCTGAGACAGATTTGGGACCACATCATCGGTTTTGAGGTGTTTTGAATAACCCAGATAGCGGGTGCTCGATACATAGTATAATATGTCAGTTTGAGATAAAATATGGACCAATGCCAAGATGAACTAAAGCACTGTATACCTCTTACATTCACATGTGATTCACTTTCACACACAGTCACATTACTCCAAGCTGGAGAATATTGATTGTATGCAGGCCTGTTTCATCAAAATATGCCATATAATGTGAGGGGGTAATATTGAGACGTCAATTAAGATCAATTTCTTATCCCTTCTCGGTCAGTGAGGCGGTATTAGCATAAATATCGCAACGCATTAGCATGTCTTAGCCACATGTCGGTCAGGACGAGGATCAGTGCGAAACATGATTACACAGACGTTGGAGAAAAAAAAGAAGAAATCCGCTCCCTCAAACCCTCCTCACCCACTCCTTTCCCTCATTTCCACAGCCAAACTCTGTCTCTCTTTATTCTCTCTTATTCCCTGCAGACGATCCCTCACTCACCCCCTTTTACGAGCTCCCCACGAACACCCCCACACCCATTCTCTGTCTACTTTTTCATCCTCTCCTATCTCTTCTGCCATAATCCCCCTCTTTCACTTTAGCTTGGCACAGCTAATTGGTCACGTCGGTCCTGTGACATGGGGACCTGACATAATTGCTGGACAAATAGCGAGGCATTTAGCTTCGGACCTGTCTCAGCTAAGCTGTACACAGACACCAGCCGACCGGAAAGCCTAATTACCACTCCGACCCCGCAACTTGCTAATTGGCAAATACTTCCAACAAAGAGGTATATGTGTGCATGTGTGTGTTGGTTTGCATCTTTGTTTCTTTCCTTTAGTTAAGGGTCCTATGAAACAAACGACATCAACAACAAAAAAATACCACAAAAAAAAATAAGCAATGTGCACGATATGAGTCATCAGAGAGATTTGCCTGCAGGAGTTACAAAATGTGTCACTAATTTCCTCATATTGCGTTTCTAATGGTCATGGATATTTATTGTTGTTGGATTATTTTGCTGTTTGTCATGACGATGCTAATTAAATGTCCTGTTTGATTAGCTTAGCTCATTCCAGACTTTCTCCACACACCATGCATTTGTTCTTTTACTCTCTTTTTTTATACCACTCTTCAACACCCCCACACCATCTTTCCAACACATGCTCTTTCTGGCAGACCTGATTGAACTGATTATGCTTTCCCAGGGTTTTTGGCATTTGATTAATTCCTGTTACTTTAACAATGGATTCATTATGTTGCACCAATATGGGCTTGATTTTCCCTTTATTTGTTTAGGCCTTTTAGCCAGACATGACTATACATAACTGAAACATTATTAGTTCTTGTTTCGCAATTGTATTACATACCATAACTAATATAAGTCATTTTTAAAAATAGTCGAGTATTTTGAACAGAACAAATGCTCAATTCCTAATATATATATATATATATATATATATATATATATATATATATAGTAAATATTTAGAAAGTGGGAGAACGAGTTTTTCCCTTCATCGAATGCTCCCGATGGTCGCTTCCATTCAAAAGAACATCACAAAGGATTATCCTTTTGCAAAACCCCTGAAATATTCGACCACCCGCTCACATCGCCCCCTTCCCCAAAAAAGGGGACCCGACCTTTTCTGCACCAGAACAAGAATCCTATTGTTGGGTGTTTGGGTGCAGCTGCATGGTCTTTCTGTCTGATGAGTTGAGTATGTCTGCCAGGGAAACAATATTCAACAGGACTGCGGCTGGGTAACATGGGGTGACCTGGAGTTCACGGTCAAAGCTGGACAGTTGGTGGGAATGTGTCACATGTGAGAGGCATGGCAGCCTTCAGGTACAGCAAGGCCATTGAACAAGCACATCAAAATGCCGCTGTGGGAAGATAAGATGTTCTCATGGCGGCGTTTATCAAGATAGAGCCTTAATTTACTGAAAACAGAACGTAATACCAGTACCATGATGCATAAATCACATGGCCTAGAATGAAACCGCACTAACGTGGGCCTATACGCAAGGGAACAGAGCTCACACATAGAGCAATGCATACATGATGCTCGGCGAGATAATGATCCTGCTTGTTTTCAGCCCCCTGCTGAGCTTGTATCCTCATCATAGTTCAGCAGACGTCTAGCAGTGCAGTGTCATTATGCTAACCAAAAACATAAATTATCTCAATATTGCAATGTGAATCTGTAGCTATTTAAATTTTATTGATAGGGTTTAGACTATAAACTCAAGGATCGGGACCAATCAATCCTTTAATCAGCCAATTCACCTGTCTGAAGGTAGCCTTTTGTTGATTCCATGTTTGTCTGTTACTTGCACTAAATGCAAATTAACAACAATCATTCTTAGTTTAGCTGACATTATTATGAAGAATTATATCCCAAAAAGCATCTGCTGGCCCCTATTTCGTTAATGTGAATAATCGCGCTGCACCATCGATAATCTTGCTGAACAACTAAAGATAATTAATAGCTTGTGCTTTGCACACTTGAAAGACGGTTGTGACATTGCCAAGTCAAGGTCATTTTCCTCTCCATTGGTGTCATCGGTAGGCATGAAGGGAAGGGCCTTGTTCCTGCCTGACATCTCATTAACTGCTTGTCGATATTTATCAGTCTTAATCAGAGCTGTGGCAGGTCTGGTGTGATTACTTCCTGGGTGTGAAAGCAATCACACCTCGTCCTCCCCACTGTCCTTGATTTACGGAAACAGTCTGGCATGTTTGAGAAAGTTTGAGAAAAAAAAGAATATAGAATTGAAAGGAGCACATTCCCAGCTTCTGCCTTATCTCTCCTTATTGAATACATACCGCAAAAGATAAAATGCATCAGCATCCAAGCTTGGCAATAATGACAGACTATTTGTTTTCTCTCTTAAAAATTCAGTAGAGGGTTGTATTATTGTGCGTCCACAACAAATGGGGGAGTTTAGAAAACTGTCAAGATTTTACATCACATAAATTACCTTTTCACAGGAATTCTTACCTCTACATTCGCAATGGAAAGAATTATTGCACTGACTGTTTCCCCCCATCAAAACACATATTTCTTTTGTCTGTAAAATCATATTGTCCACCTTAAAAGATATTACCAAAATTAGTTTGTGCATTAATTCGACTGAGGTTAAAATATGGTTAAAATATCATAATCAAACAAGAACAAGATATCACAGAGACTGACGATAGTATTTTTGACATTTTTTCCTGTTCCCTCAAAACACAAGAAAACACCCAAATATGACGTCTAAAGCAGTTGATAATAATGCCATCAGGCCATCAACGGGAGGAAAAATAATCCCCTTATACAAACCATAGCATCAACAAAGGAGACATGCATGAAAGAAATATAAACTTTGCCATTGAGAGGTGATAGACAAAAAGACAAACAATTGAACTATAATCTTTCAGGAAAAACCTGTTTCATATGTGGACTACGGTTTTGTTGAAACAAACTTGGGCAAATTGAGATTTTAATAACTAAAACAAACAATACACCAGTTTATTGAATAAAAATGGGGCAAATTCATTTTTTGTTCACACACAAACTATAATCTTTTACATCTACCATCAGGTGTCCAGTCTTACCCCTTGACCACACTAAGGACCTCTAACAAGTCCAAAGTGAAGCAGCCTAATGTCAGAAGGCAGGCAGACAAAGGCGAGACAATGGGGGGTGTTGGCTAATGTGCAAACATTCTTGTGGGCTGTGCAGCTGTGTGGTTTCATGCGTGTTTTTATGTGGAACCAAGTGTCAACTCATTACGAACTCAGCTTCACCTCTCTGCGCCGCCAATGACCTGTAAACAGTACGAGTCGCCCAGAGTTGTCATGAAACAAAGACGGAGGGTAAAACACAGTGCAGCTTGAATGTAAGGCGAACGCAGCGGGAAAGCCAAAGCGCTCTCCGTTCCGATAAAATAAGATGAATCATGAAAAGTGGGACATCGTCCGCTTTCACAGATTAAGAGACTGGTCGTGTTATTAATTTCATTTTTTTCTCTTTTTGCCGTTATTATTGTTGCGTTTGCTTTGCGACGCTACACCAATCGCATCACCCGGCTCAGCACCAATCACAGCCACTCACGCACAGCAGAGGATTTTGATTGGATATGTGACCCCGCCCGCGGCGAGTCACTCGCATCATGGCGGATGGGGTCATACAAAGGCCAGATCGAGATGCATCTTGGGTAAAATATGTTCTTTTTTTCCGAGGCGGAGGGCAGTTGTGAAAGGAGAAATGTAGGACAGCCGGTAAACAGAGAAGCTATCATTATGTTAAACTAGACACAGATTTAAATACACTAATCAGACATTCACGCTTTAAGGATAGTTGTTGCTCTCATGCTACATCAGCGAGTGTTGTGTTTAATAGCTGTGTTGAGACAAGCCTAAACACACAGTGCTCACATATCGCTCATTAACAAAGATTTGCATCAAGCCTAATTTAGCAGAGTGTGCTATCAGGGTGTAAATGGTGTCCAATGAAGAACTATAAAGGCTTTCAATAGAGGCATAGTTAGCAAAGACAATTGCCTCTCATTACATTCTAGATCGTTAGAGCCGTGTCATATCAAACACATGGAAAACGTGAAATAAAAGCGATGCTCCACACATCAAAGGCTGCCCATAAACTCAGTTTCTATAATAAAATTAGAATGTGCTAATTTGTGGGGCAGTATTATCTTGTAGTATGTTGCAAGTGGTAGAAGAGACTTTAAAGGAAATTGCTTGTAAGAACATTTTAACAGCAGTGACGTCCTGTTCGTTCTACCCTTAATCCTTCTACCCTTAATCCTGCACCTAATGGTTACTGCATATTGGTGTTCAATTATAGACAAAGCTTTAATCCAGTGATTTTCAGCTATTGTACAAGGTATGTAACAATCAGTAATGTATGATTATCAAGATGAGTTCGGTAACTAAATTCACATTTTAGTTCTTCAGTTATTTCGAATTTTGACGTTCTCTGAACTGAAGTATCTTTGTTGATGGTTGTGATTTTTGCATCCTTCAGATGGTTGCACCTGCATTGGACAGGTAACCGTTGTGTGTCCCTGTGACTGTGTGTGGTCATACCTTTGGCTGTTCATTTTTACTTTCATGTCTTCATACTCAGCTGTGCTTGTCTTCAGAGGAGCCGTTTTTGCTGTGTTGACATATGAACACCATCCCTCCCTGACAGGAGCAGAAAAAAGGATTAGCAGCAGGTTTAAAAAAAAAAAAAAATCTAGACATGCTTGACAACAACAATACAAGCACACCTCCTAGCACACATGCTCCAGTGGTCTCGTGTGATGTGATAAAAACCATCACACGAGAGGCTGAGAGGCATGGCAGACAGTTGAAAGACATGCAGCGACACAGCTCAATTCAATAGCTATCACTTCTCCTGGTACACTGTCTACCACTGAGTTTAAAAAGAAGCAGCACCTGGAAATTGTTTCAATAACACAAATGTAAATTTATTATGGCACATTATTCAATTGATTTTATTTCCACAGACAGTATTCCCAGGATTGTGTAACATTTTATATTTTACTTTGATTTTCTACAGTGTTGTAACCTTGACTATGAATATGTCATTTTTACGGATTTGCCTTATAGCTGCATGGCAATTAAAGGAAACATCCACCTTTGGGCTCTCTCACAACGTGTTTAATGCAGCAACTGATCAAGTTAATGTTTAATTTAAATGGGTTTTATATATTTGTGTACCCCCATCCTCAACCTTCTGCTTCAGGTAGTGATTCAGTCCAAGTCACTTTGCAATTAGGTATGGGTTGCACATGTTCCCACAAAAGTCTGTCTATTATTCATTAATTTTAGTTCCCTGCAAGCCCACCACCAAATACCAAGGTACATACATTCCAGAATTGCAAGTATTTGTTTTTCTCAAACAGTAATTGGTTGGATTTTTTTTATAAGAACGGAATGTCACACACACATTTCCTAAGAGCTGACCCTAAGAGCTATTTTTGTGCCACCAGAAACAAAGAAATCGCTGCTAAATCGCTCCGCTTAAAGCACTTAGAGGGTCACGTCTCCTTGCTCAAGGGCAGAAAAATAGAAAGGACAGGTTGAGTTTGAAAGGCAAACAGACATTTCATTCACCTTCCTGTTTAGACATTCCAAATCTGTTTGAACCGCCGACCCTCTGGTCAAAAGGTGTAGTTCTCTCACTGTTAACTTGCTGCTGTGTGTAGTTGAGATAATGTGACCGTGGTTGCTGGCTGAGCCGATTTTTACCTCAGGACAAACACCCTCTCACTGGACTGGTGATTATTGCCAGACTTTATTGCCTCTGCCAGGAAGCATTCTCTACATGCTCAGACACAACAGGACTCACAGAAGTGCAACCTTCACATACACACATAATATGCACGCACAAAACAAGCACTCCTGCACACGGTTCACCTTGAACACAATGATGTGTCTCCCAGAGGATTTTAAGAACAGTGATGGGGAGCTGAATCGATTTGATGTTAGTGGAGAAGCAGTGATTATGATAATATATCTTTGTTATGGTGTATAGAAAAGAGAAAAAAGCTCGAAAAGAGACGCTAATTTCTCACTGCTCTCCTCTAGTGTTGCATTCTCTTTGATCCCCCATGCCTTTGTCCCCCCTCCCATTGCCTCTCGCCTTCGTTTTAATCCTCAACACCATCTGCCCCCTGCTCAGAGGGTCAAATAGTGGTCATGTTTACTAAAAGGGTGTTCAGCTCTGGTGAAAAATTATGACATACTGTAGGTTTATTACAAATCTGTCTCTCCCTCGATCATGTTTTACTGCCTCCTCTTACTCTCTCCTCCTGTGTCCTCCTCCACCGTCCTCCCTGACCCATATTCATGACTTGGGGAGTTAAGTGTACGTGCTCCAAGTAGCCTATAGGAAACACAATGAAAAAAATCTCTCTAATACTGTATCTTCTTTTCACACGCACCATTTCGTTTCAATGTGACAGCTTATATTGTTGCTTATTTACACGTTTTTTTGTTCTTCTCTTGAGCAGGCTTGTTCAAAATGGTACAAAATAACTTTCAGGTGTTTTATTTTAACATACTGGAAGTACTTCAACCATGCCACCGTAAGACCGCAGCTTGATGATGACCAAAGAGAGAGGAGAAAGAATATTTCCAGTGTCACATATACACAAATCCACAATAAATGAATACAGTTTGTATTTGAGTGTTGAGTGTTTACCATATAAAAGCTAAAAGGTATGTCGTGAGCGGTAAATATAGGCATAGACCATTTTGCTCTGATCTGAAAAGTAAGAACCTTTTTGCGGAGGATTGAGACGTGGCACACGTACGCGTGCGATGTGGAAGTGAGGAGGCTGCCAACTGTGATGAATAGCTTTCAATCAGGCCACAAAATGGGTTCACACACCTCTTGGAAGGGGTTTGTCGTATAATTGCTGTTGAGAAGAAAGACTTTTTGGATTACATTGAAGGAAATCATTACAGTCTGAAGAAGCTCATCAGTGGATAACATAAAACTTTTAACCTTGTGAAAGATGTTTAAGATAATTATATTCATAAAAAGATCTCTGAAAGTTCAACTTAATGTGTTTGAGATTTGATAGTTGTTGAGTTCTGGAGTTCTTTGAGGATTTGGCATTGAGTATGAGATATGTCATCTGTAGAATTTGATCAAGCCAAGGTGAAGTTATATTTTCGTTAATCATATTTCACCGTTGTATACAGTGGTGTTATCCTTTCCAAAGATTATCATTTTTAACCTGCTAATTGAAGATTGAAGAAGAAAAAAAAACAGTGAGCAGGACATTTTGAGAAATCTGGCAAAATATGCATGCCGATATGGTATACATAGTCTTTCTTAAAGACACGGCTAGTTCAGCTTACTTAGCATGGAATGCCAGTCTTGCCAGTCTTGTGCATCTTTCATCATCAGACGGTTCCACCTTTAAACGCCTAAGGACAACATAAACACAAACCTCATCAACAGAAAATTGAATGTCTGTCTAGGGATAGTAATGGGCGTCATATAAACTGAATATGCAAGAATGCTTTGTGTTTCCCTGTAATTGTCATGTGTATTAGATTCATTTGCTTATATTAAATTGTCAATAAATACATTTGTGGAAAAATGCCAATGCTACTAATATTCTAACAAGGCTATCTGGCAAATATAATCATGAAATAAAAAAACTAAAAAGAGAAACTGTATTCCAGAAGCAGCTGTCACTCTCTTTCTTGCCTTCACGGTTAGTCTTCCCTGTGTGTCAGTGAGTGAGCACAATGGAACCTATCCCAAGCCAGCTAACCTGATAAGGACAGGTCCGCCAGCTTGTATGATGGGAGGGAATGCAATCCCACTCCATCTCCAGTGAGCGCTTAAGGCTTGCCTTGCCATGCCGCATAGTGTGAGCGCGCAGGCATGCTTGGCCCTGTCCTGAGGCAATCAACCTGCACCTGGAACCTGGAACAGGAAGATAGAGCCACATCCTCTCTGCGCCTCCAGCCAACAATAAAAAAAACACCAAACCTCACCACAAAGCTATTAAAAATACATTTTACAAGCATCATGTAATAGTTCTGTTGAAATCAAAGAAAGAGGCACTGCAAGTATATGGACATCTATTCTCATGGGTAGTCTTGCTCATCACTGGTCACATAAAGGAAGGGTTACAATATGTAACTTTGATCACATTTCACACAGGCTTTGCCTTTTAACAGACTCTAAAGGGTTAGGGTTTGAAAATACAAGTGGAAAAGATACATATCATGCCTGAGCTGGTGCTGAAGGCTTAACAATCTGAACAATCTGCTGATTTCAGCGCTGGACAGGCAATCGAAAGAGATGTGGTGTGAGCGATTCAGGATGGCCTGTGAAGTTTACCTGCAGCTGGCAATAAGTCAGCTAAACAAACTACTAAGGGCGATGAAGTTGTTTAGTTCTGGTAACTCAGATTTCCCAACACTTTGGTGAGTCCCAGAACCGCTGAGTCCAGCATCTCACAACACCTGCTCAGTAAGAGGTTGAGGGACAACAGCCAGTCAGTATAGCAGATTGCACAGCTGCAGCAAAGAAGGCTGATGACTTCTTCCAGGTCACTGGGGAGGGAAAGCACACCAGAACTGAAGCAGCAGAGCCAGAGGTGGGAGCCATCACTGTGCAAACCTGTGCCCTCTCAGAGTGGGTTGCAAACTGCCTAGATACACACTACTACCTGCAATTCTATAATTCATTTCATTCATTCATCCAACAGACAATATTGGGATGTGGTCTTTTAGTTGTATCGTCAGGCCAGCCATCATTGCATCGCTCTTCTTTGCATTATGAAGCCTAAAGCCTGAGGCTAAGGTAGCATGTGGAACGTATGGAGTTTAGCATGCTAACCTGCTAAACATATCTTCTCATTGCTGTATACATATATATGAATACTGCCACATTCACATTTTGAATGTAAAGATCCATTTGTCACACCCACACACATTTAATTAAAGCAATAATATATTCAATCCAACACAATTTCTTGGTTATATTCATTATCAATCCCCTAAATGTTTGTTTGCATGAGCATATTACCTGCTGGCCATGGGTCCAAACTGACAAACAGGAAGTGAGCACATCCAAATGGGCTATATAGAAGGGGTGACCCAGAAAGTGCCATGTTTGTTGGAATACAGAGGGGGAGTACTTTTTAAAGTACCCTCAACAACTTATATTGTTAATATGTCTCTGTCAAGATGATACGATAATAATTAGATATAGCTTTTTCTGTACATATTTATATTAATATATAATATTAATGATAATGTAATAATATTTAATTGTGAACTAACTTGGCCATGCAAGGGCAGAGAAAGATGATAATGAGCATGTGCTATGGTCAGGGACAGAGTCAACTTTTTTGTGCATGGTGAGCAGCTTTTGTGGGAATGAAGATCCCACCATACTTTCCTCATCCAGTGTGTCTATCAATGTTGAAACTCGAGCAGGGCAAGGTGGAACAAGTCAGACACAAGCTGACATTGTTGGCCTTTCTGAACCAACGGGGGAACATCACAAGGTCATACCCAAACTGGGAGCATGGCGCCAAAGGTCAGCATGCCGTTCAACTCCCATGGGGGTACAGGACATGTTTGCCCTTGCACATCAGGGTGCTCTGTTCTAAGGACATGAAGTCAACTAGACAGTCACCTTTTGAACTTAAGCCCTGTCTGGTTCAGACACATATGATAGTAGTTACTGCTCTGGCTTTTGGGAGGCAGCACAGGGTTAAATGCCTATAGATTACCCAACGAGAAAATACAAATATATTTTTACTTTACCTCTCATGTTTATTTCTGGAAAAAAGGTTAAATCTTCATTGATGTGTTCACTTGTCAGCTCTACAGGAAAACTGCTCAGTTTTGGTTCGTGGGACCAATTTTGTCAAACAGTGATCCAGTTTGAGGCAGACCATTCAAATTCAGTCTGACCTACTGTGTCTGATAATATTTAGTTTTTCGTAACAGTGTCAATGTCCTATTGATGTTTTGAAAAAGGGAAAACATGCGTAAAGCTTCGGCATTTATTTCCCAACTCATTGTATGTATCAATGGCAAACCTTTTGTTTTACTTTGATAATAAGTGATAAGGTGTATGCCAGAGGTTGTTTGTGTTCTTCGTCTTTCTATGTCTTTGTGGTTTGAATTCAAGTAAAAAAATCAATGATTTTATTATGACAGCATAATAGTACATGATCTACAACTATTCCACCTTTGAAACTCAGTATTCTATGCAACTCAATATTGTTTCATTCGCTTCCCTCAAAGACTGGTACATTATCCGAAGCCATTACCTTCCTCTTTCCAATTCAAGCTTACTTTGCCCCAAAGTGGAATAAAACACGATTAATGATTTCAATTACTCTGACCCTGCTTGCCGTTTACAGTGCCTGAAGTCTGGGCGAGGGAGCTGTGCTGCATAAAAGCCGATGGTGAAGGACATTTACTAGCGGAATGATTCAGTGAGGGGACTGGCAGTTTGTGCTGGCTCATCAGTGGGGGAACAGAGCCTCTCTTTGTGTTGGAGCCTTCCTATTGCTCAGCTTGGAAACCACAGTGTATATTCATGCTGCTGATGCTGCTGGCTTGCCATTCCCCTTTACAGGTCTCAGGATGGGCTACCTGTGTAATTGATCTCATGAAATTTCAGAATGAGCAGAATGTCTTAAAATGTAAATAATGTGCCCTGGGCTTAAAGGAATGAGAAAAATACATTTTACATCTTCATAAAAAAACCACCCTCGGAGGTGAGTCCCAATGAGAATATTAGAAGTGAGGATAGAGGATGGTTGTGCATATTTATCCTCACCTCAACTACACAAATTCAAGCTTATGCAAAGCAGTTTCCATTACAAAAATAACAAAACAGCATACCGATAAGAACATTATCATTTAATCTTCTGTCATCAAAATTTGACCCTATGCTTCAACTAGATAGGGAAGACCCAACGATTAGCAGAATGTGTTCATTGGCACACATTTTTCCATATTCTGCATGCCTGCAAAGAGCTCGGCTCCTCTGCTTCTATATTGAAATAATATTATACCAGATATGTAAAAATGCATGATACGGAAATATGAAAATCGTAATGGAATCTCATTGAGCAAATAAAGTTGACTATTGTGTTCATGCATTTAAATACAGAAATAATATTAGTTCAAGTTCATTTCAGTTAAACTAGTCCAATATTGACAAATTGTCATAATTAGTCCACATTTAGCCTGCATTAAACAGTATATTTCGTATTACATTTATGGCTCACCCAAGCTCATTATTTTTGTTGAGCCAGCATATCGACTGAGTCTCAGTAGCAGAATGAATGTTAGACACATATATCCGATAGCCATGACACAAATTGCATGCTAAAATGTTGCTTTCAGTCTGATGGATGCAATAGCAAAAAAACTGTTGGTTAGCACATTTACCATGAGAAATTTCAAAAAAATATTAATACAAAGTACTGTAACCCTGACACTAACCATATCCAAAGTTGATTTAGTAGACTAAAGCATTTCTGAGATTATGTTTGGAACGGTCTCTCTGATTTAGGGTTGCATGTTTTTTTTCCAGCAGGGTTTCGATTTGAACACGTGCCACCCATACTTAAAATGCATGCACTCTTAGTACTGTAAGAGTCCTTGGATCCTTTGGATAAAAGCATACACCATATGAAAAGAAGGTGAGACGAGGTGATTTTCAATTGGGGGCGGGGGGGGGGGGGGGGGGAGCCTTGGCTTGAGGTCAGAAAATAATACCTTTTTATTTTCATCTTCACAGGCGAGGCTGAGAAGTCACAGGCATGGCTACAGATTAACTGAGGCAGACCCGCTCTACTGGGTCCTCCCCATAGTTAAGACCTTCCCTGTCATCCTCACATAAAAAACCCTTTTACTGACAAAGTTGCCTCAGGACATCTTGAATATTTCAGAATAAAAAATAAAAGTCAGCAGCCTTGTGGACTGATGGTTGTTTTTCTTAATTACATGGTTTTTAAAAGGGGAATTGATAGCTGCTGACACTCTGAAAGCATATTAAATAACTGAAGCAACAACTATGTGCAAGTTTACCAAATCAATTAAAGTACGAGATCACAGTTTGTAATAGTATTTGGTAAGTAACTATCTACATTAGCCAGTACTTGGGGAGTTGCCTTTTAAAAGTCGCCTCAGTAAGGTATCATTGAGCGTTCCTGGTGTTCTTCCCTCTGCCATGTCATTGGATATGAGGATTTTCCGACCCCGACTGATTGTCATGTTCATAGAATCCAAGCCTGTCATTCGGCGTGGGTGTTAAATATCAGTGTGTTGAACAATTATTACTACAAGAAAAAAACAGGTGTCTCTCTTCAAGCTACACTTCAAAGCACTGCGATGGCCTTTGAAGTCATAGTGTGCCAATACCTGGGTGCAACAGATAGACAGCAATCCCATTTGAGTATAATTCCTCCTTTTCATAAGTCCACCGCTGAACAAATAGGAGGAGAGGAAAAGATAGAAATACAAAACAAAACGTGTTAAGTGGATTCTTTCGTCGCCTGTAATCTCCCTGCGCTGCTGAAACGCCTCTGGAACTCGGCGGTGAGGTCGGACAGTAACAATGTCCTTTTCAGCGGGCGATGAAAGAGTTTCAAGTCATTCCCTATTCTGTGTGGGCCTTTGTGCCTCTTATCCACTTATTCAAATCAGTATAAATGGCAATGTGTCATATTAGCAGGCTGAGCAAAAGAAGTAAAAAATGCTTTGATATGTATGGTAACAAAAGTGAAAAGACTAGCAGAAAGGGCAAAGTGAACACACAGGCCCAATCCACTGATCCTCTCTAGGCTGCTTTGTGACATTCCCACTTTGGTAGAGGTTACAGACAGCCTGTGTGTGTGTGTGTGTGTGTGTGTGTGTGTACATGTGTCTGTAGTTGTCTAGCTATGCATATGTGCGCTTAGGAGCAATATGATTAAAAACTAAGGCATTTTTATATGTCACATACAATGCTGTCCTCACACACAGACACTTCCCTCTAGATAGAGGGAAAGGAATTTGGGGAATATTAGTCAACCAGACTGGGGCCTCAGATTGACACAGCGAAGTTAGACTGACAGGCTACGCGAGCAAAAGAGAGAGGGAGGCTCTGGGAGCAGCATCAGGGGGCTGGAGACGTCAGCACCATATCCATCATCTCCGCATATTAGTGAATGCAAGAACTATGAAGCATAATCGTTAATTAGCTGGAGCATGAACTTGCCTTGAAAGAAACCCTGAACATTCCAAGGTCTTCCCACCCTCCCTCATGCTTTCAGTCTTCCGCCTCCTTCCCCAGTGGCCCTATCTCTCCTTTCACACAAGTGAGGATAACCGTGGCCCTTTTTATCATTTGAAAAAACAAAAGAAGAGGGGATAGAGAAAGCAGAGGGAAGAGGGTTGGGGGGGGGGGGGAGGCCATTCAGATTTCTGAGAATGTTGCTAAACAGGATTAGAATTGGTTAGAATAGGGGTAAACAGTAGCATGCTGCATGGGGGGCCAATGGGATGGGAGTTTGCTTGAAGGGGCTGGGTGGGGAAGACAATGGTTAGATTAGCCATCTGTGGGGCTTCTGGTGCCCGGCATCATTAACCGGCTTAGGGCCCCACAGTAACACCAGACACCCTCTTTCCCCATGCATTAAGTATCAAGCCTTGTGAGACTTGTGTGTGTGTGTGCGTGTGTGCGTTTGCCAGGATGGTTGGGTGACAGGGGGAGATAGTATCAAGGTAATGTCTGATGAATCTGATAATTGCATATACAAACACACATATGCACATGCACACACACATAAGTAACTACCGTGTGTTTGCGCACATCTGCTTGCACATTTAAGCCCTTACTAGGGAGCAGACACACATACACAGATAGATTTAGCATAACCTCCCCATGACACCAACATGCCCCCACCCCTGCCCCCCCCCCCCGTCTCAGTCCCAGTTCGGGGGGAACACAGTTTGACATTTGCTTTGTCTCCTTTTTTGTCTCCCGAGTAGATCGGTGCCATTTTGCATATCACTACGCATTGGTTGGAGATGACACATGACTAACAGTGGGACCTTATTCAAGTATTTACCACGGAGCAGGGAGGGGGAGTGAAGCAGAAAATCTAGTCTGTTTACAATGGGCATTGATGCTGTTTTAATTCCCAAATGGGGAAATTAGATCAGGGCCCATTGCCTGCCATGTCCCCTTTGTCTGTACTGAGCATTTTCTCCATCGCGTCGTGATCATTTTCTATTGGTTAACATTGATCTTTTACATTTAATTTTTTGTTTTATATTCACTTGTTTATTGTTTATAGGTTTAATGTAATGATGTGCTGCACATACAAGTCATGGACATTGAAATATGCAGAGAGGAAATATCGGTTGAACAGATCGGAAAAACACATAATAGGCCAAACCAACAAAATGATGAACTGAGATGAATTGCTGCATCTTGAGTAATATTTCAACTTAACAGGCCACAGTCTTCAGCATGACTATAAATCATTCAGGACTGTACAGTTAACAGCTCTCTGTGTTGACTCATTAAGGCTTACCCCCTGTCAAGTGTTTATATTATGGCCCTGACATAAATACATGGTTCACTGTATGAGGTGGAAATGCATGCGGTGAAAAATGAATGTTGCAATTACTGTGATAACCTGGCATTGCCCTCCTAATTTGTAAAGCTTGATGTCTTTTTATGTCATTCTGGAATTATCATCATCTCGTGGTTTTCCACATTGATCTTTGGCTGACACTGTCTTATTGACAGAACATGTGATAATGTTGTCATGGAAATAAGGCACGAGGCTGCTGACTTGTTACCATGGTAGAAGCATCTTTTGAGTGAGCCTACTGTACCGTCAAACCCACATCAACATATTATTAATGTATATGTACATTCTCCACAGATAGATCTTTCCCCCATGGCACTTTTATTTGAATTAAATGGAAGCTATACAGGAGGACATTACTGTTATGATCAAGAAGTAATTTCCACCCATTGATTTGCCACAGAGCTCTCAACGCTTCCTTTTGTTACACACGAATAGTCACCTTCAGCTCTCGTCATCTAGCTCTTAAATAGTGGTTAACTCATAAGGTCAAGGCTGGACCAGCATGTCTCCACACTCTCTCTTTATGTTGAGCAACAAGACACCTACGTAGGTAGGTGATGTATCTCCTGCTTTGTATGTGCCAATGTAAGCTCACCTTGTCCTCCCTGACATCTCAACTCACAATACTGGTTAAAATGGGGCCTACATAACAGGCAGAGAATATACATTATTTGGTGTAAATGTCAATGTGGAGAGAAGAGGTGGATAGAGGACTAGTGTCAAGGAACTTGTGGATTATGTAAAATAGGAGGAATGTGCTGCATTGGTTTACATATGATGGAAGGGGACAGGAGAGGTAATATGGTCTGGGGTTTGACAGTGGTGTGACCATGTAAACACAAAGCTTTGGTAAGAGCTAGTTTGCTTTGGTAACATAAAGAACAAAATAATCTAAAATGGGATTTAAGTGCAGAATCCTCCCTCAGGTGATCTGGATGTCATCCCTGAGAAAGATCACACCTAAAATAACAAATGCATTATGCACCTTTATTCATTAAATTTGGGAGTCAGTGGGGTCATAAAACATCCTTAAAGCCCTGCCTATACATCATCCCCTATTTTCCGTTGTTAGCATTTGTTCTGTATACCAGACCACCATACACTTTTAGTCCCCTTGTACATGGTAGGCGTTGTTGAGGCCATATTCATGACATTTAAACTAGGCACCCCATACGATCTTACATTTCTGATTGGCTGCTGGTGAATAGAAACAGGAGGATAACTGTTTGCTTTGGACTGATTAGTACCATTGTCTCCATTAACCCTTCTGATGGAACCCTGCAAACACAAGTGCCACTTTGCGATGATGGCCAATGCACAAACGAGATCCCGATTAATGGATCATAGAACTGTTCATTGGCACTCCACCTGCCAGAACGATGCTTGAAAAATGGAAATTGGTTGTTGTTTTTTCTCCCCTCTCCCAATCACCTTTCAAGTGATATTTGAAGTGCAGGCAAGCAATTAGTAACATTTGGGTGTGAGTAGCCGGATTAGGGTCGAGGTTCAGCTCAGACCTACTTCCATAGGAAAGCGCTTGTTCCAGTAAAAAAACAGAGCTTTCCACTGCTTGTTTCTGGCCAGTGAATTCAACAGGATATTCAAACCAGATGAATGTGTTTAAATGTCCTTCAGTAGCATCCAACTGAATTATTCAACGTTCGTCCTTGCGGACCATTTCTGATTCTAAGTGTTGGAGGTGTGACTGTACAAGGATCAGATTCAGAGGACTTTATTATGTATTCTCTCTAGCACTACCTCCATCTCGTTCTGAAGTACATGAATATGAGCCAAGGACATAATTTCTATCTTTGGGGATACATGCTTACGCCTCTACAATTAAAGTGTTTACCAATGAGAGCAGTGTGTTCTAAATGGAATACTATTCATTTGCATTAAACACAGCATATAATATACGTAACCCTTTGGCACTTAATATTATGACATCCTAACCAGAAAAGTTCCGTTGACAAAATAACATGTAAGTTGTGTGATTTAAACAGGATCTGTTATGAAAAAATAAACACTTAAATTACATTCCAATTTAAAATGCTATCATTGATTAAAAAAAATAAAATACAAACTTAATATTAATAAGGTGTACAAATGTAAAGCTGGATACTGTCCAGTGGTTAAGGAAGCTGCCTGTCAGTACAGAGCACTAATAATGGAAGGAATAGAATATTCCATGATTAAAATAGAATATCTTCTATCACCTCAGTACAGCCAGTGAAAATGGTAATTTGCTCAAATGTATGAAGTGCTTGCATGATTTTAGTCCCCAAAATGTGATTAAGATAAAACAAGTGATGATGTTTGATTTGGATAAACAGCAAACAGTTATTTAAAGAATTTCTTTAAAGAAAACAATCTTTCTTTACTGCTAAATGTGTAGACCCTGAGCAACTGATTCAAAAGTCTCGTCACACCATGTAATTCATAGAATACAAACTAGTTCTTAATTAATCTTTAGATCTGGCCTTTGTCGCTCAGTTTTATTGAATTCTCTACAGCGATACTGTCAGGTTGTTTCTTCATGAACGTTTGCCTTCCATCTGGGAGTGATGGAGAAGGCTCCGCAGGGGATTGTGGAGATTAGGTGTCTTCCTAGATTAGGGCTAACAGGGCGCCACAGCTCATCCCCTCGATCCCCTGTGTATTTATACAGCACTTGGCTTGCCCACAGGTGGCTAATATGCCGTTAGCTGGGCCTCCTTCACCCTATGGCTTGTTACACACACATGTGTGTGTGTAAAGAAAAAATAGATTGATAGAAGGTAACAAAAAAATGTGCTGAGACGCTACTGTATAATCAATCAAACAAACAGATAAAGCAATTTGAGTACATATGTGTTCACAAACAATGGACTGTACATAAAAAAAATCACTTTCACATTTCCATATAAGCAGCCAGTGCTCCTTTACCTGTATGCAGCCGTGACTAAACGCTTCATTTGTTTCTCTTTTCTGAATGGTTGCAGGTGTTGTGAAAGGCAACTGAGTTATGTAAAAGTCTGCAGATACTTTTTGCCCAGGTATTGCCTGTCAAATTGTTTTGATAAGCTAACATTTCTAAAAGGAGTCACTTACATATGTTTGATCAGAGATAAAGTACTGTCTTCAGTTTTAAGGAATTTCTAAGACAGCAAAAGCCATTTACAGAAGAGTCAGAAACAACCTCTGTGATAGAAATGCAAGTTTATTTTGTACACTCTGTTCTGTCCACATAATGTGATCAGTGACTGAAGCCATGACTGACAGAATGCTACTTGCTTTTAGATTCTACTGGTCAAAGAAGTCAGGATGCTATCATTTGTTGAAAAAGAGCTTTCAAAAGGCCCGTTCCCAGAATATGATGGATAGACATAACAGTGTGCAGTGAGCGGTGGTTTATAGAGGTTCCGGGGTTATCAGACTTCTGTCTCGCTAACTGCAGGTAGGTCAAAATGGTAAAGGACTTGGGTTGGAAGAAAACGCAGAAACCAGAAGAGCAACAGGTCCAATTATCAATGACATATCTGGTGTATTTGCTTTCATTTCTGTCTCAAACAGTTATTGAGACTTTGGTGGGAAGAGTCTGGGGCCCGTCTATCTGGCTTGTACAACCTGAGCTGTCAGTAGGTGAACATGTAGTTTAAATTGACCTCCCTAAAGGGACTGGGATTCTTCCTCAGCATCCAGAGTGTTGGTTAATCCCACAGATGGTTCTTGTCATGGTTTCAAGTGTGTATTACTTTCTTTGGTAAGAAGATAGAAAACAAGAGCCAGACGGTTTGCTACACAGAACCAGCTGAGAAGCCGTCATTTGAAACTGTTTGGAAAAGGGCAGGCACTTTCAAAAAATACTTTGATGAACCGCCTGTCAATCTAACTCTTGCCAAAGCCAGTCGGGAGAAGAGCACAAACATATTTCCATCGAAAAGCCTTCTTTGTTCTTCTCTCAATGAAGAAATAATTTGGATATACCCGATACTTGGTTGCACGGTTGTGTACTGCCTTGCAGCAGGAGGGGCCCAGGTTTGATCCTTATCCCTCCAACAGCAGCCCTTCTGTGTGAAGTTTGCAGCTTAGGTTAATTGATGACTCTAAATTTCCCATAAGTGTGAATGTGAGCTGGTTGTCTGTTTCTAAGTGTCAGCCCTGTCATAGTCTGGATAAGCAGTTAAAGATATTGGATGGATGGCTAACTGAGGCTGTTGCAGCATATATGCTAACCTCTTTAGGAGCCGCCATTGTTGCCTAGAACGAACAGTTACCTCTGTGTGTTATCCCACGCACCTTAAACCACACCTGTAGCTGCCAGTAGCTCTACAGGGAGTTCATTGGTCTGGACACTGTTGGTCCAGACAATGTCGCATTACTTGAAGTGTGACAAGATGGAAATTCTAGTGATCTCTTTATCCTGCGATTCTCGCTTGATATCACGATATCGCTACAATCCTGCTGCCATGCACTGTAAAGCAGGGAAGTGACACCAGCCCGTCAGCCACCCACTGTTTCATTTGTGCGTCATTACCACTCTACTGATACCCGCATGCTAGAAATCTAATGTTCATGAATGAGTTACGCAGGAAATTAGCTGTTGGAGCAGAATCCTTGTTGCTGGTCAGAATTAGTGGATACACAATGTTAATTTTTGGTTAAAGGTAAATCCAACAAAAATCATCAGCCCAACATTAACAAATTCAAACTGTAAGCATCCTTTTGCTCATCGTAGTGCATGTATCTTCAGTAATTATGTGTGCATGTACATTACAAGCGTCTGCCTGCATATACATCTCTTGGTACAGAAACAAACCAACGACGTATTTCATGTTGCCACCGTAGTCCAGTAATAGGTTTTTGGTGTTTCTCTGCCTCTTGGGGGCTTGTTCATATAAGCAATTAATTTTATCTTGTGTCTTTATGTCAAGTAGAAAGTATTGTTATTCATCATCTTGAGGAAGTGTAGCTTCTGGTTCACTTGCCATTTTAATCCATTAAAAAGTGAACCTGCCATGACTGTAGAGAGGATGAAAGCAAAGAGAAGGGAAAGCCGTGCTGCTTGTGTACATACAGTAGTAGAACAAAGGGAGAAAGTGAAAATGGGAATTTCATCATGTATTTCAAGCTTAGACACCACTAAACGGTGTCTCCGAGGAAAGAAACGTTTGCTTGGTTGGTGAGTGGTGCAAGGTCTTAATGTATATACGAGGTTGAGGGCAGTCACCATGACGTCACCCATTGGTTTGTGGACTGTCCTTTTGAGACCTGAAGTTTGCCATTTTGGTGTGTAAGAATGTCACCAACAAACACTGTGTGGCCCATTTTTCCACAGCATTGAAAACAGTGATTATTTAATATTAAATATACCCTTGCCTTCATCATGTTCACTCGGTGGGAGGAAATTTCTGAAACACAATCAAATGCTTGTGGTTCTCTGTCCACTATTCCTCAGGAAAGAGAGAGAACAAGGCACCCGTGTCCAGGGAAATATAGATGACTTGCATGTTAATGGGAATCATTTTGTGACAGAGAAAGTGTTTCAGTGACTAAGAGTTTTTGCATAGGTTTGTATTGTTGTGGGATCAAGTCCAGTTTATAGCCATTGCTTTGTTTTCATGATCTTCACCATTTATTCTGTCACTTGCCACTAACTAAGGAAGCAGAACCAGAAGAACTACATTAAAAACCAAAGTTTCCAGACATTGTCTCTGCTGTCCAGAAGCAACAATTCCCCCCACGCACAATAACCTCACTCTAGCTGACCAAATTATAAGAAAACAAATGTTAATGGATTACATAAAGGCCTTGACTTGTTTTGAAGATTTGTTTCTCTCATTGGATAACATTAAATATCACACTGATAGATGCAGCATTAGCATACTATATACGTGCCATTATGTATGCATGCAGCAATTTACATAATTCCCTCTAACTGTCTCCTGTTGTGTTTGTTAATTAATTTACAGTGAATGAGTTTATTATCGGGGCCTCTGTGACTAAGGGCCATTAATTTCCTGATTAAAGCAGAAAAATGTGGTCCCAAGCTGCAACAAAAAAGGCTGTGTTTCAGCAAGCTTGAAACCGGTCAGTCGTGGTTACGCCTGCCGTAGGACAAAATATGAAGACAGCTTCAGGCTTTGTATTAAAAAAAAGTGTCTGACTACTTGTGGCTCCATTAAACCTGACCTAAGAGTGCAAACTGTAGACTGCGATGCCTCTATTTTTCCATGGGGAGCCAATTTCAAAGTCTTGGCCTCCTCTGTGTGCTCTGCTTTTAACTGTTTTATTTTGTTTTATTGAAAACATAACTCTTTAAGCATTTATCTATCCAAAGAGAGAGAGAGAGAATTGAATACCGCTGCCTTTACAATACACATTACCAACATTTGAAGAAATAAACTCTGGACTGGGTGTGATACATATAGCATGCACAACAAAATACATTGTTGATAAGATGTGATTTCAGCTTTGTAATTGTTAAAGATATACAACAATCCCCTTGGCAGAGGTATACTGGTATAATTTAATATAAATCATTTGTCCCCCTTAATGAGCTATATCAAGTGTGTCAATAACTCCATTTGTATACCGATGAAACTGTGGCTTGAATAGATCACAGTATTGAACCAACAAAAGTGCCAATATAATTGCATATTGAAACTGGACACCTTATCTAAATATTTCTGTTAGCACCCCTAAACATTCATCAATAACATTGATTGCATTTAGATACAAACACACGTCTAATACAATTGCAGAACATCCTGCACAACCCTCTTGGTCTGGCTTTACAACTGTGTATAAATGATGAATGAAATAAATGATGAACACGTTTGACAGCATAATGCAAATTGGTAAGATACCTGATCACTCACCAATACAAACACCTTAGGCTAAGCACATCATCAAGCAGCATGAGTGTTGATCAGGCCAGGTTGTGGAGGAACATCACTGCACTGAGTTATAAAGGGAATAAAGTGCACCCTCAGACCAAGGACAAAATAAACTGAAAAGAAGCTCTGATAAAATGTCTCTGATTGCCAGGATGGCATATTTAGAGAACAAAAATGTGAGAACAAAAAGTATAAATCCTGTTTTCCTCCTCCCTCTGACCTACAGCTGGTGACACATACTTTGAAGACCTAAAAAAGATTGTTTTTGTATTCGGCGGATAAAGACATGTAACACTTAAAAAGAGCTCTAATCCCAAATGTGTACCCAGATCCAAATACACACAAAAAAACACCAAGCAAACAGACTATACCTCCTAATTGGAAATACATTTTGATTCTTGTTCAATCTTAAAATTAGATACATCTGGCAGGGTTTCACAGTTGCCTTTAGTTTTGTTCGTATACACACTTCTCTGGCATTTACAACCCACAAGCCCTCGCTCCCCATGTGGTTATTGTACACTCAGCTTGCATAGTTTGCCACCACGGTGCGCTACAACACATCGACAGATGGGAACATTACAGCCTTCTCGAGTAAGTCGCTGCTTGTTACAGATACATCAAACCAAGCATTATTTTTTTTTTTAATCTTTGACAGAAGATCAGCTTGAAACCTTTAATGCAGCGGCAGTGACACCTTGCGAACAGATGTGCTCGGGATGTAAATGAGCGAAATGGAAAGGGATCTCCTATATTCTTGCAATGCCGGTGGTACATTTGGATAGGAACGATGTTCTAGCTAACGACGGGCCTAGATAATCATAGGAAGAGTGATGATGGTAATAACCATTACTGGGCTGCGTGATAGGCCCCATGGTGATACTTGTTTACAGTTATTAGTCAGCGCACTACCCAGTGCTGCATGACGCACATTAATAATGTGTGTGTTAGAGAAGGAGAGGAGGAAGCGTTCTGGGTTAAATGTCTGCACCTGAATGCCGCCTTTGGATCAGAGTGTCTGACTATTTATGTGCCAGTGTGATTATTTTCACATGTTTATGTACGTACCAATTTGTGAGTCTTTTCATAATGGTACCCCTAATGTGTGTGTGTGTGTGTGTGTCTATGAATGCATTTAGGTGTGTCGGCGTGTGTGTGTGTGTGTGTTAATGTGTGTTTTTGCAGCTCTGTTTCTGCTCAGTATCCATCTGCAGCGAAGCCATCCATCAATCTGTCGACTCCCCAGCCCACCGTATCACCTTTCCTCTTCGCTCTTGCATTCCTCCCATCTTTCCCTTTTATCTCACACCTACACCCCCACCCTCGCCCCACATCTCCCTCCCTTATCCTACTCTATCCCTGTCACCTACTCACAGTCCCATTTTAAGCATTATCATACCAAGTTGCGGCTGTTGGACAAAATACATGCATGTGCGCTAAATTTGTTTCTCAGGCCTGAAACTAATCTTTCCTTTTTGCCTCTCTGTCTGTTCTTTGGACTCTTTCAGTTCTAAGACTTTTAAATCTTCTTCTGCAGATCAAAATGAATGAAAAATTAGAGTTCAAACAGGGAAAAGATGAATTCAAAAGTTACAGTTACAAGATCTCCCCTGCTTAACATATTTAAACACACACCCACACACACGCGCGCACACACACACACACACATCAAGGCCATTTCCTCCGCTCCTCGGGGCACCCACTGGAAGGAACTAGCTGAGGTCAGTGTAATTGTAGTGCTGTTGATCAATGCTCATTTGCTTCTATGGCTGCTGTCTCTCATTCCCTCTCTTTCCCCACACTGTACCAAACTCCAGCCAGCCATGCATCATTCATGAGGAGTGTAGAGAGAAGCTCAGCAGCTCTGGGGCCATCCAACCTCCAGGCCAAGGCTGGCCCCCCAGTGCCCTTTGTGAGTTATGTTCTCTCCTGCGTGTCTGCAAACGTGACAAGGTGTTCAGTTGCGGGGACGAACTGTCACTTGGGTGAACCGGATTTGACCGTCAAAAGACAACTATGGAGTGACTCACGTTCTACCGGGGTGTGAGGTGGTGGATAGTCTCGTATGACGAAGATAATGTGAATTACTTTGTTTTTTTTAACATTTGCTATATCCTACTCTTAACTCAGTTACTTGGGTAATCTAGAGGGTTGTGCTTAACCTACCGTAAATGTGATTACTTGGTTACAATCTGGTTAAGTCTATGGAGTGATCATCGGGAACATTGTTCAAGGGTCAGGTCAAACAAAATGCAATTAAACTACACACGCCAACCAAATTTGTAATTGCAGAAGAAAATAGTTCTCATGGATGAAAGAGGTGCTGTTGTCAACATGGAAAAGGTTTTAAACATTGTACACAGTTAAGATATGATGCAGTGGCACTTGCTGGACTACTGTAGCAGTAGTGTTTAGCCACTGCACATACAAATCTCTGCAAATGTCTACAAAGTTGTGTTTTTACATCCAATACAATGTCGTGACTAAAGTTTGCTCATCCATAACCATGGACACAAATTAGTGAGGGCACCTCTGCAGAAAGTACTTCTCAATTAAACTTTTCATAACAAGGTCTGTTTGGTTCAAACTCTACCATGACATTGCATCTGCTGAGCTTTTCTTAAGTAACATTGTGCAGCTTCGATTGACACAATGCATATGCAACTGAGCTCAGCTTATATTTTTTTATGTTTATTGTGAACATTTATAATGTCTGTCTCTTTTAAAAATATATATACATAATTCATTGCTTTAACTTTTTCTCCTGTATGCCGTCAGGTCAGGCTCTGACACATAGTCTTTTGCATACAAGACACACACTCACCAACACCGATGCTAGCACAGCACATTTTGAAAAGATTTCACGAAAATAAAGTCTACTGTACCCTTGTAACCTGGATGCAAAGACTACATGATTTTTATTTAGAGCAAAGCTTTGAGAGCAATGTCTTCTTTAGGGGGATGTTTTACATTTTGATGTTGAGGGGAAAAAAGTACAAAGACTGTCAGAAGTGTGTTTCCGTTTGGATAAGCAGTTATTTCCCCTGCATTAAAAGTAGCTGACTTTTTAGTCAAACGAGGTAGGAAACATCTCATCTTTTTCACACTAGTTTAGCCCGTTGACAGGAGACTGCATGTAGTCAGGGCAAGTAGGGAGATACAATTGCAGGAAGTCAACAGCTTAACTCAACTATGACCATAGCTTATACTCTAACGGTACTCCTATGTGCATGTACTGTTTAATGTAAGTATTACCAACAAAAACATGTGGGTGGTACTCTTTATTGTTTTAACTCCCGCATCCCAGGACCTCTGATCTGCATACACATTTACACAACATCAAATATTGCATGAAGGAAACAAATCCTCTCCCTTTGATCTGTGCACACCAAGGCCATGAAAGTCAAGGTTTTAAACAAGTATCTCATTAGCCATCACCCCACTACACAGGAAATCCTAATCAAGCCCATGTTTCTTTTTTCCTTCTTTCTCACCTCACCCATGAGACTAACACATACAAGTACAAACTGGCAGGGAGATGTGTAATCAGGCATTATGTAAATAACTTCCTCTTCTGCTGCGCGGAAGCCACGTGTATTTAAACTTTCCTGCTGTTCCCTCATTTTGGTCTCCACTGGTGCCTGTTCATTAGTTAGACAAGCCCCGCAAATAAGATTATGTAGGAAGGTGGTAGAACATCTGCAATATCAGTTGACGTTTTTTTTGATTGGGGCTATTCTATGGTCCGGATAACAAGGTGAAGCAGTGATGTGCAGTGTGGCCAGAACTTTTATGGCCGTGGAGCTTCCCCTGCCTGGCAGATAAGCTGGTATGAAAGGTGGTGACAGTTTGTTTATGTGCGGGTGGGTGTCTGCGCACATCTGCCAGGAGGAAAGGGGGAAGAGATCATGAAAGGAAAACATTCCCATAAAACAATAAAGTTGCTATGTGCACACAGGCCTTGTAGCGCCGACTGTACTTCCCACTCTTCCCTGTGTCTCCCCCTTGCCTCCTGCATCGATTCATCTCTTCTTTGATCACTGCCCTTTCTTTTCACAAGCCTCACTTCTTCTGTGGCTGTACACACACAAACACTGTCCGTGTTTTTTCCTTCTTTCTTTCTTTCTTTCTTTCTTTCTTTCTTTTCTTCCCACCCTGGGTATCACCTAGACTTTGATCTGCATCCCAGACTTGCACATCCCTTTCACCTGTCTTGCTCCCCCTTTGCTCTTCATCTGCTGTTCTCTAACATGCAATTACTTTCTTCTGTTTCCTCATACTATACCAACACAATCTCTTATACCCACTTTAGCCAACCAAGATCGCCTGGTATTATCACGATTATTATATCCTTAAACCCAAATTAGAATTTGAAATAGTCGTCAAATGCTCCGTGAAAGCCTTCCTCAAATTGATGACTTTCTTTAGTCTTTGAGGTAAACAATTACTGGACAAACAGGGCAGCAAGAAAGCATAGTTCTGGCACTTGTTCAGCATGACTTTCCTCTGAAGGCGGTTAATTGAAGACTTGAAAAAGGTAAAGATTTAACAGGAGAGAGAGAAGGACAATGATGAATGGCAAGAGTATCATAGGCCCCTGTATCTTCCATCAGTCCTCTTGCCTCCCCACTTCATTCGGAGAAGTAACCATGGTAACAAGGACAAAGAAGGGCAGAGTGAGAAGTAAGTATAAAAGACAGGAGTGAGGCAGAAGAGGCAGACTATTATAGACATAAAGGAATATGAGATAGAGGAAGAAGACAGAGAGACACAGTCGAAGAGGGAAGGCAAGTACAAGCAGAGGCAGGACAGACAGGTCATCTCCACCGAGGTCTGACCTCTTGCCAACGACGGTCCTTCCTGCTGTGTGAGGACGTAAGCCCCGCGAGGACAGTGACATATACAGGCATCACGTCTCAAGGGAAGCAATTTTACAGACACCGTGTACTGCTGCAAGAACTTCCATTTAGCAAATTTGGCCCGAAGGGATCATAAAACCTCAGGGCCATTTACTACCTTCCCGGACTTTGTTTATCCTTCAATTTCTATCTGTGTTCATCACCACGACCTGGCCTTGTTAAGATGGGTCAGTTCTTTCTTTTTGCATTTGCTGCAAAGTCTCACATTGCTTGCCTATATTAATTACTGTGCAGATCCTTTGGCATATTTCTCCTCCTGCACAGGAACTTTGAGTCCGTTCCTGAGAGCAAGGCAGTTGTAACACTGCCAAGTGTTTGTCTCAAAGGCAGTATCAGTGGGATTGTCTTCTCCTAGTGTTTTCCCTATAGGCACAACCTTGGGAGGTACAATCTGTTAAAAAGCCTAGTACACACACAAACACACTCAAGCTGGTGGCAGCCCACAGCAAAACACTTCAGTATACTGAACTAGACAGTGCAACAACAAGAAAATATTCTAATCCAAGCCAAGTGGTAGCTCGCTAGAGCCGGAGTCAGCAGTAGTAGAACCAGCAACTAATGAAAATCTGAGGGGTCAAAATAGGTGTTAGCTGTTGGTATTACTTTTTACTTTGAAGAACATTGAGTTGATAATGAAACTCTCAAATGTTCTAAACAAGATCCATCATATGCTTCATCAAGTAAAGTCAGAATTTGTTTAGTTAGCTGTGGTATGCCGTCAAACTGTGAAGCTTTGACCGGCACACTGTGTTGTTGTTTATTTGGATCTCACTCTGAACCATTGGTTGGATTTAGAGTAAACATTGATTCCAGTCTTTGTCAGCAAACTAAATAAGATTTCTACTGCTGCGTTTAACCAGAGCATTACACTGTGTGAACAGAGATCTGTATTCATTATTGCTTCAATATAAATATAACTACAGCACAGCTACATTTCTTTTAATCTTGTCTGCAGGAAAGTTTTTTAAAATGGTGCCAGTGTATTAACTTTATTGAATTGTTGTCATCTTGTCTAAATTACCTTGGCCAACATAATACAGCATTTTTAGGGGTAGAATACAACTTCTAAAAAGACAGCACAGCAGTGAAATTTTATATTTTCCTGTGTGGAAAAATCCAGATGCCCAAATTGTTGTCCCACTAAATGGTGAACAGAAATATACGCTGTTAGAGGCAATTAGGAGGTAATTAAAGGAACAGCGTCTAACATTTAACAGCGTCTAACATTTAGGGGTAATTTATTGGCAGATATTAAATACAATATTCCTATCTATGTTTTAATCAGAGTGCAATCATCTGAAACTAAGAAACTAAGTGTTTCCCTTAGCTTAGAAAAAGCCATTTATATCTACGGGGGCGGGTCGTCTTGCACCACCATGTTTCTAAGGCAGCCATGAATGGACACTGGCTCTAGGGAGAGCCTTTCATGTTTTTACATTATCTAAAGGTAGGGCTGCGTTCCTAAACTTGGTATTAAACTCAACATTGTATTGATAAGCCCAGACTTTACTGTTGTTTTCATTATAGTTTTTGCGTCATTTTTTATCACACTGCGCCTTCTGTCGGGCTAAGCTCCTCCAACTACAAGCACACATAGACACAAACACACGCACAAGTGCGAGCAGAGAGGCAGCTGTGGAAGTGAACCAGGTGAAGTGAAGGATACTCAAGTTGACAGCAACAACGCTTGTTAATGTACGTGCAATATAATTATTAAGAGTAAAAACCTAAAACTTTAGCAATTCATCTATGAACATGTAAACGAAAGTGAAACCTAATTCAATCCGCTGTGTCCGCAGTCTCTCATCCACCGTCGCAATTTTTACTCAAGCACAGGATGCATGATCGGCAAAAAGCTGTTTTTTTGTAAACTTCTCTGCTGGCTGAGAAAAAGCAACTAGGAGGACAGAGAACAGGAGGAATGACTGATACTGACAAATGTCTGTGTTCTTCATTCTTTATAAACGTCACTTTACATTTGTTTCCACTAAGATATTAATGACGTTGTATAGTGACTTTGCTGTTGTAAACTCTTGCTGCCCTATAAACAATATTTAGGTTTGTTTTAAAAATTCTATATATGTTTTTAACAACTATTATTAAGTCATGTAGAACAACCAAGTAACGCTTAGTTGTACAAAAATCCTAAAAATACCTATATATACAGTATATCTGTAGGCCACCGTAGTTCTCCAACATGCTTGGAAAGGGAGGGGTGAGCAGAGGGGTATAGTTGGTTGCAACCTGCCACAAATCACTAAATATCACTAAAACGTGCACACTGTTCCTTGAACACAGTTTTTCCTCATGTAACTATCCAATTTCTGCATCCCAACACAGTATGTTGAATAAGTGAAAACTGGTCGATGTCAAGATTGCGAACACTTCCTGTTTCTAGGTAGATTTAAAAGTTTAAAAGTACAGAGAAAGCTCATGCAGGGTGAAGTGTGCCGGGTTAGCCTTAACAAGGTAATGTCTCTCAGATCAGAGAGTCCAAATTTAAGGTGAACTCTCGTTAGTGAGAGGGAGAACTACGCCGGGTTGTTATTACCTGCCGTACATCAAGTCTGCTGGCATATTGGATCCTCGAATGAGGTTTTCCTCTAACCTAAACTGTCTCACTGATAGCCAGAACAAACTGTATGAACCCTTTCCCAGCACTCACACAAAGTATTTTTTTTTTTCTGAATGTGCACCTTTGAGCTCTTTTTCACTTCAATTCAGCAATTTACTTACTTCAAAATGCAGTTTTATCAACATTTGGTAGTAGATTGACAAGTGTCAAGAAAGCACAAAGGAAGTGGCAATCAATGTGCACTGCAATAGAAATGTTAAAATCATATTTTGATGATGTGTCTCGTTTGTTTTCCTTACAGAGTAGTACATTAACATTTCATCTGAAGTTTTAACTCACACAGGATCGACCCTCTACTGTACTCGATGGGTAATACTCTCCTCCAATGACGAGCCCACATTCACCCAATGAAAATTTGCAAATGTGTAGCTAGCCAATCAAGATGCACCTACCCGAACAAGTGCAAACCCAACAGTATATAAAGCAGCTCACAATACTGACTGACATTCTTTTTTATTTCAGCGAATGGTGATTTGCCGGCTGACTGCTCAGTACCCCCCTTGAGGAGGGCCTCACGCAGCCCACCTGCTTCCACAGCTCCACAACTGTTCAGAAAGCAAGATGCCTCTACCGATGCAACTGTGTGTTGAAGGGACAATGGAAAATTTAGAAAATATATATTTCAACTGGAGGCGCAACTGGCGGCACCTGCTTACAATCTGGGTGTGTTGGGCGTTTTGCTGGCATCTTCCCAGCTTTACCCCACCCCACTGTCTCAGACTGACATTTTGGCTGCAAGCATTGGCCAAATGAAAAATGTGTTTTCAACGGAGGCAACCAAGCATTGCCCTCCTTGTAGCCAAGGTGGATGGTTGCAACTGAGTGCAGAGAGGGCTCTGGCTCAACAGAAAGTTCCTGCTGGAAGAGTGTTGATAGTATAAGTGATCAAGGTCGGTCTCAGCTTTTTAGTTGCTGCACCACAGCTAGTTGCTCGTCCACACACAAAAGACAGTTTACGGGGAGGGGCGACACATATGGGTCTCAAAGGTGGAGCGGGTCATCCTCCAATCCGAAGAATGCCGGTTCGATCTTCGGCTCCTCCGTCGACATGATAGATAGATAAAACCAACAACAAAAAGAGACGTCACCAACAGAACACCTTAACATTACAATATACCTGGTGGACAGCAGTGTGCATTATATACTTTGGGGTCTTCAAGCATTTAGGATGGCAAGTCCTGATTGGCTGGCTACGCTTATGCAAATCTTCAGTTTGTGATTAGAGGAGAGCATTACCCATATAGTCCACCAGAGGGTGGAGCCTGTGCTTATAGAACAAGGGTAACAATATCGCAACCCCTCGTTTCCAGATTCAATTCTTCTCATTATATGGTAAAGACAAGAACTCTCCTTTCACACAGTAACCTCGGTCAAAGGGTGTTTGAGCAAAGCTAATTTCCTCTAACAACTACTTAGCTAATAGAAGAGGAATGGTTGATTAACTGCTTTCAATTACGAATGTGTGGAAATTAAGCCTGTGAGTTAGTTCAGGGAGTCAACTCGAGTCTGCATTACACTCGCATTGCTTGCTCTTCTCTCAGCAGTATATTTCCAATGTAGGCCTTTGATTATGGCAGATTATGGCAGTTCATGAGTGTTCTCTTGCTGCCTTCTTGATGCTGTAACATTGGCTCTTCCTTATAGCATTTAGAAAGCCACCCCAGCATCCACCTGTATGCTGTGAGTCTAAAACACTTCCCTGTATAAGAAAATGTAAAGTTAGTTCTGTTTATAAGACTTGTAGATAGACATTAGAAACAGTTCATTTAGAGAGCTGCTTTTACAGGAGAGCAAAAGAATATCATATGCATGTGTTTTGTCCCTTATGTGCTTTCTCGCTCTCATTTTGTCCCTCTACCTCTTTCTCCTTTTCTTTGCCCCGTAAAATGGTTTGATTGACCCGACCCAAGAGTTCAAAAACATGCCTGTGAAACCGACCATCTGCAGGCTCAGCTTGTGAAAAAAGGGAAAAAAGAAACTGTATGTGTGTGTGTGCTTGTTTGTGATGGTGATTGTGTGATAGCCTATGCACCCCTTATCTCACGCACACATGTGACCATGTTTAAAATGCAGCAAACATCATGTGGTTTGCTCTCTTAAGAAATTGGTTTGGTTGAACTCACAGAGGGGAACCATTTTCAATCAAGATTACTAGTGTCTAGAAATGTAGACACTATAAATCAATTCACATGAATAAAGCCTGTCAAAATAGACCCTTTCAAATATATATGTTTATTAATAGCACAAATAATAGCAACAAAACGGAAAAGCTCTATCGAGATCACTCCATTCTCACAAGGCTCAATGTTTGAGAGCCATTCTGGTTCACATTGGCTTACGGAGTGACAGGTTCCATCTTGCTGCCACCTTCCTGAACCTTTGTGACCCAGGAAGCCCAAATACATGTAGCTCTGGCAGCAGAGTACAGGAAGCAGATTATGACAAGTAGAATCCATGATGAGGCACCCACAACCACACACACACAGACAGGTTGCGCCAGTACATGCCCAGGCAGTGCAGTATGATGCTTGAAGGGCCTGTCAGCCACTTGCATGCCAGTTCTCTGCTGCCTTCCTTCCTTCCCAGTTCTTAATCCTTTCCTCATTTTGATGAGGCAGGACTTTGTGCTCTTCCTATAATTGGACTGGCTTTGGGCAAGGTGTGTGTGTGTGTACATGCATGACTGTGTGTGCACTTGTGTGTATTCAAGTATTATCGTGTGTTTGTGTGTCTGTACGAACACATTCACAGGGAACCTTCCAAGATTTCAAACCACTGCAAGAAACATTAAAACATTGTATTTTGGTCTGGTTATTGTCTATATGTTCAATCCTCCACCACTAACAACGTTTTATTCATGAAAATAAGCTCTCTGTTTTGTTCATTTTACTAAGTTTGAACCTATTCACATATTTGTTACGGTTGTTAGTTGTCAATGCAGAATCCTCATTGCCTTTGTGAAAGCATTTTACAATAAATGGCCAATTCCTTAACATAGTTAGAGTTTCACTCTCAACCTGAAATATACTTAGCATATTCTAACCACAGTTAGACCATACTTGTCCGAATTGGTGAGCTTACTCGAGCGACTCGAGCTTCCGAGGAGTGTCTGTGTCGCCGCATTGTCTTGTGTCTGTTCGGATCCATGTCGCAAGAGTACAAGGTCTGTTTATGTCTGTGTTTGAGTGCATAGTTACCTGAATGATTTTGGCTTAGGAACATAGCTTTCCTTGCTGTGGTCTTCTGTGGGGACAAACATGTCAATGCGCGAGAATTTTTTAATTACAACTTTAACCACATAAAAGACATGGGTGTCTCTCATCAGTTTGAAATGTTTTTACTTGTCTGTTAAGCCACTTAAAGCAACAATGCTGAATCCAGTATGACACAGGCCTCTGCTTTGTGCAACATAATCAAAATAAGACTTCGAAAAAAAACATTGAACAGTGCTCTGCTAGAAGTGCAAACCTGTGGATGTCTGTGTGTGGGCGTGTTTTCATGACTTGTGAGGACAAAAAATGCTTACACTGTCACATTGTGGGGACTCACTTTCCTTATGGGGGCAAAATTCACGTCTCCATTTAAATCTTGAAATTTTGGGGTGACATCTTGGTTGAAGAATAGTGTGAGATTAGGTTTAGCTTTAGGTTAGGGTAAGGGTTATAAGGCTGGTAGCGGTTATGGTTAAGTCTCCAGGAAATAAAGGAATCATGAGAACATGACGTGTGTGTAGGATCTCCCCAAGAAAGTAAAATTAAGGTCAGTGAACTTGTTTCCTGCAAAATATGAATTTTGAAGATCCAACATTATGTACTAAACTTAATATCTAAACCATGTAATCCATTTACCCTGACAGCCTTTAAGAGATAGATAACCAACCACTTTGACGGATAGGAATGCTTTGTCAATCTGACACACATCTGTGCTTTTGTCACCACAGAGAAGCATGCTTAGACAGATCTAGTCACACAAACCGACACTCACTGGTATACAATCTTTGGTAGTCTCTCAGAGGCGCAGTCAGTCAGTCAGTGTCAATCTGCAAGTGTCACTCACAACGTGCCAAGAAAACCAAGTCAGCTGCTTGCATTCCTCAGATTCTGCTGCTCTCAGAGGCCATAATGACACATTTAAGAGCAACGCCTTGCTGTGAGGCCTCATCCAGTTCTTCATGAATGTAGGCGACAACTTGGTTTGACAAATCAAACAGCTGAAACATTTTGAGCAATGGACGTTTACTTAAAAAGGTACCATCTAGTGAAAGACAAGTCTTACAGGATGAATGGAGTTTAGATTTAGCCATCATGCCTATTATTATTAATGAGATTGTAACTCATAGTGCTGATATCTGGCAATACAGAAGCAAGTCTGTAAGGACAAGTAGCACTAGCACATAGACAAATCCCCAAGATATTCCAAACTAGTCATAGAAGTATTACCGAAAGTATAGATTGTAAACATCTATCACATTTTACTGACACGTTTTTGGGTTCAACTTTGAAATACAGTAGTTGCTGAACACAAAAGTGTTTTAGGGATGGCTGAACTGTTGTGTACGACCTGTCTGAGCATCTTTTGAAAAAATTGGAATTCACCAGCAGATGTAACAGGTATTATGACACTAGAATTTGGATGGATTAATTGGAAATAACCTAGTTGAAACACTTGCAAATGTTTTCGTTTTTTGTGAACTGAACTGTGATGTTACAAGTTGGGTTGAAATCCAAACCAGATATATTTGTAAATACAAAATGATGCAGAGAAAACAAGAGTGTTTATTATATTCAACTAAAATGAGTAAAAAAGGTATATTTTCTTTGTCCCACAACTGTCCACTGAGTGTGAGTATGTGCCACTTTTAGCCTTTGCATTACATTAGGCCATATGAAAGTACACATGTTCACTGCCCAAACCCAAAATTGTTGATACATTCATACCCACAACCTAATTCTCTGGAACCTAAAACGGAAGAGCAGCTGCCTCTAACGACAACGTTTTCTCCATTGTAAAATTCAGAAAGTTTGCATAAATGTTCCCATTGAGGGCTCTTTATGAAATAACCATGAGTGACCACCTTGTACAAGGTGTTACCCCAGTCATTCTGTATGCAGCTGATTTTTGCATTTATGTTAAAATGGCCGTTCCAGTGATGTGAAATAAAAGTATAGCATGCTCTCATTTCCATATCTCTCATGACTGTGGCAACTGATTTACCTTTCTCACTCTTTCCTCTCTCCTTGTCTCTTGTTCTGTCTCTCTCTATCTTTATGTCTTGTTGTCAGTGGAAACCTCTCCAGGGAGATGTATTGCTTTAGGCGGTACAAGAGACTAGGTATTTTACTCTCTTTCTTACTCTTACTCTCCATCCCCCTCCTCTGTGGCTGTCCCTTTTGCACTTGATGGGAACAGTTTTGAGCAGACAGACAGATGAACCTTAAAAGAAAACTCAAAACTTCAAGCAAAAAAGCCCGGTTATCATTCTAAACCACTTTATTTGAAGGTAAAACTGAAATTGACTTCACTCAAAATGTTGGTAATAATTCCTCATAGCACTGAAAAAATACAGCTAGTGCACTAGGTCAAAGTTGAACCAAGAAGTCAGTCTGTCAATTGTGTTGGCTTGGGAGATGATTTTTTGTCATTGTTCCAAACCTGTGGGTTTGTTAAAAAGCAAACTGACTGACTGACTGCTGTCTACAGTCATTACATTTCTTTTAAGCCAAGCTGAGGTCTCAGTGATTACCTTTGGGAACACAATGTTATTGCTGATCCGAACAAGAAAGGTGCACTGAGTATAGTGCAGAAGGGTACTCAGTAGTGTACTGGTAGGTTCTTTAGCTGTTAGCTGTCCAACACAGTTCAAGTGTGCAAAGTATTTCCCCCCCCCATTGTGTCTCTGAGCCCAGAGTAGCGGCTGGGGGTCTGCAATGCACTCAGCTGTGTAATCACTAGTGGCCCTTAATGACCAGAGGTCGCATAAGAATAGTGAGTGAGAAGTCATCAGGCAGTCAATGGCAGTAAAAATCAGGCAATAAAAGGTTTTTTTTGAGAAAATGTGCATCCCCACAAACAGATCCTTGAGTATGCAGCCATTACTGGCCACCCAAAGTATTATGCAGTTTGCAGACGCAGAATGCAGGACTTTATAACAGTAGGTTTGGTACAGAGCCAGTTAGATTTACTAGATTATTTGACCAACATAGGGAATTTAGTTGACACCCTCTAGCAGTGGCTTTCACCTTCCTAAATGCAAAAAATGCTTTAAACACAGATCAGCATGTTTTTGTAGATCCAACCAACATTATTTTACACAGCGCAGACAGTGCCCATCTTCTTGTGAGCCTGCTGAGTTATTCATAATAATGATAATAATTATCACCATGACATACTCATAATTTGCAATGCAACCCTTCAATCACTGTTCACTGAGCTACACTCAAGCCTTTAAAGGAAACCGCAAATCAAGCGAATCTAGCATCTTTAAATCCTCACTTAAAACAGCAACTGTTGCCTGCAGATAAGGAACAATTAACTTCCTAACAGTCAATGCAGTGTTTCCAGCTGCACTAGACTACAAGATGACATTCATCTAACATGTTATCTTGCACTTATTCGCTCATGGAGTGAGAGCAGCAGCACAATCAATAGCCAGTTTATATGACATTGCCACAAATGACATGGTGAAGAGTATAACTTTGAGAAATACAGTGTTCTAAATAACAAGAGAAGAAGTTAATTGAGAGCTAAAGGGAAAGAGAGTCAATGTATAAAGGACCAATCAACAATATTCTCATAGATTTACCCTACCTAATGAATCAAATAACGCTCATTGATATCAATATTTCCACTTTTTCACTATTTCCACTTCTGCAGATGCTGTCAGAGGTAAAAAAAAGTCACACTTCTGCCAGTGTTTCCACTGACAAAGAACACTCACTATTTGGTGGCGAGTACTCTAAGTGAAAGAAATGTACATCAGATTTAAGGATTTAATGACTTGAAATTGATGCCAATCCAGCAGGTGATGAACTTTTGTGACAGCTGACACTGTGGACCTTTTCATCTGTGCAATTGTAAGATGATGATCTGTTTTATATTTAAAAGAATATACTTTAATTGGTCTAAGACTGCCTATACTGATGTGGCAGCTTTTGTGTGTGTATAATAAGGAAAAATTAGAAAGCCAGTTACATTGTCATTATGTTGGTTTAACTGCACATAGCACACTTAAAAAAGGATCTATTGATCTGTTGATTATAGACCAAAAATACAAAGCTTTCAAAAAAAATGTATTTGCACGTGCCTTTCGTCTTGTTTTTCTGATCATGTTTCTTATTCTTTCACACTGACTCATTGTTTCTGCTAACACTGCACTAGACACACAAGGGACTGTTGGAAATTGCTGCAATTGTAACTAATTAGTGCAAAGATCCTTTTCTACAGCAAATTAAAGCATTCTGGATACTTATTCTGAACACAGCAGTCAACACGGTGGCCTTCTTAAGATGTGGACCCAAGTGACATTTAATTATTTATTTTTTTAAATATAAGTAAGAAAAATCCACTTTTAATGTATTTGGGGATGTATAGTATTCAACACTTATATTAAATGAATGTATATTTAAATGAATCTGTTCTTTTTTGGCCCATTTAATCACATTAATGGTCCCTTGTTAGAACACGTTTGGACAGCGAGTGTAGGCGAGAACAAGGGTTGACGTTGATTTTGTTGACATTTCTTAGTTTTATTAGCTTGATCCTCAGGGATGATGGATGGACAGAAATACCAGGATGAGACAACCTGAAAAAAAGAATCAATGAAAAGTCAGGTCTTTTCAGTCTGTTAAGCAGAAGTGTTTGTGAACCACAAGTTTGAACAGCGAGTCAAACTGGTTTCCTGTAAACATGACGGCTGTTGTCCTAGATAGGTGTGGACAGCCGTCATCACTCCGGTAGACCTCTGAACTCTAGCTCCATCCATTCTTCCGGCTCCATTCGCCCCCACCCTGTGTTGTTATTTCTCGTGGCTACTGTACAGCACAGTGATGAGAGATCTACCGACTGATGCGGGTCAAGAAAAAAATGCATCTAGGAAAGATCATGGGAGGGTGAAACATGATAAATCTGTGGTTTGATAGCAATCTGGAACTAGGATACATGCAGGTATGTACTGTTGCATTTCTTCTCTGATAAGACAAACAATTAAAAAAGGTAGAACGAGGCAGACTAAGGCTAGGATGGCAGGATATGTGACTGAAAAACAATGCAAAAATGTTGACTGTGTTCTATGTCTTCACTGGTAGAACTCAAATAATCACCAATGAAACTTTAACTTACCTGGTGCACTGTTGAATAATGTAGCATACCCGTTGCCAAACAGATTTTCTCAGGGCTCTTGGGGAAATACAAAGTATCAGTGAGAGTAAAAAGTAGGGTATTATTTATGTGTTAGCACCGGGAGCAACAAGACCACAGGGTTTACGTTTACACAACACAGAGTAGCCTATCGCCTAGCTTCTTACTAGCTTGTTAGCCTTAGCTAGCTTTGTAATTTCGAGCTAAGTGGGTTATATTCAGCAACCAGCCTTCAGTCGGCCCGCCTGGGCTTCATCCACTTTCCACCTCTTTGCCCATTTTTGGATCAGGCTGTGATGTCACTGCCAAGATGGCGACGGCTATAGCTGTCCACTTTGAGCTTCATTTTGGCTCTTTAGAGACCTATGTCTATTTTATACAGTCTATAGTCTAACTAAGAGTAATTTTGTGATTTTCATACATAATCTATTTATTTTCCTGGTATAAATGAGCTTCCATAAGAGAGGGTGAATATTTGAAGGAAAATAACTTAGATACCAGGGAGACATGTAACATGATAACAGTAAAATGTACACAAAACAGACGGTAATGGTCTGTGACTGCATTATACTTGGAGGTAAACCAGCTGACATGACTGAATGGAAATATTTCTCTGGACAGAGCATTGCTGATATTGATGAGATTTTCACTCTGACTTTTTTTGGTGCAAACAGTAAACAAAATAATATTGTATCCCCATTTTGTAACAGTCATGCTGTAGTCAGGCTGAGGTAAGTCATTGGAACCTCGTATTCCATTGTTTCAACAATTTGCATAAATTGCATTGCCAGACCCTGTACATACAAGCTGATCATACCACACTGTAATGTCTTTATCTTGGCCATGAGTTGAATCACTGTGAGCTTTTGTGGAGACGTGTCCTTTGTTGTTGTGTTTACATCCTCTCTGCCTGATGTTGTTTTTGTTGTTCCAGCCCCCTGGCAAGAACACAATGTTCTTGTTTTATCTGATACTGCTGAAGATCAACTTCCTACAGCCTTTGCTCTACTGTCCTCTTATCACATATATCCATTAAACTGAAGATATGCTAGCTGAAGCCCACCTCTGGTACCGTCTGTATTGCATTGCATAATGTAAGTAGTTCAGATACACAAAGTTGACTGTAAAGGCCTTAACATATTTATGTTGGTGGAGGATACATTTGTTTTAAAAATCATTTGATTGAAGCTGTGATTTGCCTCAAAACAATGCAGTCTTTATACACACAAAGTCTGAAAAAATACTGACCTCCCTGTGCATTTGAAAATAAGCTCCTCTTCACACTGCGTCGTCTCTCTCCTTATCCTATTACTGTTTTACAGGCTGTCAAGAGATACAGCATGACGTAGTGCTAGATAAAATCAAGCCTGTTTAGACATGCAGTCTGGTGATGTAAGTAGTCCCCTACTTCTGAAAAAGCATCTTAACAGTGCCTCAGTGTTTAATGCTCTAACTCCCTCATTGTTGTTATCTCAAATGTCGGTCTGATGCGTCCTGCTGGATGAACCTTTGTATCTGCCCTTTAACTATGTCTTGTGATCATTGCCCTATTCACTTCCATGCTACCTTTACCCCAGAAATGTTACAGGGTTGAGGGTTCATATATTGGGTACAATGATATAAAATTAGACATTGTAAAAAAAACTGCATGTTTGGTGAAAGTATGCATTTATTTATTTTCGTATTTGCATTATCGAGTGTTGTTTAATGTTAAGATTTGGCTTTCTGTTCGGTCTAGTGCTCAGTTCTGTAGGTCTGTCTGTTTAAACCGGAGCCATTGTACATGAAGTCACTTAGAAGTAAGCTTACTTTCATATTGAAAAAGTTACATAATCTCTTGATAATTTAGTGTGTAATATCATCACTTTGGCAATATACCCTCAGCTAGCTATCCTCTAGCTGTTTACAAAAGACAACATGAGACAACATCTCAAGTAAGATGCGTTAGTATGTTTGTACATTGTAATGTCCTCTCACCAACATTTGGATTCCACCTTTTGATATACCAGTTGCATGGTACATCAGATCTATTTCTAAATGAATGAATTGTGCTGGTGTTGAATAGAAGCCTATAATGCCACATTTCTTGCTGCAGTGCATTCAAAAACACATCAAAACAAAAGGATAACAATCCTTCAGGGTTGTAACATGGCTTTGTTTGTAGGTAAAGTATTAACAAACAAAAGACAAAAATGAGAAAGTTGCTTCTATTGAGACAACCACAAAAAGTGTCAAAATCAAAAGTGATTTTCAGTGTAACTTCTGTCTAAGCTATTTGTTAAGGCTATAAGGTCAACTCAGGTAAGTGATTCTAAAACTCTTTTCCTTCAGTGACCTAAATGCATTCCCACACAGTTTTTTTCACACGGGTTCTTTTGACAACCATGAGTCAGGATGGAAAAACCCTCCACTCACACACAGAAGTATTTTCTTTAGCAGGAGCATTAGTTAGTGTGCATAATTACTCTTAAAACTGAGCGCAATCACTGCATTTACGGTGTAAATACACATGGGACTGACCTAAAAAATGTGAATCTCTTTTTCTTGTTCTTTACTTAATTTATGCACCTTCAAATTTGAGCTGGGGAGCTAACTATATAAATCAGATTAAACTGTTTTTTTTAGCTCATTCATTTTTCAATTTCAAACTCTCTGTGTATAATGGCCTAAGGAGGTTTGGGGCATAGTCAAGTGCTCCTTTACCTGCCCGTGTAATTATGTGCACCTTATATAAGTAATGAATCTGCTTGGTATTTAAATTGGCCCTGTGGCAGCATTCCAAAAAGACCGTCACCAAACAAAACAAGCAAATTATTCCTGGGAGTAACGTTTAATCCATTAGACGCTGTGCAAGATCTCTATCTGTGCTACTCACGAGAAAGTAGGCCGTCGGTCTAAAGTTTCACATACAGATCATTGACAGTAAGGAATCACGGGAAAGCACATGGAGAGTGTCTGACTGTGTACTCATATAATTCTCTCTGACACAATTCAACAACCACCTGTCATAAGGCATTCATTTGTATTCCGTTAGATGCACACACTACAGCAGGAGTCATCCAGTATCTGGCGTGGTGTTAGTGTTTTATTAAGTTGGGGTTGGATTGATATACAGAGGTAGTGTGAGGGAAATTCCAAGACTGGTGTTTGATACATTTTACATGAATATACGTATATATTATGCTCTTTGCAACATAAAAAAAAATAATTAGAAAAGAAAGACTGCAATACTTTGATTTGTGCACTCTCCTTTATTCCTATCACCACCAAAAAAAACTGAAAAAAGCTAAAACACAGTGCACGATACAGGCAACAGAGATACACAGTCATTTCTAGCTAACATCGAGCTATAGGTACACTCGCGGTTCATCTAACAGACAAGATGAACTACCTGTGTTGTATTCTATGGCCATTGAAATGTGTGACAATTTTTTACTTTTATAGCATTTGTACAGTTACAGAAATTGATGCCAACACTGCCATGAACATACTGTATTTACTAGAGCCTGTCAACCCCAGTGTGCTGATGTCAGCCAAAGAAAACGCATCATTACACATTGTGTGACTAGAGACGTCAGATAATAAGACAGCTCCAACTGTGCCCTCACAATTAATGACGGGAGTGTATTGATATTGGTCTGGATATCACTCTGACTCAGATATTAGTATATAACTCTGAAATAGGTGAAATTGCTGAAATGAGTGTAAGGCCAGCATAACTGTAATGCTCCAAACATAGAGACCTAACTCCCAAACAGGCATTTCTTACCAGACACATTGAGAGTATTTTTCCCAGAATCAGATACGTAGATGTGGGTTTTACACTGAAGAAAAAGGGAAACATCATCACAAAACTGCTCAAAGGAAATAGTGAGTGTACTGTAAGACAACGCTGAACTGAGTTTTCCTTCCTGGAATACGGCTAGATGACTCAGTGATAAGCAACCATTCCATGAAGGCCCTGTTTAGTAAAGCCTCCCGTGTAATATGTGACAGAGACTGTCTTTATGTTTCTAAAGACACATAACGAAAGTGCTTCAGCTGCACCCCATTTGGCCCATACTTCTGTCAGGATCAGGGACAGGTTTTTATACGCAAAACACTTTTCAACGCTCCATAAACAATGCTGCTTTCAGCCAGAGTGAGGACACACCAGCTGGTGGTGTTACCAATTCAAAAGGGAGCAGGGCTTAAGCTGCCAGCGGGGACACATAAATTAGCATCTTGAAACATACCACCTACATTTACTTTCCAAACTGGGAGAGTAAAACACGACAGGGGTCACTGTTCTCTAAATGACCAACCTTAGATAAAGACTTCAATCTCCTCCCACCAACATACACATCACAGGGCTCTTGGAAGGTAGTAATAGCTTGATCTTAATGCAGCCCCTCCAGAAGCCTCTCGTAGGCCAGTTTAGGGTTCACTGTCATTCAATAAGGTCTATTGGCCAATGAGGACTTCCTCTGATTTAACTGAACCATCCAAATGTAATGTGCTTAGTAGCGTAGTTTTCCTCTGATTGCCACTGGGGCTGTGTGATTAGAAGCAAAGGTTGGAACAAAGAGGCAGAGTTGTCATTGTTAAAAAGTATAAACGAAGCAAGGATATTTTGTAAAATAAACAAAAGCGTTTTTTTTTTAATATTTTGACATGGAAAGAGTGATACATGTGGATGATTTTTGCAAGAGGAGCAAACGTATAAAAACTGCTGACAAGCCAGAGAAGCCAAAACTCAGAAAGTCAGAATACAACTTTCAGCATTATGTGCACGATGCAAAACAGCCCATGTCTGACCCCTAACCAGCATATTTTCAACATGATGTTTTGATGGCTTTGTTATGAAGAATAGGAGAGATAGTGATAATTGGCAGAAATAAAACTCTCTGCAGGTTTCTTATGATGATCAAGTTCTCGTCAGTGGGCCAAGTCAAACAGAAGAGTTGGTGAACCTGGACCTTAGCAGATACGTCCACCAATCCTCCCTGCAACCTCCCTTTATCGTTCCTCCCTTCCCTCCTTGCCTGATATATCGTTCCCATAGTTGGACTCGGAGAGCCTGGGGAGGGTCCGGCAGCTCCAGATAACTCAAGACAACGCAGACGTCCTTGCCTCCCCTCATGTCAGGGAGTCAAAGCTATATTTCTGGCTTATTCTGTGGTCTAAATTTGTGTTTAAAACATGTAAAAACCGGCAACAGCGCTCTGTGACTCTCTCGTGTTTAAAAATGGATCAATTAATCGAGATCAAGGGGAAACTACTCAGATACTGATGGGTGTTTTAGGCTCTGAGCAAAGAAATAAACTTGCTACAGCCCCAGAGTAATGCATTATGCAGCATTTCTTTGGAAGCTACTGTGTTTTCTCATGCAGTATAATGAAAGTGCAAGGCGTAACATGGCCACTCCAAAAACATACCACAATATTTAAACACGGTAATCTCACTTACAACGGCGACAGTTGTCCGTACACAGGTTATACAAACGCACATTGAGCCATCCTTGTAATGTATTTTTTCTTGTTCTTATCTGCGGTGCTGAAGCCTTCGTTATTCTACAGCAACCCTAGCGTTTGAGAAAACACAAGAGCCTATTAAAATAATAGGCCTTTTGCTAGTGGCGGCACATACCTTCTCTGTCCTCAAAGGTAGTCTGTCGGACAATGTTTGTTCTGTTATGGGATCTCACACAGCTGACTGTGTGTGTGTGTGTGTGTGTGTGTGTGCAAGTGGGTGTTTCTGTAAAGAGAGAAACAGAAAGATAGTGTGTGTGTGTGTACATGGGCGACTGTGTGTCTGTGTGTGATAAAGAGAGCCTGTTATCACTGCATATCAGCAAGGATCTAGCACAAGACTCATGCCACTCCTGAATATGGTGCTTGTTCTGAGGAGTTTGACTTACCTCTCTCTTAAGGCACAGCTTGAGATCACAAAACACAGCAGCTTGGATCTGATCCACTCTCCAGGTTGAGTTTGGTCTCTTTGTGTGCCTGCTGTGAAAACCACGATAGTCATACCAAGTCCTGGTTTATACCTGGAGCTGATAATATCAACTTGGAAGTTCCACTGTTCCCACAGGATGTTCAGTAAGCTTTAATAACCCTGTGAAAATGTCACAGCTCTTTACAAAGCAAAAGGATTATATTTGTCTGGTGTTGATACTGTATAAGCGTAGCGTTTCACTGTGTAGTAGTCATAACCTCAATTCTAAAGCCTTAACAACAATTCCACAGTAAAATATCACTAAATGTGTAGAGAATGTCAAATGTATAGCATTTTGATTGGAAATAAGATGCAATATCACCAATCATCATTATCTGTATAAATTGTGTTATGAAATGTTTATGTCGTAAGGTGTGTGTAGATTAAAACATTTAACATATTATTTTCCTGAAGACTGACTCAGGTTTTCTGATCAATCATATAAAAAACAATGAAATGTAATTATCAGTCATCAGAGCAAGCTTATTGATCCTCGAGTGCAGCTTTTAGTTGACAAGCAACTGGGCTATGTGCATAAAACCTGGAAGCAGTAGGGCGCCGCGTCTGGGTTATGTGCTCCTAGCCTGAAGCTCAAAGAAGCGCGCTAACAAGAGCAAGCTCACTGGCAGCATGCCATGGATTGCGCAGGGTAAGGGTCAAAATTAAGACTACTGAGAAGTGGGCGGAAGCTAGATCCTAATAAGCCTGTGCGGGTATCTCAGTGGCCAACAGTGATAAATGAGAAGCTGACTATTCAAAAAACTAAAAACGTTTTACTAACTAAAACCAGATTCTGCAACTTGCTCAGTGTTTTATGTGTGTGTGTGTGTGTGTGTGTGTGTCTGTGTGTGTGTGTTCATACCTACAATTGTACAATTCATTTTGTGTGCATATGCTTGTTTCTCTGCATGTGTATTCATGAATCACTTTTGAACTACTCAGTTTAGGGTAGAGGATTGCTTGGCTTGATAGAGCATTTTTCATCCCTTAATGATATCCACCTGCGAAGACAGTGGTGTGGGGGGCTCAGGGGCTATCGATCATATTCTGACGCAGGAAGGGGGGAAACACCAGTGAGGCTGTCAGATGAGGGGGCGAGGAGACAGATAGGCCCTCTTGACAAGTTACAGACCATTAAAGCATGCAGATAATGTGAGAAAAGGGGTCCAGAGAGAGTCAGAGGCACGGAGAGCGATGTGAGACATCGCTTTAAAAAGCAAGAGAACCTGAGAAATTTAAGATGGTTAATCCAGATCTTCAACTGTTGTAAAGAAGAGGAAAAAAAACAGCAAGTGTCAGACTTCATGTGTATTTTGAGAGCTTTTTGGAGGGCCAGATGGGTGTGATTTCTTCTGAAACAGTCAGATCAAGCATGGTGAAATGTATAAGAAAAAAAAGACTTTTTAAAATATTTTGCTGCAGCTGGTTAAACATCGTACTCATTTATCTCTTTCATGTGGAAAACACCAGAAATCTGCCATTCTAGGATTCTGTGCAAATCTCCCACCTAGACTTGGCAAGTGAGACATATATCATAGATTTTTCATTTTACATTTAATAGTAGCTACTCAGTGTAGCCTAGTGTGATATAACTGAGATTAAGCTTTTAATAAAAACTGAACAAGCGCTGAAACAACAACCATACACAAATAGTGTTGGCAGGGGCCTCAAACCGCTGTCTCAAGGTTACCAAGGTACCTGCTGGAACGCCTGTGAACAGGTGTACTGATGCCCCGTTAGCCATGTTAATGAAAGCATTAGTGCCAGGCTTCGGGATGCAAGTTTCTCCATGGGATTTGGGGGAAGAAGCCCTCGACCGTCTGTTTTGCTCGCCTGTCACACTCGAGATGGCTTTCGTTATTTAATTAGGTAAACAAATGCCACCGGGAAGCTACCCATCGAGAACATGGTTCAAACCTGAGTAGTGTCCATTCATTAAGATCGATGACGCTTTCATCAAGCAATGACATGTTTTCAAAGGATGCATGACACAAAAACAGCCATGTACTGCATATCCAAATGTAACCTTTACTGGGTATGTGCGCAAGCTTTACACGATTCACTGAAATCATTGATTTACACATCTGATTGATTTTGTCTGACGCACCATTAGAACCAAGCAGTTTTAATATGGCTGGTTTAACTGAGTCATTGTGGATAAGTGTGGAAAACAGAAGCAGATGGTTGTGTTGTGTGTGACTCAGTGGGGCTTGTCTGTAACCATTTTGACCAGCTGAATTATTTGACAAGTAGCAGGTGGAAGACTGCTCCGAAACCTGGACAATTACTGTGACTGCAGTTCAGTGCCTTTTCTCTCATTACGTTATATTTCCGGCGCATGTGACAATAACACAATTGGAGGTTTTTTTTTATTTTGTGGGAAGAAATACATTTTTGATGTGACGCTGGAAGCAGTCTTTAAAGATTGTTTCCTGTTACTCACAACGATTGTTCAACTGCTTCCATCATTAGTACTCATCGGGGTAACACACACATACACACACACACACACACACACACACACTTTTCATGTGAAACGACAATTATTTAAAGTTGCCTCAGGAGTTAGGGAGCGTGCACATACATACACAGCTGCCTCACATACTGGCTTTCACTCCTATTCATAAAATGTCCATCTGTAGGAGAGCTTTGACAGCCAGATTCACATGCCCGGTTTATCTTGCTCATTTTATCGAGCATCTCCTCCAGCTGAAGACAGAAAACACTGTAGTGGAATTGATTGGTTGTCAGCATGCAGAGTAATAGCTCTGCTCATTTTGCATTGAAAATACATATTTCCCCCTTCTGCTTTGAGAGACTGATGCAGTGATGGGAGGGGGCAGAGTGATCAATGAGCTGCTGCCTTTGTGAGAATGAATGCACCGAGGATGTAACATTGATTCTCACACTGAATGATTCAGTGGATCACCTGACACTGAGTTGAGGTATATCATACTCCTTCAGTGAAGCGTGCACCACCAAACTTCTAATCCTGTGACAGGGTTTATGGCAACACTTTGAAAACTAATGGACGTATGATGAAATGATGAGTGCTGAGATGACTGAAAAAAGAACTGGCTGACCACACTGCTGAAGCAATTTCAGCATCCTGGAAAGACACTTTATAAGATCCATTTACAAGTCAGTTAACGTGTTGTTTTTCTCCGCCGTGTCCCGCAGTCAAACAATGCCACATTCATTCTGCATCCCTAGACCTAACAAGAGGGTGGCGCAAATTAAAGTGGCATTAATTTCATTACAAGCGGGGAACAGTGAGGGATAAAACATTAGAGTAATTCAATTGAGAGGCTGACAGCAAGCTGAGAAGGCAGCAGTCCACTTGCCTGCAGCCATTATAATACAAAAGCTCCAGAATAACCCTAGAAAAGCGGAATTTCTTTTTTTACAACACGCCTGCCACTGGCTAATGTGATACAAAGCCACTCTATAAGCTGACGGCACTGATTACGCATTTGTAGTAGCACTTCAAAACACTGCTATCCACAAGGGGCCCAATTCACAGTAGCAGTTTAGAATAATATACATTAATTTTTCTTAGACGGATTAAAAAAAACTGAAAATTCAGCAACAGTTTTATATTGCAAGCTTGAGCAGCTAATGGAAAAATAACTAATTCAAACAAACCTCATACTTTTGTCCGTTTGTGTCCTGGTTCTGTTGTGTACTTCCCTGTAGATGGCAGCTCATTGCGTGGTCACTGTGGGGGTGCGCTGCGCCAACCTGCTTGGGTTATTTTGGGTGGTTGTGTGAAATGCGTGTTGGTACTTGAGTCTCAAGTGGACTGCTGGCTCTGACAGGAAGGGAGGCTCACAGATATCCTTTAAGTGTCACTTTACAAAGCACATTGCAGAGCACAGCGCAGTGGAGACCTCGTGTTACCGCTGGTTCACCAGGTGGAAACATCCCACACTTTGTAAGATTAAACTTGCAACCTGTTTGCAATTTGAAGACTGCACGTGTGCTATTTGCAATGTAAGATGTATTCGAACCCAGATGCCCTTTTCACATTATATAGTATATATATATAACGTGAACTCACAGCAAGTACACACACAAGAATATATGCTGTTGCATATTCATAACAACATAAACTATAGCAAACTTGATCAAAGGGTGTATTTGTGATGAAGCAGTGTCGTGGGCAGGTCTGTATGCCCAACCTGTTTGTCCTGTGGTTGCCTTATCATATGAGCGTGCTGAAGAATGACTAAGCCACCCAGAGTCAAATAATCATTATCAGTCTGGAGTCTGAGGCTGACGAGTGGACAGATTCGCGACATCAAAGGAGCTCCCATACTGTGAACAGCCATGCAGCAGCCGTCTTTATGCACAATGCTGAAATAATCAGCTTCCCGTTGCGTGAGAAATGGAGACACTATCAGTTTAGCACGGTTTTATAAACCCCCCAAAGCAACTCTGGCTAGTTATTAAGTGCAGAGTTGAGTGGTTTTATGTGTTTGTGTACAGTTCAGGTTTGATCATTAGAGAGTTGGCTCAGACTATAGGGGAGTATCATTAAGACGGCAGGGTAATGTTATCATGGCGCTGTGCCATTTACAGTAGGTTGCAAGCAGATCTGTTGCTTTGGTGGAGGACACTGATCGCTTTGACTGAGGCCATCGATATTTTGAACATGATGGCATTCTTTTAGACAAACACTACATTTTATTTTACCTGTTACACAACATGTGCTCATTAATCTCCACCAGACCAACACTCTTGATGATTGTGACTTAAAGTTAACTCCATGATTTTGTCTCTGTTTGTGGTTGTGCTATATTTAAGAATCAAAAGTGACATATCCACACATGCACGCAGCCTTTACGTGTGTTCAACTCACCTGCGTACCACTAATATAACCTTTAAGCAGGGCAAAATATGACATAATTATGAACATCATATTTATCGCTGATGAGTGAAATGACAGTGGGGATGATTCATAGTACTAAGTAGGAGGCAAAATTGCTTCACCGTGGAGCATAAACATTAATGGCTGTGGAGCTCTGAGCTGAGCTGGTTCTCATTGGGAAAGCTTCATTAACCACATGCCCTCATAGTTTGTGTGACTGAGTAGTACCCATTATTATTGTATCTCAAATCGAAATGCAGAGTCACTGTCAGCATTACGAAATGACCAACCAATACTCCGAGCTGTCGAATCAACCTACAAACATATTTATGAGACTGCTTTGCTTTGCAGCACTATAAACAATGAGCCTGCATACGGTCCTTTACACCAGGTTCTAAAACCATGAAGCAGATTACTTGTTCTGTTCCTCAAAATATGCAAGGAGGCAAGGAATCAAGCCCAATAATGACTAACAGGAGATGTAGGCACGAGAGAGACGTGGGGGGAGGAGGAAGTACAATCTTGAGAGAGCAGTTGATCCAGAGGGGAGTAAATGCTGTAAGGAAAAATGAGAGCTACAAACGATTCAGTGACAGGGCCGTGTGTCGCGTTGGCAGAGGCTTAGACATACAGCGGGTTGCTGTGACACTGACAGGCCTAGCAGACGACAGCACATCACAGGGTGTCCGGCGCTGTGGCGGTGGCCAGTGATGATGACACACTGTCTGATGACAGAAAGAGAGAGCTTGTTACTGGCTGAGCTCTCCGGCTAAATGGGGATAATCTTCGGTACTGTCCAGGGCAAAGAGTTTTGAGTCAAAAAGTGGGTCAATTTGCTTTTGTAAAATTGAGGGACAAAGTGAAGCAATACACACATGGGTAACACCTGTAACTGATTACATGATGGAAATTTAAGGTCATACCATATTGCACCTGGAATTTGGGGAAAGTGATATTTGATCACCCCACCGTCCTCACACACAAGCCAAAACACACTCTGTTACTCACCTTGTTTTGCTTTAGCAGCGCCAACAGCCTTTACTGTACCTCAAAATGCATTAACATACCAGGAATGAATTGATTCCAGTAATGTTTTAATACAGAGACGAAAAGAGCAACTGTTGTTCAGTCATTTCCTTCCATGATTTCACTCTACATGTCCAGCCAAACAAGCTTTAATTGAGTTAGGTGCATGAACTTGAACTTTGCCTGTGCTCCAATGTTTGATGCTTAATTTAACTACAGATGGATGTTAGTGATTAAGATCATTTTTGAAAGAAACTGCTGTACCAGCTGCAAAGGTATGTTCAAGGTGTTATCTCAAAACGGCATTGGCAACAAAAAGGAACGCCTCTTCCCAAGCCAACAGCAGTATCAAATCGGACTCCCTTCTTGAAAACAAACTCCGGTGTTTGGAATCTGTGGTGCCGTTGGAAGACAGCAGGGAGGCAGGCCTGAATGGTATCAAGCACAAATGAGCCCATGAAGAAGCGATAAATTTTAAATAACAAGAAATTAATCTTGCAAGCACATTCAGCAAAGGAATTTGGGAGAGCAGATTGCCGTCGTCAGCCTCTTGGAAGAAGTTAAAAACATTGTCCAGACTTTCTTATTCCAATGTTCCCTTAATGCCCACGGGAGCTGACTCCATTCGCTCTGATCCACTCAGCAGATTCCATCCCATTTTCCCATCGATTTCCCCCAGCGAACGCCCTCCAATCTCACCTCTCAAAGAAGAGCAAATTAAAAGCCTGACACATGGTGTTAGAGTTCAGGTTGAGGCGTAAAAAGAAAGAGTGACATAACTGGATACCTCGTTGCTACAGTTTTGTTCCCAGCACGAATGAGTAAATTAGACAAAGTACAGTAATTAGGATCAAAATGTTGGCAGAGGATAAGCATGCTTGTCATTGATAGTTAAAGGCAGGGCATTGTGCCTCTATAAAAACATCAGATGATTGTAAAGAATTATTAAATCATGTCTGCAGAACCTCACAAATGGACCTCCTAGTTGATGTTAGATATGAAAGGTCTGTTATTGCAAGGCTGGATCATATTTTTTTAACAATACATGTGCCCCATTTGCTACATTTCATTTCCTTCCTCGCCCAATCAAAAGCTCTTGACTCATATCCTTTCTATTTTGCAGCTGCCCAATAAGTTTAACAGTCAAGTTAGGGTATTCTTGGTCAAGACAGTTAGCTTGTGAAATAATGCTAAGCATATGAGGAACAATTTCAATTTGCCAATTCTGAACTCAGGGCTTTGTGCTGAATGAATCCAGACTGAATTCAGAGATGTACTTTTGAACTATATCTGGTAAGTGTGTTTTCAATCTGCTCAGTTGTGCAAACCTCATTCAGTAGAATTGTTTTTATGTTGATGGGGGCTGCAGGTGGAAGTGCTGAGGTTGTATTTAGGGTTGAGAGTGGTGTAAGTAAACCTTTTGTGTTTGACAAGAATAACATATATGTTTCTGTAACAGACACTTTACAATTACAGTTTAGCTTTAGAACACAACATGGTCGGCCATTGAGTCTGTGAATAAGCTACATGACACTCACACACACACACATCTAAATATGTTATAATTATAATAATGTTATTTTTACTCTACTGCATAATTCATTCATAGGTCCCTTTTACAAAGCTGTTACTTCATTATTTTTCCAGTTCCCTACATTAGTTTGATGCGTTATTATTTGAATTAGGCTGTATAGTACAACATGTCTTTAGTTGCTTTCCTTCAATCTGTATCCCAAAACACCGTGCTGCTCTAGAAGTCAGCAGGTTTTGACGCTCAGATGGCTAAAGTCATTTTTTTTTTAACAATATATTAAGCAATGTTAGCGAGCCCAAAAGCCAGGTGTGTATATTTATGTATTATGCAATATGCCATCCATTGTCTGTGTCCACAATGTCTCCCATTACCTGGAGACCGATGTTTACTTTAGATTGAGTTTCCAAATTATATGTGAAAATTTGCTAAAAAGCGTCTCATAATCGGGTTTATTTGTAGGGTAATTGTTTAATATGCATTATACATTTAAAATGCAATAAATGCAATCACAGCTGAGGCACATCTGTATCTTCATGCTTGTAGCTGTATTTACTTGTGGCCAATTGAGCGTGAATGAAAGACCTTCTTTTTCACATTAACCGGAATGTATGTTTGTCCTATCGTTCTATGACTGCTGAGAACTCCAGACAGGCTAGAACAGCTCAGCGACTTTCTTATATCCTGGGGGTTGGCAAAGGATGCATTTCCTGTGTTAAGGAGGTGGTAAAATACGTTTAACTCTATCTCTACAAGTAGGTGCAAATATGCATTGCTGAAACTTTTGGGCCAGTTGCTGGCCCAGAACTCCATTTCATCTCAACTCATCTCATTACATTCCTGGGTGGGTCATCGTTGCTTTTGCATTACCACAGCCACGGTTAGTTGTTTCATTTAAACTTGGAGTTTAGAAAAGCAATTTGGAACAAAATGTCCTCTTAGTGGCATGTGTTGATCAGAGTATCCATTCATGAAGGAGAAATCACCTTTATCCACTCACTGAACGCTCTTCCCTACAATAGCTTGTAGATGACATCAACAGTTTAGTCATATTTTCTCAACAGACATAAATGAAGCAGCTAATTGAAGTAAAGATCCAATACTTTAATCAATATGCCAAGGGCTCACTGTCATTGGGGTTCTTTTGTGTTATTGGACAGTCAAAGCTGTATTGCTCCTTCATCTTATTCTCCTTTAAACTAAACCTGAATATTATAGCCAGGATACGTGAAGTTGTTTTTAACGAGGATAGAAAAGGGATTTTGTTTACTTGGTTTTGAAGTAGGTTTACCTATTCCAATAGTATTCTAAATTGTCTTCCTTCACATATAATATACATGTACAGTAAACATTGTTCCCCAATTTACCTCACAAAGATACTGTGTGAACTTTCATCAGTATTACCACATGCATATGAACACATTCATTATGTTTAATCCCCTCAATGCCATTTCACTTTCTACAGCATTCTTTTATGATTTATTGAGGTGGTGAACAATAGAGGTATTTCAGTGTTTTCTTTTATAAAAGCCCAAAGAGAAATAACATGCCATGCGTGAGTCATAAGCCCGGTCATTTCCTTTCATGACACACCTTTGGACGACAACGTTCTGGTTTGGCTAGTTATAGACCAAGCCCTCTTTTTCAACAGCATGCTCTATTTTGTGCTTTGTTGTCTTTTCTGTTTTTGCTCCACTGATCTAATGATTATAAAGACTGAGCCACCTGTGCATACTTTACCCAGCGTGTATTGTGCCCATTATTGCTGACGTCTTTCTACTCTTATGATGATACATGTCCCTCTGGGTGGATCTAAAGGGGCGACATGGAGCACCTTTTATCATCTGATTTCATAATGAGACAGGCATAACTTCATGTATTATAAATAAACAAGAATATTATCTGATAGACTCTAAGTGTCTATGCTGCTATTCACCAGTACATATTTGGTCAAAGTTGAGCACTACAGTCATTACAAGGTGAGTCAGATGATTAGCTTTATCTATGATTATCACCGGTGTGTGTGCGTTTGTGTGCATAATTGTTGTTGTGGGTGCATGTGGGTTTTCTCAGCCAAACACTGGGGCATGGTAGGAATAACGTACTTCATGTTGTTCTCTCTCCCCTGATGATATCTTGATCTCTCATCCCCTCTTTGTCTCAGCTAGTCTTCATACTTCCCATTGCCAGTAACAGGCACATCATTGATCTTTCTTTGTATGTGTGTACTGGGGAGGCACATGATGCGTACGTGGTGCTTGTCAGGGCTTGTCTGAAGAAGAGCTTGACGCTCAAAACTTCACTTGGTGGTAATTGAAGATATGTTCATGGGAGCATTATCTAGTGTGATGGTTTTTTCTTTTACATTTTCTTCTATCCAGCATCTATTTATCGCCTAAATCTCTAAGTTTTTGTAAATGTTTTTGCCTTTTCTTGCCACATTTGGACCCTGAGAACGAGAAAACATGACACAGACAGAACTATCACCCCCTGCTGTATGCTGGATTATAGCAGCTCTTTGCTTCAGAAGTTTTTCTGCGACAAAGACCTTTTGCACTTCATGCCATCTGCCATTCGTAGTGATAGCATCTGCTGTAGTGTTCATTTAAATAAAGAATATATCTATCTATCTATTCCAAACAATTCAGAAGATTAATCCAGAATTAAGAACACAGGAATGACGGCAGTCATAAAGAAGAACTATTGTTGCGTCTTGGGAGTTAACTGTCTATATTGCACTTCCACAGTATCAAAAACAACACAAGATAAGTGATAAGACAGAAACACTTAGCTGACGCAATAGAAGGCATTATCATCCATCTATGCCTAAGGGTAGCGACCTCCGAACAGCTAACAGGTTATGTATGAGTTGCATTAGAGGGGACCGATTTACCTGCCCACCCCCAGCCTGGAAGATGGCTACTTTAATGGCCTCTGTGAAACAGGGGCTAACACAACGACTAGCTATAGACATGTCAGGAATGATTGAAGTGGTAATAAACCATTCTGTCCATTAGCAGGGTGTTTTTTGCTATTAACTGAACCAAGGATGGTGTTTTAGCTTGTCAGTGCCTTCAGCGATCCCATATTGCCTGAATGAATAGGTGGGTGGGAGGAAATTGCTGGATCTTTGCAGTTAAAAATACACAAGGGGGTGATTTTGTGTTTAGTTAGGGGCTGAATCTCGTCCGTCTTCCCCACTGACATATGCTATTGAAGGAGAAGGGGACAGGATGCTAACAAACACCACTGAACGTCCTGTGTGTGTTGGTCCTCCGCCCTTCTCAACAGTGATCCGTCTCCCTCGTGTCAAACTGACTTGAGATGACTCCCAGGCCATGTTGACCCACAGAGATGCTTCCCCTAAGAACACACGCACACACTCATGCACACTTACAACAGCCCCAAAGCTCTGTATAAACACAATTAAATGACCCCACCCACCACTGTCATTCTTATCTTATCTTGCCCTCCAACCTTAACCCCCTATACCTAGCACACACACACTGGAAAAGGCCCCAGGGTGGCCCCTGAATCCTCACCTTCCTCGATACACACACAGACAGACAGCCCAAGATAATTAATTTCCTCTTAGTCACTCCATCATTTGTTTTGCCCCTGTCCCTCCCCTTTCCTTTCCGTAACCTCTCTTTCTTTCTCACACCAAAGTATCACAATGCGAGGCTGCCAATGGAAGGAAAACAAAAAGAAGATTGAAGTGCTTTTCTCAAAACTGTCAAACAGGTCACAATAAATTCCATTGAGGTGTAGCATATCAGAGCCTACTTACTGTATCCTATTAGAGGCAAACTTTCCTAAACTGAGCAGTTCACGGTTCAGTGTTTTCTGCTTGACTTGTTGCCCATGTAAAACCATCAAGCCATTACATGGAATGAGATGCGTCTGTGCAAGGAGAACCTTTTGGCATGGCTGCAGAGGGGCCGAATGAGACATTCAGTGTCATTTTCCACTGCTCTGACTGCATAATGGCCAACGGCGGGCTCTGCCCTCAGCCTGTTATTTCTGATGTATAGCTCCTTTGGGTGCGTTCGTGAATATATGAACTAGCGGGCACAGATGGCTCAACGCTTGGCCGCCTTGGGTAAATAGGTAGCATAGTTCTCGGACGCTGATTTCTGTATTGCCTGGGAGCCTATATTTATGACAAAACAAAACAGAAGGTATTATCATGTATCACAGCCCTCCAGGTAGCTGCAGGCCAATAATGAATTGTATGGCATACCTGGTGATACATTCGTCCCTCTGTCTGCTTATAGTGGAATGACTTCATCAGTCACTCATGGTTTCAAGAGCAGTGGAAATGAAGGATTGTGTTGCAGCATGTGAATCAGTTCACGTCTGGCAAATTCTGCACTGGTCAGGGTTGTTCGTTGTTTCTAGGCTATCATTTAATATTTTAAAGTGACATCGCAATCTGTATCAGAAAAATCATTCACAGCTCCATATGTCAAATGAATGTTAAAGAAATGGTTTGACATGTTGGGGTGTATGCTTATTCACTTCCTTTCCTAGAGTTATATGAAAAGATCTCATATTTGTCTGCTAAGGCCACAGCCAGTAGCAGGTTAGGTCAACATTGAGACTAGAAGCAAGATTTGCTCTATTTAACATGTAACAAAATATTTAATTTAAAAGTAATACATTGAAGGGGGTAAAATTAATTTGTGAAGAGCCAACTCTGGACAATGTCCGGATCTGATTTTCTGGACATTGTAAGGAATTCATATGAGAAAATGCCTTTAGTGAGCTTTATAGGTGGTAATTGGATTTCGGTACTTTTGGATGGAGCCAGGCTTGCTTTTTTCCCATATTTTCAGTCCCTATGCTTAGCTCAGCCAACTAGCTGCTGGCTCTAGCCTTAAATTTAACACACGATTGTGGTAGGTGTTGAACTTCTCATCTCGGCTAAAAAACAAATCGGCATATTTACCAATATGTTTTACTATTACTAGAGGCAAATATTGAAAAATTATAAAACTAAAACTGTCAATATGTGCCTTATTCAGCAAATATTCTATTCCATGGCCTCTATTTAAGATATTTCCAATGGGCGTTTGCAAGAAGAGCCTCTGAAAAATAACCAAGGGCACCTACCAACAAAATCAAAATAAAATATGGCGTCTGGCCTTCTCAGACAGTCACTAACTCTCATTCATTTCCAGTCGGCCAAGCTAGACAGGAGTGTAAGGCTATCTTGTGGAATGTAACGATCTCTACACCTCTGTGGAACAAAGACTCTTATCTCCCTGTGCCTTCTGCCATTTCCTTTACCCTCAGGCTCCATAGACATGAAGACGGAAAGGAGTGTAAATCACCTCCTCAATATCTCTTCTCCTTTTCCCCTCTTTCCTTCCTTCCTTCTGTATGTAGCGTCACACTTAGTGTGGCGCTACAGGGTGGATCTGTCTCCTGCAATAGCAAGAAATCTCACACTGTGTATTCGCTTTCTGTATATTTTTCCTCCCTGTGGCTTTTTTTTTCTGCATGGCAAAACAATGCCTAATTTCCTATTTATCACAAGCTCATCCTCTCACTCTCTTTGAAACAGCCGTTTTTTCTTCCCCTTTTACCTCCCTCCCCGCTCCCGCTTCCTCCCTTCCTTACAGTAATGGTTTAATTGGAGCCTTTTAAGGTGGCTGTGGTGGATGCAGAGGGGTGGTGAGGGGGTGTTGAACTGTGGATGCTGCAGTTGCCTCTGCTGCTGCTGGGTCTGTTGACGCGTGATCTGGCCAGCTAGAGATAAAGCAGTTCTGTTTGTTTGTGTGAGAGACCAGCAATTAGGGCCCGCTGCAACACAGAGGGAAGGAAAAGAGCTGACGTCAGCCGCTGTTCCACCACATTGGATATGGAGAGACGGCAGGTTGCACAGACAGAGAGAGGGAGAAACAGAGAGAGAGAGAGAGTGTGATGGCGAGGGATGGGAGACTGACAGAAGTGGAGGGATTAAGTGAGAGGGAGGATTGGAAGCAGGCAATTGACAACAGAGGAAACACAATAAATAATTCTCATTAACCATTAAAAGATAATTTAAGCGTGGAAGGCATACAAACAAACCCACAGTCAAAGACTGAAAGGCATGCAGCTGTAACGCTCCAAGTCATGATGGCTCTATTGAGCTGAAACATTTAGGTATATAACTTGGAATCACATTTGATTAAATTATCGTGCATTGTAATAACTTCAATAAAACAAAGTACCTCAGATCTTTTATTTATTGTCGTTGGGCACTGGCAACAGACAAACTAACCTTCCATCACAGCATTACATAAAATTGTCCAATAAATGTACAAGTTTCTTTACCTCAAATCCAAATCCAAGCAACTAAGCTAGTTCCTTGTCTTTTTTATTTTGGATTTCATGTGGCCATAATCATATGGTAGAGGTAGATCAGAGGTAGGAAAAGAAGTTGCACACTCTGCCTCCGTATGCATTTCTCTTTTAATCATATGACGTTTCAGCCCTCAGTCTTTCTTCAACATCAACAATCATGAGTTAGAGAGCATCACCACAAAATGAGGTCAGTGGCCTGGGGGCGTCATTTACAGTCGAGTTACGTCTGTTGGTCACTGACTCACTCACCCAGACCATTATGGCATGGTCGTGGCAAAACTCTGCTGGTTGAACTAATAATCTGTTAACATTTGGGTAAATAAATGCCTGTTCTGCTTCTCTGTACCACACATTGCTTTCTCACATTACCTCCCAAGCAGTCAATCATTAAATAAATCCTTTGTTGTACAAGTAACCTTAGCATTAGCAGAGATAGAGATTACCAGGCTGACCAGGGATAGAAAGAAGCTACTTCCCTGCACTGATTGCAAGAATGAGGCTGTATGACTCAAGAACTGTTTGTTTCAACACGGAAAGCTTGAGAACATTTTTAATTGTACACAAAACTGTACTAATGGGTAAAAAGATGTCTGCATTTACCCTAATCACTTGCCGTAATCTCACTAATTATAAACTGTATAGTTATTGAACTGCTGCTTTGCTGTACAGAGGTTAAAAAGAGTGAGACACAGTAGGAGCACTGATGAGAATAGACTTGAGCGGAACAATACATACAACTGCAACTCTGATATAGGACACAGCTATGTATCACAATACAATAAATATGTTAAAGAAAATAAGAGATATTTGAGCCAAGATGTGCACTTGAGTTGGTACCCAACAGACTTGCAATCCATCTTTTATTGACTCCAGGCTTGACTCATTTATAATGACTGATTGACAATGACTTGATTCACAACATACGTTGTCGTCTGTGGATTTAGCAAAATAGAAACTGGGCATAGAACACACTGCATTGGCTACAGCTAACCTATAATAAAAAAGTCAAAAAACAAGTCAGTATGTTTTGCTATTCGAAGCTTGAGATAATGTCATTGCTGTTTTTGCTTTAACATTAGATGTGTGGCTGCTTCAAATAGTATTTAGTGGGTTTGCACTTATTCTGACAGCAAAAATGTGAAAGGTTAGTATTTACTGATACGGCTTGTAATCATAACAACTGCTGATGTTAACTTTTGAAACTTAAAAAATAGAAAAACATTGTTTATTTATACTAATTAAAAAATTACCTTCAATTATTACTTTGCATTACTTGGTCTGATGTTTATGCCTTTCTTGCTTCAGCAAGTCTGTAATATTGTCAAAGTCATTATATATCTTTTGTTTAATTACTTTATTTATTTAATAAATTATATGTAATTCATAGGGAGAGAAATTTCTGAAAACTAGCCATGATGATGTGAAACTATTACACTTGAGACTTGTGGATTTGGACTTTAATTTTGTGAAAATCTGGTTTGATCACAGTGATTCAATGCTTAGACGGGTAGTCATGCCGTGGCCTTGACTGTGCTCATGTGGGTAAGATTGTTATGTCTGTATGCGGGTTTCATCCCATGACTCACTGGCCTCTATTATTTTCCTGCCATCGCTCTGAGCGGCGAAATAAAAATGCTTGTTTATTTCTTTAGCAGAAATAACATTGGGAAATCCCTTGAAGGGCATTGCTCAACTTGACCATAGCTCTCATGCCTCAGTATGTCATCAGAGTGATCGCACACACAGACGCCCGAGTGCTATTCCTGCAGGGGTCTGGTCCTAATGCATGGTCGCAATAAGGGCTGGGCAGAGGAAGCAACAGCTAACAGTGAGCCTAAAGTTGAAGGCTGGGCAGGAAGAGGTTTGGACTTTTTACAGAGGAGGAAATGTGTGCTACGCATACTGTAAATACAGACTTTTTCTCTATTCCATGTGAAGCGTGACAGCCTTACAGCAGTATACAACATGCTCATTTACTCTCATCGGTGCACACACATGCACTCTTATTTCAAACTCCTGACTCAAGTCTCAGATTGTAGATTTGATTTTCTTCTCAAAGGGCTCCTTTGTCGAGCAAGCTTTGCCTATGAAAAGTACATACAGTACTGTGACTTAATTTGAACTTGGAATTAAGATGCTGTAATGTGTCCTCCCATATTGGATTACACGGTTTATTTCTCATGACTATTCTGTCTGATGTTCTTCCTCTGCTTTCTGTCCTTTCTTTTGAATCAAATGGTTGATTCAAGTCTGAGAGGCATATAAACTTTGCCCGAGATCTGCTGTAGGCAAAAGCACCACAGTACTGTGGAAGGGGAGAGGCAGAGTGGAGGGATCTTAAGGCAACCAACAGCAAAAATAGTAAAACAGGAGGAGAGTGAAATCTAGGCTTGTTTGTTTTTTCCATGCATAAAGAGTTTAAAGGTTACTGTCTTGTTACCAAAATCTGACTATGTACACTTGATTAGAATTAGTCAACCAATGCTGTACTGGTGCATATTTCAATTTATTTCACTGCTAACAGATTCAGAAGGTGGTTGAGATTCCGCCTTTGACACATGTGTACAAGTAAAAAGCCTGAAATTACACCGAATCACAAGTTAAAGTGCATGGAGTCAGGCATGAAGCGGAAGCCAATAACAAGTGGAAAGGAGGACAGCTACAACAAGCTTGTCCTGTACATAAATATGTGAAGCAGACCTGAAGTACAGATGTAATGATGTAGAAGATATGCTGTTTTTGTCACGGTTGACTTTCTGTCCCCCTGGGAAAAAAAAAAAGAAAAAACACGTCCACCTTTCCCCTCTGCCTCAGAGCATAGCCAAATGAAAAGTATGGGAATTCCAATATTGTTTTTATAAAGATCTCCTATATTTTGTTTAAGAAAGGGAAGGTATTTAGAAATGAGCCTTTTGAGGATTTATACTGAGCTGAAAATAATTAGGAAGGTAGGGCTGACCTGCGATAGAGGAAGCAATGCTAATGAATGTTAACTCAATTTAATCTCACTCCTATTGGGCCCAAACAACAGAGCCTCAAGATGGCCGGTCACATTTTCTCCTTCCCCCAGAAGTAAACATCTGCTGAGGCCTCCATGACACATGACATGCCATCTGTTGTTTCTCTCTCTTGCCCTCTCATCCCTTTCCATCTTTTGCAATTATGTGAGTGGCAGATTTTAGTAGAAAGGTGTGACGTGACTTCTCTCATGGCCATGTCACTGGAGCTGTAATAAATATAAATGAATGTCAAGAAGTGAACTCCTCAACACTATAATGTTACTGTGCGCACTTAGCTGGGGACAGTTACTCCATCCTGCACATTGCTTTCGGTCTGGGTTATGCCCAGATGAGCGTGCCACATCTCCAGTGCAAAACAAAGGCCTCTTCTCAAAGTGAAACAGGAGCTCTCCAAGGAAGCATCTGGCACCGTGGATACTGGGCGAGTCGTGTAAATAATCTGGAGATGAAAAATGCCTATAATGCACGCCTCCTTGAGGTCGCTTGGCAGGGTTGGGCAAACTCGATACATTTCTTCCTCAACGTTTCTTTCTATCTCCCTCTTCGGCTCTGTGATTTTCTCACTCTCGCTGCCACTCTCTCATTTGTTCATCACCCGCAACGCTGGCTGGGAGAGGGAGCGGTGGGCTGACAGAGACAGGATACACTGTTTGTCAGCCAGCAACGGATGTGCCTGGCAGAGCTCCGCTTTCAGCCGAGGTGTCAAACAAAGAGTCACTTGGTCCAGGAACTGCAGGACAAACTGTAAGTCCATCCGCCCTCAGAGTCACACCCCTCCTCCTGTGATATTGCTTGTCAGTGCTCTCTTTTTCACTACCAACCTGACCCTACGCGACACTCTCTTTCATCCTTTAAGAGAAAAACTTAAATAAACTAAGCAATAAAATGACATTATCAACTCCGAACAAATTGCTTTCTCGTGTAGCCTATCACCCTTCTATGCCCCCCCCCCCCCCCCCCCCCCCTTGCCCTCTAAGAACTGAAAGGTGACGAGTCAAAGAGCCACTGTTTGTGTTTTCATGTGGGTGTGTGCGTGTTTGTGCGTGTTAAAGGCGGAGCAGGGGGGCATGCAGGGCAAACACAAGTAGATTTAGTCCCGGACACAATCTGATCATCCTTTGTTGCCGCTGTCAGGCAGATGGTGCTGCCTGGTTCCTCATTTAACACACACACACACACACACACACACACACACACACGTGCAGACATACAAGTACACACGCACTCCCGCCCGCTCAGTAAAAAACCACACATCATTTCATTACCCGTCTTCGGTTTTGTACAATAACATCCGCTGGGGTAATAACCGCATGCTCTCCCAGAACATTTCATCAGGGATATCAGTCTGTAGTGCTGGGCAACGTTGCCAGGTCTTGTCTTTTCCTGTAAAACTATCCTTGCATTTCCCCTCCAACACCGCCAGCATCTTCAATCAAACAACACCTGATACTTTTGATTAAATGGGAATCTACTTCATTCGGGCTGGTGGCACCAGTGGGAGAAATTGCCAATATATTTTGTAGAGGTAGACCATATTATTAAAAAAACCTATCAGAAATAGAATGTAAATACGAGATATTACAAACTCAAAAAGATAATTATTCAAATTTATACTTTAGCATACATATTCCAAGTAGCTTATAGCCATATCAAATGTACTTGCTTTCTCATACTTTTAGGCTATTCAAGAAAGAAACTAGCAACTCTGACTCTTTTGAGCATTGGCACAACATGATTTGGAAAAATATCTTTCCCTCTGGGTTCTGAGGGACTTAAGTCAAACTAGACATTTAGATTAATCAGGATTAATAGATTTCGGGCACTTTGTACATTTGTCTCACTCTCATTTGGTGTTGCTCAGGTATTGTACAGTTGGCATGGACTGTATGAAAGAAGTGGACATAGTCACTGTGACATTATCCATAAATTGCTGCCTGAGTTTTTTTTTGAAAAGACTTAAAAGACCTAAAAGACCTAAAAGACGCTAAAAACTGAGGAAAAGCTGTGGCGGGTGATCATTGTCACTCCAACTAACTCCGTTCAAATTGTACCCAGATTAGTGGAAGCAGCTTTTGTTTGTTGATGTGTTGGATTGTAGAAAATGTAGGTTGTATCTTACCCCTTTGTAACTGCTGGAAATATTTCTACACAATGTCACACTGTCTCTATTTGGCTAGATATCCAGAAGCAAACTATACCACCGAACAACAAAAGAGAACCAAAAGCTCTCTATGTGTGTTATTTTGTGTGACAGTGCGTCTTTCCTCACACCTCCCTCAGTATAGACAAGCGTGACTGAAGACCGTCATGTATGTACCTGTACATGTAAGTGCATATGGTTGTACACTTGTGTAAGCATAATCCCCTCATTATTTTCACACCACTTTGTGTTTGTTGCAGCTTTCCCTCTTTTCCAACACCAGCTTTGACAACAGGGCTGTCACACAAGGAAGCAAATCATCATCACAGTGACTGAACGGTTGAGTGATAACACAAAAGAACAGCATTGACACATCATCACTGTACTGGGTCACCATGTCATAACTGTTTATAGACCCACACATGCACAGCTGCTTCCTTTACAATCTTCTATCATCACTACCCCTAGCCGTGCAGAGGCAGGAACACTGACGGTATGGGTGACTTCCTACCACCTGACTATTGACATCCTTTTTGGGTGCTGATTGATCAATTAGAATTTCCAGTCAGTCATGAATCATCATTGACAATTTGTAATGTTAAGTAAAGACAACCCTGCGTCTAATAACTTCTGTTGAATTTCAGCCATCCCTGTAAAGCAAAAGTTGTATCACAGGAGAAATGTTCATTTTCCATGATTTAAACTAGTTAATACGTCTTTAATTTGCTTAAGTTGCTACAGTTAAACATAAAAGTCAAAAGGTGACACTGACTGACAGTCCTCTTCAATAGGTTGGCACATGGAGTCTGGCAGTCAGTGTGTGTGGCACGCTGTCTCAGACATGTCCCAGTATAACAGCTTAGGTCATCAGGTGTACTTTAACCCACGTCCTGCCAACATATGAGGACTACAGACTGGGGGCCCCGGGGGCCCCAAGAAACAACCATCACAGCAAAATGTTAACTTATTTCTTCCAAAAACATCATGAGTTATGTAATTAATGTCGTTAAAACAAAACGGACAGTTAATTTGCATACTGTGTAAAAGAGACAATAAATCTTTGTCTGCTGCATCTGTTTCTGTCTCCTTCAAAATGACTGAGAGCGCCCCTACACCCCTGATAGTGTTTGCTACTTTAAATTAGGACCAAACACAAACTCAATAAACAGTTCAATCTATTAATATTGTATAGGCAGAAATTGGTGCTTTTCATGGGGTCCACTATACATTTTAAGAAAGTAAAATATACATTTAAACAAAACCAAGAAACAGGCACACAATGTTATTTGACTTTGCAAAACAAACAGTATAGCTAGAATAATTGCTCTTGTTGTATCAGTTTTGTGATTCATAATAATTTGTTTCAAAATGTAGGGCGACCTGGGTTACTGAGAACAATACGGTGTCACGATTCAACCAACCTTTGGTGCCCTGGTCCTTTGCATGTGTGTCAGACAAAAGCGTGTGTGTGTGTGTGTGTGTGTGTGTGTGTGTGTGCTGTATACCAGCCAAGTTTAAGCCACACAGCAGATGGACAGTTTGAATAAATAAATGTTGTGCATGACATGATTGCTCTTCCTCCAACCCCCCTCCCCCCTCTCTCTCTCTCTCTCTCTGTGTCCCTCTCTAAAGCTCTTTCTCTTTCTCTCTGCCTCCCTTTCTTCCTCCCTCTGTCCATGACTACATGAAGGCCAACTCATGAGCTGACTCTTTGCTTTCAGAAGCCTTTTGTCTGGCTTGGCAGCCGAACAGATTCAATCATGTCTGAAGGTCAAGAAGTTAAAAAGCCTCGAGTTGCCTCCTGTTTCTCTCTCCATGAGATGGCGAGATTGGAGACATGGAGAAAAAAGAACAAGAAGAGATTCAAACTAGAGGAAATCATTCTGTAAGTAAGCATTGCCTCATTCTTTTATGGAAGCATGCACGCAGTCGGTATTGACACACACAGACACGCACACACTGGATACACCATTCAAACGAAATGTCCACATTGTCAAGCATGGGAAAAAAATAAACAGTCACCCTACGTTTATCTTGATTTTCAGGAGTGCTAAGTGCAGAAGCAGACGGGGCTTCCATTTATACAAACATACGTACGCAGAGTATGTACATAGAAGAACAGAAATGTGTGTAAAGTAGCGAGGGAAATGGTCAAATGTCAAACAACTTCAATATCTTATTAGTGATTTAGATAAATTACAAAATAAGCCCATGAGGAGAACTAACCCTTTGTTTGTTGAATCGTGAACCTTCCATGAGCTGCTGCTATTACCTGATTTTCTTTCTAAATCATTTCATTGTTACAACCACAAGTATTGTAATTATGTTCTTGCCATGTGTTCATTTAAAAAAAAAAAGAACTTTTACCCACATTGAAAATCTAATTTTTGTATGACCCTATTCATTTTCAGTGATATTTCAATGAAATTTGTCATTCATCAAAAGCAGCATGAATTGGAAAAAATTAAATGTTCTGCAGGAAGCAGCTCTCCAGGACCAAAAATGGCCACATTTTTTCTTTCACTCTCTCTGATAATTCCTTTAATCACAAAGGAGACAATTAGAACATGTTATATGTGTTTGTGTTTTAGTTTGGAGAGCTACCAGTTTCGGGCTAAGAAAGAAGTAAACGGTAGTAGCCGTGGACAACCAAATCCATTTTAAGCGATGGGGTTGAGGATTATTGAAGTGTGTGTGCTGGGACGTCTGGCCAGATTAACATTCCTGGGGGAATCTTAACACTCTGGGCGAGAAATTTGCAACACTGTTCCCCTCTTGTGTCCCTCCTGTGTGCTAAGCCCGGGACCCAAGTTTAGAGGAGGTCATCCGGAAAGAGTAGAGCAAAATCCCTTCTTCCCTGAGCGCTGTCGGACTCCACTAAAGAGAAGGCAGAGGGTGTGTGAGTGTGTCTGTGTGGTAAGGAGGAATTTAGCAGCAGAGGGAGGAGGAGATATGTTTTTCAGTCTTTCTGTTCCCATTCGCTGAAACTGAGCCCTTTATTGGGAGGTGGTCCCTGCCATTGTTTTGGATGCTGGCGCACAATGAGCTGAGGATTTGGTATTGGAATGTAAATTGGTGCAGTTTAGGGTTATCTTCATGAGCTAATGCTCTAAACAGGCACCCTCTGGCGACTATATGAGACGCACCAAGTTAAAGTAATTTAAATATAAACCCATCCGCGTCATTATTGGACATTCAGAGAAAATGCATTGGGATTTTGATGACATAGTAAAAAGATAGAAAACCACACAGGGTGGGAGGGAGAGGAGGTGGATGAGTCAAACAACACTGGACTTTCTACCAGAAGTCTGATGTTGGTTGAGTTATTTTAAAGTTACGTTAATAAGGTTTGGGACGTCTTTTCCATACTTTTGTTACTTTGTTTCAGTTTTACTTATGTCCAGCCAGGATATTTTTCCGAAAATATCCTGAACTATCTGTGTAGCAAGAAAAATCCGGGGTTAAATAAAAGAAAATGTGATTCGTGAGTCAGATGAACTGACTGCTCAATGCATTTGATGTTTAATTTGATGTACATGTTTGAGAATATTCCATTATATATAGTCCATACAATTGAAAATATATATATATATATATATATATATATATATATATATATATATATATATATATATAAATAAAGATAGACCGGGTTGAGAAAAAATCTATTATTTGGGTTTTGAATAGAAAAACTAAATTTGAGTCAAAGTCCTAACAGCTGAGAATAGACACCAACAAAGCAAGATTCAAATTCAAGTCTATATGAAAGTGACCAGCTGAGCAATCTCCTCCAAACTCTTTGTATTTCAGTAACCTTGCCAGTAAAATTGACCTTGTGATATTTACAGTAATGCACTCATCTCCGCGGCGGAACTGCCGTCTGCGGTTAAATGTGTCAGCCTGGCTAAGTGGAGCCAGGAAAAAAAAGTATCTCTGTCGCTCCCCCACAGCTTATCTGTTAGCAGCTCTTGTGTGAGTCAGGGCAGGGCAGGCGTGGGAGGCAAGATACCAGTGTCATCAGCTCCACAGCAGAAAACCCAGGTATCTAAATAAAGCATAAAGTGTAGCGCTGGCATAAAAACAGATAAGCACTCTCATTCCACTCACACTGTCACGCAGCATCCTGATGCAAAGGTCTTCAAAACGATGTAGCGTTTTCAACACATCCGTGGGCAACATCTATTTGTGTTTCTCTAGAAAGCTGTCTCTTGCTACTGTTGTGAAAATTTGAATTTCAATGGATTACTAGTAGAAAGGGTAATGCTACACTGTCTGTGGGAACTTTCAAAACATTCAGAAAGAGCAGACATTTTGGAGATACGTGGTTTCCAACTGACCGTGACAGTATGTTGATTGGAGCGAGCATTGGTTGAAGATTTGGTTGTTGTGCTTAAATAAAGTGCACCAAGATGAAAAGACATCTTACAAACACAAACAAAAAATGACATCTAAACCAGACAAATAGGCCAAATGCTTAGCTAATGGTAATCAACCAAAACAAGTCATGGAGGACATATGAGGAAGCCTTGGCTCTTGGGTTCACTGTGAATGCAGTGGGAGGTGAGAAAAAGACTAGGGTCGGTTTTTTTTCTGAAAACTCTGGCAGCTGACAGTATGACATCAAATTCAAATCATTGTTAGTCATCATCTTAGTTTCTGTCTTTTCCCTTCCCCCCTATCTTTTAGCTGAGTATCATAATTCCCCTGAGTTGATTGGAGGGTTATTGAGATCACCTGTTGCACAAGGTGTGGTGGGGACTGACTTCTAATTAAGAATTGAAAGCAGCTTGGTGCAGTTCCCCTCTTGGCCAATCAGGAAACACTCCCTAACCTCCTGGACAAGTGTCTGCTGACAGTGAAATAAAGATTGCTGAATCTAGATGGACTACCTGCACACTAAGGGAAATAAAGGCCTTGTGTGGTAACATTATCTTTTGATTATATATTTTTTCATGTAACTCATAATATTGTGTATACACTATCAGCACTTTCAGTATGTTTCTCAGAATGTGATGCACACTGTAATTAATGGTAGCACTGTTCCAAGGTTCCTTCTGTATTCCTTAATAGTGGTAATATGCACGTTGTGCCTCAGGGAATGTGGTAAACACATTCAAAGCTGCCAGTCATGTCCCAGTGGAATCAGGAGACAGAAACTGCAATAAAGGTTTAACCAGAACAAATTTGACAAGCCGTGGAAGCTGCTAGAGAGCACAAAGTACGAACTGAGTCTGGGAGAACCTTGGCTTGTATAGCTTCCTGGCCAGTGTTCTGTATATTCAAGTCCAAACATTTTCGGTCGTCTTTGCCAGTTGAGCATGTAATCCACTTCAATCTCTCACAAAGCACTCAGTCCTCTCCTTTTATTTAATTAAAAATCATCCAATGAGGAAATGACTGAATGCAAACAAAGCATACACTGTCAGATATAAAGTCATAAGTACTACTGGTGCCTGTGGGAGTTTCACATGGTGCCTAATGGAGATGAGACAAAAAACTGTATGCAACGGGAAATAAGGAAATAGGACATTTGCCACTGTACATAGGCAAATGTGCCATGAATTGGATTTTTAAAAAGAGGTTTCCTTATTCAATAACGGTGAATGGTGAGGGAGAGAGATGGATCACACACAGTGGAAACTTATAAAGACAATGTGACATGTTTCATTTCCATGAAGCCATACAGCCCCAGGTTTCACCAAAGTTCAACGTTGCTTCTTAGGTTGACTTTAAGGTGTCTTTAACCTTTTAACCAGATGACCTAGCTCACCGTGAAAGAAAGACAAATGGGTGAGCCACTTAATAAATATATCAAAGAAAAGAGAAAAGTTTGTAAAGATACTGTGCAAACTGATGAGACGCTCCCTGAGCCAGGGTGTTAAAGGCCTTTTGTATTTTGCAGGCTAATAAAGAAGGAAAACTCACACTAAAGTACCAATGTGTACCCTCACACACCTGTCCAAACATGGCTGTGTCACAACGGTGTGTGGACCAAACACGATTGATGGGTCATTCATTTCCAGGACTAGACAGTAAACTAGAGAGAGGCAAACTGGAGTTCATATAGTATACAAGATTACATTTTGACTTTAAAACAACACATGTAAGGTGAGGTCACCATGTCCTTAAATTGTTTAAATTACAAAAAAAAGACTCATCATTGGGTTAATTGGTAGACTAAACTTCAGAATGGAAATATGTATGCATATTTGATGATAATTCCAAATGACATTATGTCATGATCTAATGTCAACTAATAACTTATCCATAGGGCATATTAGGGGGCAAGTTGTCCATCTCCTGTTTACATGTACAATTTGAAGAGATCATAAAAACATTTCATTTTGACTTTGTCTACTCTGGCATAGCCAAAGACACTGGTTTTGAAGTGGAGACACTGACTTGAGTCTTTGCCGACTGAAGTCATGCCACAAATACCAGCTTCCCTGGGCTTTCAGAGGAAGAAAAACAAATCTTCTATTAATAACAAGCAGAAGGCCTGGTTTATGCTTCATCAAAGTGAAATTAACTTTCAAGAAAATAAATAACAGGGGACGCTGGCTAGGTCTTTCCGCCATTATCATCATGCTAACACTGTTATTAATGAATTCACCTAATTTCTATCTATTCACCAGTGGATCTGAGGGAAGATAAATAAAGGTTTCAGGGAATCAGTTGGAGGACAGATGTGCGACTGTGAGAGTTGATGATGGATTTGTTTGAAACAGGAACAGCAAGGCTGTGGATCTGTATCGCTCATGTTTAATTTCTTTTGTTTTACTAACGCAACAAGCCTTATGGGCCCCTTTCCACTGTTCATACAGAGCTGATGTGGCTTTTGCACTAAATGGATTAAAGACAGTGGCGGTTTTGGTTATATGTTGGTCTGTATGTCTGTTTGAGAGAGAAATCCTGAAATGTGCATTGTTGCTGTTTTCATTGCTGTTTTTTTTTTCAATCTCAAATATTGTGCAGTATGTCTCCCATATCTTAAGTAAGTAGGATGCATTGTGACCGCCGTTGACGAACTTATCATAGAATTCAGCAGTGATGTATGATTTAATCTGCACTGCATAGCAAAGTTTCTATTTTAGTATTTCCAAAAGGTCTCTTCACTTATGCATGCAAAGGAATGATATGTGAATTGCTCCAAAATTACTTCTGGGTCATCCCAATTCAGCCGGAGCCTGCATTTTCTATCGACTGCCTCCTGCGGGTATGCTGTTTAAACTTTAACAACCACCAAAATGTCAGCCACTCTCCTGACTTGCCACTCTGCTGTTCCTCTACCTCATCAGAGCACATGTGTAATGGAATACCAGGACATAAAACAAAAGGTTAACTGGGAGGCTATGGTGTGACAGAATCCAGGGGCAGGGGATCTTTATAGCTGAGAGAGTCTCAATCAAGACCTACCGCTGTGAAGGGTGCTTTGCTTTAAACACTGCCAATTTCCAGTATGCAGAGTGATTTGTATCTGCCTCTTCTGCGAATGTGAGATTTGACTTCTCGAGATCTATATCTGTATGCAGTCATGCTGCATTCCTCCCACTGTTTACATGAGGATTGCTTGAGATTTGTCCATAATTGTTTGGGGCTTTGGGATGTTTTCTTCTCCTTGGTGGTTTCACCTAACAATACTGTATTACCACTAATTATTTTTACTTTGTTATTAGTAAGCGGTTTTGATGTTGCAATCGCTGATGCTTGCTCTTGACCATAAAAAAAATGTACTAAATTGAAGATTAATCTATTTTTGAGTCTGAAACCAAAATAAATCGCTGAATGGAAATAATGGTCAATAAAGTATTATCTTTTCCAACATCTTAAATACGCCGACTTCAGATCCATATCATGTTTGCATCTATACCTGCTCTGATAAGAACTTAGCTCAGGAAACCAATGCTTTCTCAAACAGCAAAGACTGGATTTTATGACTGGTCAACAACTCTATATGGATTGTTTAGTCTAAAAGCATTTCTCGTCGGAATTGCGTAGTCCTGTGTCTTGAAACAAATGCAGTTAAAGCCAGAAACATAACTCTTGTAGAAACAAGCCGGTAATAAATGTGTCGGTGTCCTATGAACTGGTTTACATCCTTTTTATTTTTTCTCAAGCAGACTGGTGTCTCAAGGCCTTGTGGTTAGGCAGGTAATGGGCTCTTTAAAATGGGCTACTTGCAACAAAGTTTCACCAAACTTTAGAAAATTAACAACATAAAATAGTGATGAACTCTGAAACACAGATTGAAGAGGCATTGAAGAATGTTTTTACAGTATATTGTACAGCAAGAGCAGGGCCATTGTGGAAAAAGGGTTAAAACTGTAAAACATTAATTAAAAAAAGTATACCCTTGATTCCAATGTCAACCTGTGTCTGCTCCTGCTTGCTTACCCATCATGTTTTGTGGTTTCTCAATTTTTCAAGCACACCTTGTGTCATTTGCTCTTTTAGACAGTGACTAATCTTGACTGTCAATGACCAATGACATCCATCCGTTCCTCCAAAGGGATGTTAGATGCAGATTAATTACATCACTTGTCCTGTAAGTGCAGAAAGTAGTCAACCACAGTCTCACAATCCACCATGTAGACTACCTCACTATGTGAGGCTGCTGGCAACTAAATCTTATATATCACTCAGTCCTTTACTCCCTAACCTCTTTGGCATTAACATGCACTTAGTCCTAGATGTTTACGGCTATTGCATTTAAGAGCTCAGAGAGAACATGCCTTCTTATGGCATCAAAAAAAGCTCAAGGAAGTCCAGACATGCAACGACCTCCTCAGAGTTTTATGTTGTAATAAAACATGTTTACATGCTTTTTGCCTGTTTGGACCCGAAGGGCACAAGGGTGAAAAGGTTATCATGAAGCCACCATCTGCCCCTACCTTCAAAAGAATCTTTTTTTTTTTTTACTTGCCTTGGGGCGTTTTTTATTTATTACATTTTTACTCTCTTAGCTTCCCCACCCCCATCCAACCCAAAAGTAATGTTTTAAGAGCATCCCGGAATTAGAAGAGGGCTGGTGTTTGTGAGAAAGCAGAGGATTTATTTTGCTCTCCTAAAACAGCTTTGAAGGATTTATTAGAAAGATCAATACTTGGATTTGGATGGGAATGAAACACAGACCTTGACCTCTTGAGTCCTTCAAAAGAAAAACTAAATGTTTCTTTTGGGGTGGCAGAAATACTGAGAATCTGAACTCATTAGAAAACACCACTCATCCCTCTTTGCTGTTGAGTAAACTTGGCTTAACCATCCTCCTCTCATGTCTAGCTTTAATTTCTTAATCTTTTCGCTCTTTCCCGTTCAATCCCTCTCTCTCCTATTACCCTTGGTGCCCTGATACGCATCTTTGTCATCAACAAATGGTTGGGTCTTAGTTCTATTAGTGCCCCTGTTTAAAATGATTTTCTGAAGGGAGCGCAAAGGTTCCTCTGCATGGCTGGGCCCATCTGTGGTGTGGCATAATGATTTTTTCACGCCACATTAAGTTAACACTGCTGCCAGCAAAGAGAGCCAAGACCCAGTTTCTAATTGGACTAAGAGAGGGACAGAAGCCGGAACAACAGCAACATAATACCTGCCACCTTTCGACCTCAACTTCATCCATTCTTCCCATCTTCTTATCAATAAAAAAAAAAAAACCCTGCTCTGTTGATATAGCTAGACACTTGTTGGATTCCCTTCAGTCCAATCTGTTGTCGCACTGTGTCCAGGTTTGGAACTGAAAGATGGAGAGAAGGATTGCCATTCGGCTTTGGTTGTTTACACCCCTGGCAGATTAAAAGTCAGTGTGAGGTCATATTGTTGGGCAGATAAGGTATTTGGGATTGTGGTGCACAAGGACAGGCTGCCAGTCGGAGCCAACCAGCTACACATGGGTGGATTTCCCCAGTAGGCTTAAGCTGCGTTCAAGCGTGCTGACCCACTGGACTATTTAATGCAGTTTCCTTCTTTGGCAAGGCAAAGCCACCTCTGAGATCTAACAATCATTTAGCTAGTTTTGGCTTTGAAAGAAAGTGAAAGAACAACACTGACCTGTTTGAAGTTCGACAGGTTAAAATGAACCAACGTAATTTATGCTTCCATGCTGCTTGTGTCAATTGTTATAGAATAAATGAAACAAAAAAAAGTTTGAACACATAATTTCAGCAAGGGAAAGATATTGCTCATATCAAAAAAGTTTATTTGGGTGATTTGTGCAGCCCACTTTAGGAGCTCACAAGGCAAAATGTCCAGAGAAAAATCCTCTCTGGTGGACAATGCAATTGTGAATTGCTTACAAAAAATGATGGAGAATGATACCATGTCAGTTTTAATGGTCTGAGAAAAAAAAGGGCTGCCTTAAATCTGTGTTTTGTTGAATCATGTACGGTTTCCTCACTTGTCACAACCAGTCATGCCTGCATGTTAACGGAAATGTAATCACGACATGTCATTGGTGGGAATCATGGCTCTCTGCATGACTGCTTTTGGAGATGCTATCATTGGTATGACATTTTTTTAATTTGCTCTGTTAAAAAACAGCCTCCAGGACATTCCTTCACTGGAGAACCTATGAGCCCCATCCATTTTTTACAATATAGCTGACATCCTGATTATAGACAGGTGAGCAAAAAATGACAAGCAGAGTAATCTCTTGTTCTTTCTTGAAGTGTGAGCTGGGATCTGCTGTCTTTTTGTGGCTGACAAAACCCTGTCTTTTACGTGAAAATTTGACAAGAGCTTTATAACTGACACCGGCTACAGTATGTAAGGCCACGCTCACAGCACTGCTCATGCTGAACTCTATCATGCCATTCAAACACTTTTTGGGATGTCCCTTGTGTTGTATAACCAACAATCTAACAACTCATGAGAAAAACAGCTTAGGTGACTGACAAAACAAAATGTGTACTTATAGCTTTGCACAGTATCGTGCAGTGGTCTCTTGGGTTAGTTTGACCCATTCACCACCCCTTCCACGCGCTACCTATCTGGACTACCAGATAGGATGCTTTGAGCATGTAATAAGGACATGCGTGTGTTTTACATTGAGTTAGTTGCAAGTCATGTGCGTTGCATTCACATGCTAAATGGTGCATTCAAGCGTCAGTGTTAGATGTCGAGGAGGCCTGACCGAGCTGCAGTATTTCACGCATTGGGAGTGAGAACAGGTTACGTTCATACAAATGTCGTGTCAAAAAGCTGGTTTTACAATAGATCAAATGTTGCCTTAACACCTTTTGAGCTTGTTGTGTGTCCACCATGCCAATGCTAGCTCAAACCACCACTCATACAAATTGAAAACAAATGTCTGTTTTACTATTGTCAAATTCCAAGTGTGTCACAGAATTTGAATGCCAAGTCACATGTAGGTTGCTTTTCCTGGGATTTAACATATGAGATTAGGTTTGAGTAAAACATCAACACAATGATATATTGTTAAAGATTCCATGAGAACATGAGCTCTGAGTCAAATACAAAGGAAGAAAAGCCATTATGTACAGGTAATGTTTTGCAAGTCGAACACCATTTTGGAAATGCAACAATTCTTTGTAAAATTATAGACAAGTCTAGCTGTCATTCTTTAAGCAGGGTTGTAGTTTTTTCAATGTTTAGAGAGCTTGGGCTATTGACTGATAGAGTTTTGGCCTAATATCAGCCAAAGATACATACACATCCCAAAGAAGAGGCACACACCCATCAGTGGGCAATGATGCAAGCCAAGAATGCCTCCTTCTATCTTACTTCCCTCCATCCCTTTCCCTTCTGCCCCTATTGGGGTCCTCATCCTTCTTTCCTTGTGAACACTGGTGTCTTCTTCAGGTGATAAATGCTTCTTCCCTTTCACACTGTCTGGGTTTGGACGCTCTTAAATTACCCCAAGCCGAAGAGAGGAAAGGAAAGAGGATCTTAAAAATAGCATTTGGACTGGGCCTTTTCTTCACGGTTGCCCCTCCCTGACCCTACTTCAGGCCCCTTGTCACTCTTCCTTCACTTCCTTATTCCCTTCCTCCCACTTTCCCCCCTCTATTTATGTACAGGGAGGTGGGTTATTGATGATAATTCTGCAGACCTCTGTTACTTACACACACACACACACACACACACACACCATTTCCCCCCCACAGGCTTCATCTCTCTTTCTCTTTCTCTACTATCCTCGGGCTCTCACATGAATAATGTTGTCCCTAAGCCAGAATGAGGTCAGGAAAGTAATGGCGAGACATATTGTGCAGTTAAGGCTGTCTGCAAATGGCCCATCAATAATCAAAGGCCATGCATTAGCAGATGCAACATTGTGACTTTGAGTGTGTGTTTCTTTAATTGAAAATAGATGGTGCTATTGATTATCTTTTCAACTAATCCCTTTAGTGTTTAGTGCAATAATTGATTCTTTTAGGAATAGAACCAAGCACAAATAAATATACATTTGGAATGAATGGAATCCTAAAGTGGTTTAAAGTCTTGAGGTTATTTTGAACAGAGGATCCTGAGGATGATGGTTTGTAAAACGCAACTCTCATATATTCTTTTTTTTCTTTTGAGAAAAATACATTTCTTTTCACAGAAAAAAAAAGAAAACAAAAGCATTTTTTTTGTGGAATCTGAAAAGAATGAAAATACTCCCACAGGTTTTAGGTACATGTTGTGGTGGCAGCCAAACGAAGTCCCCCAGTTTGCACTTGGAATATAAATTGTTATTCCTGCAGTTAAAGTGATGAAGAGCCCACAGCTCCACCAGGGTCTGTTTGACCTCCACTGTTGGCCCATCAGCAACACAACTTGTCATCAAAGTTTGTTACAGCCCAAAGAGCCCCAGTTAACCCTTGACCCTTCACCTCTGCTGCCTCTCCGTAAAGTGGGTGCCTTTAACTTTGGGAGACAGCTTTCTTAAAGAGTATTTGGAGGGGTTCTGGGTCACAGATATTTGGGACATAAAGAAGGGGGGTAGAGTGCCGTGTCATAGGCTGGTGGGTTTGGTAAAATAAGTGGGGGCTGGCATTTTGTTAAGCCTTAATTGTGCCCCGCAGCACTCTCCTCAATCTCCTTTTACGACTCCCCAGCTTAAATATTTACAAACAACCAGCGCCATGGCCACATGTTTGCCCATTCACTCATTTGCTGGTGTTTGGAGAGCTCTTGTTTCTGACTCAAAAGCCCATTTAGAGCCAACCTACCTCCCCCAACCAAACTCCCTAATTCCCTTTACCTATTACCACTTGTCCCAACAAAAGAGAAATTACTTATTTTATTACCTCTGAAACTATTTCCTTTTGAGTTTTTGTCCATGGTGGAAAGGTGAAAAACATGATTCATGGTATCTATTTTTAAAATAGTAAAATCCTAACATACAAGACCAGGATTATTCATAAGCCAAACCTCCAATAATGAATTTACACCTTAGGTCTGTGTTGATTCAACTGCAGCTTTCTCGAAAGTGTTAGACAAAGTTTGCTGCACTCTCTCAGGTCTACATACCCCCGTCTACAAGCATGCAACTGATTAAAAGTTTTAAAAAGGTAGAGTTTCCAGACGGAGGAGAAATCAAAGTATGTGTTGAAGACATCAATATGCGTAGCAGGCCAATAACAGCCAAGGCGGCCAGGGCAGACAGGCAGACAGACCAGACCTGTTGAAAGGAGCTGACTTCCATTCAAATAGCCTCCAGTGCCGCTCTGCTCCACCAAACAAGCTGAACAAATCAATACCATTCATTTTAAAGTCATTTTTTGGTGAAAATATCAACAAGTGCTGAGGAACGTTTACACCTGCGTGTGTGTGCATGTGTGTTGTGATTGTATTTAACATTCACCCAAACGGAACCAAGCATTCAGATATTAAACACACATATTTCTCTCAGAGGATTCATATTGACCTATCAAGTCGCAATACGTACTGAGAACCATTGGGCATACTTCAAAGGCTCAGGATGAGGTTTCAAGATATAAACCGTAATAAATGTATTGTGATTAAGTGCAGCTATAGAATCCGTCCTCTGCTGCTGTGAAGCAGAACAGATGCCTTTTATTGAGCACATGGTTTTGTTTTGGGGATCGTATTAACATTCTGACTATCACTTCAAACCGTCACTTTCAATGACAGGTAAGAATATTGATCAAAAGAAATAGGTGGGGTGCTACCAGCAGCAACAAGGCCATTAGTGTACTCCAGTGAAGCCTGGAGCTCTGCTAAGGAGACAAGTTTTTTTCTTACTCTTGCGAGGCATTCAATTGTCTGGGATCTGCCATATGCACTTTGATAAGCCATCATTGTCCTGTGGCCCATAAGCCAGCAGTTTGTGGTGGTCATTGTGATTGTGTATTTAAATCAAACGGTTCACTGAAACAGAATTCATGTGGAAATTAATAATTCTCTTCTCAGGAACTCACATGAAACGTTGCATATTTAATATGAGGTGAGATGAAGGTAACACAGTGCATCTGGGCTTTGTGCATAAATGTATGTTACAATTCTAATGCTACTGTGATGTCCATATCAAATAAAATAAACATAACATAACATAGAGCAGAGTGCAGATCATATTTTCCGAGCAGGAACATGTAGTACCAGAAGTGCGGGGTGGCAAGATGCATAATACAACCACAAACGTCCAGCCAAACCAAGATGATCTACCTACACAAGCGAACATTATTTCGTAGATTTTTTTTGTCTGAATAGAATTTGTGTCTTGGTTCAACACATCAGATTTGACCACAAATATTACACCTGTAATTTTGCTGTATCACATCATATTGCAGGTAAAAATGCCGTGCTGATTTTGCCACACCATTTAGAAATGACATGTTGACCACAGAATATTTTGAATGCATTTCATTGTCTAAAGATGTTTCTTTATGACAGCTCATTTAATTGTCAGAACGCTGAGCTGCAACAGTCCTGTTTGATGTCAAATGAAAACAGAGAATTATGCGCTTATTTCGCAGCAACCATATCTTGGTTAAGCATGATTTAATCAAAATATCCACAATGGATCATTATGCATAATGACTCCCCACTTTGGTACGGCACTTTTCAAATTAGAGGCTGACGAACACACACAGTAGCTGTCCTGCTGGCTTCAGACGGCTGTGGGGGTTTAATCAGCTGAAGGGGAATGCTTTAATACTATTCGGTGATGACAGCTATGCTGGTAAAATAAATCACCAATTAATCGTTGTTATCATGGCAGATTGATTTACTGGCATAGGTACAATCACATTAAACCTCTAAAATCCTGCTGTGTCGCTAAAACTTAACTCTCAGTCCCCCAGATAAAGTTCTTATCTCAACAATCATAACTTATCCCATGAATGCATATTTATCAGTCATTCATTATCTGTCTATGCAGCAGCTTCCATCGTTGACAAATACATAACCATATAGGAATGTGATTATAGCTGCATACAAGTACATTTTAGTGTGTTATATAAAATATTGACGTATTACCAATGTGTCAGTGGAGTGTATTAAATGATTTTGTTCACATTATTCCCCATTGTTATGTTATAACTCCACATTTCTGTTACTCATTTATTTTTTTGCTTGCTGTTGGAATCACTAAATTATCAACTGACAGTGCTGGTCACATATCTGGCGCTCGGATATGTATTCTCAGCACAAGATAAAAGATGAGCAAAGACTGGAAAACTCATTCAAGTATTTGGGCAAAAACAGAGACCTGTGTAAATGGGGAAAATGAGGCCCATGACTCATCTTCATGCAAAGTAGGTGAGAGATGAAATGACAAAGAACAAATGTGGAGGCAAGCATGTGAATGCCAACAAGATGCAGAATGATGGATATATGGTTAAATAAAGAGGAGAAAGAGGGCAATGAGTTTATTCCATCTGCAACGTGTGTGTGTGTGTGTGTGTGGGTAGGGAGTAAGTCAAAATAATGCATATGTGTTTGTGTCCATGCATTCTGCTGTGTGTCAGTTTAGATGCAGGCCAAGCTCTGTGTGAATATAATGAGGCAGCAACACAACTTACCTGTCCAGTTGCCAGCAAGAGGTCAACTACAGGTGAACGCAGCATTCCCTTCTCTGACACATACACACAGATGAATGCACACACATGTGCTTGCATATACACACACACATACACGTACACACATTCACAGTAATGCTCACACTAATACAGCAGAATAGGTTTTTTAAAATTCTTACACTGTCTGCTCTGATGCTTTCAATGATGTTGCATTTGCTGTCCCCTTTTCCCATCACCTCCTTTCCTCTCCCTCTGTGTGACTTTCATAAGTGGCACAAAAGTTTCCCTAAATCCGATAACTCTGCCCATACTGTAAATATATATTTTTTTTGCAACAATAAAGATGCGATGCCCTGCTGAAAAACATGTCTTCAGAAGCATGTTTCTCCCTTTCTGTCCTCGGAGGATTCTCCTTGACAATGTGCATCTCAAGGCTGACAGTCTCGCACCTTTTCCCAAAGTAGTGCATCCTATTATTTGATACACCTGTCTTTATAAAAGGTGTTAATCTGTCTAAACATAGGTTCATATCATGGGATTTATAAAAACACTCACTGCATTCTTTGAAGGATTATTAACTTATTACAGCCTTCTCAGCAACGTATGTCATTAATTTGACTGAGACTGAACCATTTAATGCTGGATTTTGCAGGCGAAAATGACCATATGTAGTTTTCTTCTCATCCTGAAAAATATGTGATTTTGTGAACTAAACTGTCCAGTGAGCTGTTCCTTCAAATTAGAAAATAATTTTCAAGCTAATCATTTTTTAACAGCCACTGACAGTGGATAAGTCTATTAACAGATTGTATAGGAAGGCAAATATAAAGGCATTCTGGAAACTATCTCTTTACTCAATACAATTTTGCCCCATCCACAACATACATATGTGACGATTTCAAAACACATCACAGGCACTCCATCTTAAGGGCTTTGAGGGCTGTGACTGCTCTAAAAGGCTGAGTGTGACAGTCTCTGAGGAGCACAACGCTAAAATGTCACTGTGGTAGTTCATTTAGCGTTGCTGTCCCACCAGAGAGCCATCGGGTCTTAGCAGCCCTAATAGTGTTCACTGCACCAGCCACTTAATCCAACCCTGGCCTTCCACAACTCTCAGCTCTCTGCTACATACCCCCCCACCCCCCGGCTGGGGAAAAGGGGACGTGACAGTGTCTCAGAGTCAATTACAGGTCCAAGGCAGTCCCTGAAGAGCCAACAACAGCGTTTGTGACAAAATGGCCTGTCCTCATTCCTTCATGAAGATGCAATTTGCAAGAGCAAGGGGAGGCTTTTGTGGGTGGAGTGCAGAGTGCATTTCTTCGGAGCAGGAGATCATGGACTCCCCGTAGACGATGCTGTTAGCCCAAATGAATAAATGATGAAATGGGCTCGCACATTGTGCTTTAATGTAAAAGTTGAGTGCACCGCAGTGAATTTAGACTGCGTGAAGTGTCACAGGTTTAAAGCATGGTGGATCTATAGTTAAGCTCAAGGCATTTATGACTTGAGTGTGTAGGGCACAGCTCAACTGAGTGCAGCGTTAGAAAAGATGTTGGCAAAGAACGAGGCTGGGAATGACAGACTGAGCTGAGCAGCAGATCAGAGATAGGTCACCGTAGAAAACAACAACAAAACACTTTTGGCCATGTATTATAAAATGACATATTTTATTATTTATTTAATTCAACAGCTAATAATGTTTTTGTAGCTGTTGGAATTGAAGTTGAAGAAGAAATATGGCTTGTCTACTCATGATTTTTTTCATGAGAGTTAATAGAAGCTTGAATGTGTACTTTATTGTGGAGGTGCTCTTAAATTACAGAATACATTTATATTAATAAAGTTGCGACATTCACGTCTTGTCCTCTGCATCGTCTTTCTCACACAAATTTGATTTTACTGGACATTGCTACATCAATCCTTGTTTACTCATTGCACAAATGTTGCTGTGTAATGCAATGCAAAATATACAGTGAAGGTTTTCAGGTCATGAACAATGGCAGTACTTTGGGATTTGGCTGCAATGTTGTGTTAGCTTTGACATCCACAATATATATTTTGAGAGCAACGGAGCATTTTTGTTAAGTAATCTTTACAAATTATTATTTCAAGCTCTTTGACTTTAAGTGCTTGTATATTGGTAGAATTTTTAAAATTGATCAGATATCAGTTGCAATGTTTGAGCAAAAGACCTGCAAACTGTCTTCAATAACATCTCCCTGTTGTGTCTTCCCAATAAATCACTGTTTTAACACTATTTACATCTCGGGTTTGGTTGGAAAGTCACTGGGCTGAATCTGGATCATATGTGGAATGTCTGGACTGGATAACAAAGCATGAAATGCTTTTCCATTTCTCCAGCAGCTGGGGCATCCCTGAGCAAAGTGCTTAAATGTCCCTGTGGAGTGACTCGATGGTGACTGGCTATCCTGCAAAATCCTCTAAAAAAGGAAAATACATGTGGGTGAACCCTCTTTTCCCCCTGCAACTGTTCTGTGAGGTCTCTAAATTAAATGAAATCTCCCCTTTGCTGCTGGAGCCAAAGAAAAAATATATTTTTGTCTTTGTTTTGTCTAAGCAGTGTTTTGACCTTTGCACTCTTCCAACTCAACACTTGTAAGTGATTTTGATCAGCGTAATGGCTGAAATGCTGTCTGTGACTTTCAATGACCTGAATATATTTCATAATCAGTGTCTTACTGTTACTGGATGCATAACTCAGCATTGAAAGCTCGCCTATAATATCAGACAATGTCAAATAAATGTTATTATGTCAATAGTATTTGAGTCCTGAAATTCTAAACAGTTCCTTTAACTAAAGTTATTAAAAATGTCACGAGGGTTAGCTGTCAGAATTTAAAAGACTTGTAAAAGCATTAGGTTATGCTCTCCCTGCATGTGAACAGTAACAACTCTATTCTGCACAAACACGACAATTTGCATTTGACATTTACAAAATTACCTTGAATAATGTGTTACCCCAAAGCTATCTTTCTCAAAAATCACAATTCAATTAATTAATTTAGGAGTTATCTAATTATATTTGTACAGTTCAAATCATTCCCTATAGAGGTAAGACGTTCATTTCTTTAAACCGCTCAATGGCAGTTTATTGGATTACCTGATTAAATGAAGACTGAATGATCGGAGGGCAGAAGGCTGTTTTCCACCTTTTGATAGATGAGTTTAGAACTAGCATGAATCACATGTCTTACGTGGATAATTTGCAGCTAAATCCTCTGTGTGTGTGTGTGTGTGTGTGTGTGTGTGTTTATATTCTAGTTCTAGAACTACAGCGACAATATAAACAAGTCCTTACACAATGGAATAGGATTTTTTCTGAAGACGTCATGCTAATACACAGTCACTTCCTGGCAACCCAGGAAGTGACTCCTTTTTTGTTTAATATCTGTAAGGGCAAACTGCTTTTAAAATGTTTTTCTTTTGTGATTTATATCCCCTATAATGATTCCCAAAAAATGTGTTCAATCGTTATGTGGCAGGGAGCTGATGGTGCTTCAGCTGCCAGGGTGAGTGTTTATTTTCACAAGTCTCAGAGAAGCATAAACACAGAGGGCTGAGTGTGGGGGGTGACCATTTTTATGCCAAGTCTGCGGAGTTTTGAAAGCGGCACCAACCCTGTGTTGTTCGGCAACCAGACAAGGTATTCCCTTTCATCCGACAAGGATTCACCCCATTTCATGTCAACAAGGCCCTTTAAGCTCGGAAACTAGGTGGAAAAGAGAAGAAAAAAAATCTACGGAAATCACTGTGACTTGTAGTTGACAGACAAACCTCTTCCTCTAGTCTAGAAAAAGAGGCTCATGTTGCAAAAACAAATGATCTGAATGCGTCTCAGGAACTTGTCCTGGCAAGATTTTGATTGACATTCTCAAATGAAATCACAGTGTGTCATATCACTCAGCCCTGAATCACTGCTCTTGATATTAAACGATTTAGTCAGAAAAGTAAAAAAAAAAAAGTCTCACGGTGCTGAGCTGTTATTGTGTTTTGACAGGTTGGTTCATACCTCACCATGATGCTTTAGCCAGGTGACGCCACAGCGGGATGCAGGTGTTGTCTGCTGGACCCTCGGTCAGACCCGACTAAGCCAGGACAGAGGCCCTGCCACTCGGTCATTCATCCACCACCCCTCCTTGTTCCTCCCCGTTCAGTCTTAAATGCCTGGGCTATCTGGCTCAATCAATCACCTGTGTAAAGAGCACTGGCTGTGTGTAAAGGGAGGACTGTGATGCGGAAGGCAGGGGCGAGGCAGAGAGAGCTGTGAGGTGAGTGTCAGGGACAGGTGGCCAGGGTCAGTATCTCTCTCACCTTGGCAGCTCTTCCCCAAGTGCTCTTGACAGGCTTACATGCATCCACCCACCTGCACAAGAGGTGCCACGGGCACACACATACAGAATAGGTGTCTCTCCCACACACTTGCGCGCATATGGACACATGCACGCTCCCCAACAACAGCATGAACTGCTTCAGGCTACTAGCGCTCCCTAGGGGAGCACTCGAACTATGCTAATGCATGCCAGTTCATCAATTTAGTCCTGACACAACAAGCTTTCTGGTCTGCCTGGGCATGCATATTACTCAAGGTTAAAAAGTTATCAGGGGATAAGATGGCCACTTCTGTGTGAATGAATCTCCATATCATGAAAGAAAAATCAATGGCTGTAGCCAATAATGCGGCAGATGGAGTTAAATGCATCAGATGCACTCAATCCCTTTTAATGAAATGTTATTAGTTGGGATGTGGCAATCGCAGCAGGCAATACTATCTTACATACTATACAGTTCTGTAAACGTCAATTAATAATGTGGACAAGAAGCCATTAACTTACTCAAATAACCATAATGACACTTGTATATTTTGCTCCCCGACCAAAATGTCTTAAGTCGCTTCGCTGTGGTTATAAGTGAGACATGCGCAAACAGTGACACTAAGTTTCGGGAGTGATGGATGTTCTGCACGTAAGTAGCTGAACCAACCAAGCAGCAGCCGCACGACAGCAAAACGAGATGGGCAATTAGACCAAGAAAGAGAGGGAGGGGTTTTACGAAATGAGTGAGATTGACACAAAAAGAAAACACAGGGGAAAGAGGAAACGGAGCGATAAGAAGATGGGGGATTAGGTATGAGGAGAGAGTGAAGGAGAGACGGAGGGTTGGGGTGGTAGGTGCTAGAATTAAGAGATCTCATGCATTTGTAATTTCCATTTCTATATTCAGATGTGTGCCTCTTTTTATTTGCTTTCATAAAAAAGACCATGCATATGGATTAGCCTGTCAATGTGATGGTACTGTTCCTTTACATGGACCAAAATAATAAATAAAAATGTCCCCCGTGTTGACCGAACATGGCTATTTCCTCTGCAGCAGTGGACGACTGCTGCACTGTCGCTTGTTCAGTTGCTTTTCAAAGAGTGTGAGTTTTTGCGAGAAAGAAAGCATGTTGCAGTTTTACCTCCTTTTCTATTTTAGCATTGCAAAATGTAAATAAGGTCTGTGGGAAGTGGAATAAATGGGATGAGTTCATGTTTATATACTCGCATACGCACAAATTCAACACAGCACACACACACGAGCTGCAAAGATATGGGGACTTGATTTCAATAACTATTGGCTCCCTCCTGATTATGTACTGCTATTCACCCTAAGCCTACATAATGTGTATGAATAATTTGAGTTCAACCCACCCATCCCAATAACATGCCAGTGCTCTAAGCTTCCCAGTCAGCATATTTCTGATCCTAAATCCCAGTGATCAGAGAATTTCAGTGTAAATCCTGTCATTTTGCCCTCTAACACAAGACATGGTTGTTTTCATCACTTCAGCTCTGTGATAGTGGATTTAGACTCTGTAATGATACTGATAACTACAGTGTAAGTAAGAAAACAGAGAGAGAGAGAGAGAGAGAGAGAGAGAGAGAGAGAGAGAGAGAGAGAGAGAGAGAGAGAGAGAGAGAGAGAAGACATAGGGACTTAAAGCCGGAGAATGGTCCCTTGTTTCGATGCTTCTTAAAAATAATGAGCAGCAAACCAGATGCATAATTTACTAAGTAGTTAGGGCATGATAAAATATGTCAGCTGAAGAATGATCTTTTTTTCTTCTTCTTCTTTTCTTGCAATCTCTTAAAAAGGAGAACACAAAATAAGCATGAGACGGAAGGTGGTTTAAAGCGAGGAACCAAAACGTAGAGATCTGCTCTTACTTACACAGTAAGATATGGTGTTGGTCAATATGATTTGTGCATGACTGACTAGAACTGAGCAGAGTAGACATCGTCATTTATCACCACTAACACACAGCAGGATGATCACTTCCGTTCTCAGCCTGTTGTGAAGGAGACACAAGAAGCAGACTCATCTGGCTTCCTGCAGTCTCAGCTCAAAGCACTTAACCTCCGACACAGGTCTAGGTTCAGCTCCAAGGCACGGGTCGTCACGATTACCACCCCCATGTACAGACTCTTTTCAGTAAGGGATAGTTGCTGTCACAAGGAGTTGATTATTCATTTGTTTTCTAACCAGACCAGAAAAGGTGGTTGGGAAGAGAATAACTATGAATAGTCTCCCTCTCCTCCATCTGTGTCGATATATTAGGAAATACCTTGAATTTCATAAGGTACACAACAGACAATCCAAGTTTTCTTCCTTTCGCGAAAAAAGATAGCACTGATGAAAGATTGAGCAAAAGCATGCAGATGCTGTTGGCAAGCACACACAGTGGCCAGAGGCCTTGGGGGAAATGCCAGATGTGTCCAATTTATCACAGAGTGAGAGGTGGGAGACAGACAAAGGAACCCGACGGATCCCTCTGTGTCTCTTTAGCAGCAGTTTTCTGTGTGTGCATGGGAGAGGAGTGAGAGAGCGTGATCTTGGATAGATGATATGTTTAAAGTTATGATCCAAGATGTTCTGATACATTTAGTTTTTCCTTGTATAGCCAAATTACACGAAACACTAGTGATGCAACCTGTATCAACTACATAAAGGACTGCTTTTTGCACTCTGAATCAGGACTTTCCCAGAATAAATCCTCGAGCATATATCAAGTGATCCTTTTTTAAGTTGCAGCTGCTTGTTTGAATTATACAGAGCCAGTGCTGGGTACTTATGAAAAGCAGCAGCTACCATGAATGAACAAACAAAGACAGTGGTGGCATCTGACACATGAAAACTGAACGATTTGCAAATTATGCATGTAAAAAAATGATCCTTATTCAAAACCCTAACTTGGTGAATTCCATGCCAAAGAATGTGACTGAATGGAATCCCACACCAATTAGCCCCCCGTCGTGCCGTACAATTCAAGTGTGCACAGTCGGCAAACAGCCGCTGCCCACAAGGCTTAAGCCTCCGCTTCTGGGCGTTCCTTCCACCCCAGGTAGGTTCACACATGTATCAACATGAAATCCCTGCGTGATCAGGCTGGGATCTGTTCCCAACGGACGGTTTTCAATGGACCCACACCTGTGTGCTTGATTATAACCTAAAGCAAGGATTAAAAACCTCTGAGTTCCTTGGCTGTCTCAGTCAGCATTCAGCGAGCTGTCAGTTTCAATCCTGTATGATGTAAAGAGTAGGCATGCCAGACTTTGACAACTGTCCAAATAATTAGTTGTTGCACTTAACATTTTCATTAAAAGGCATCAAGCTTATCCAAAGTGACATAAGAATATAAAAGGAGATAATGCTTAAATCTCTGGATTCCCTAGAGCGGTCAAAAGCACAGACTGCAGGCAGAATTTGACTGACAACACTACCATTGCAATCTCAAATCTACCACAATTCAATTACGTAATTAATAAAAAGCTTTACACTGAAAATGAATTTCAGATACATGTGATAGCAGAAGGATATAAAGTGGTATCTACATGTGATTGCATCTCAGATGTCATCTTATCTTAAGCTTTCTATCATTGATGCATACCAACACCTACGTAAATCAAAATATGGAAAATGGAATGGAAAGTATATTAATCTTTTTTTAGAATTAAGATCACACATAAAGGCAAGAAGAAAGAAAGAAGGAACGAACACATGTCTGGTTCTATGTGATATAGCATTTACTCTTAAAATCATTTAATGATCTGTAAAAAAAACTCCACCTTTTTTAAGACTGACATTACCAGAGTTAATTATTCTTCCCAACCTGTGTACTTGCAGGGCAAGTGTTTCCTCAACATCATTTAGACATGTTAATTACAGCATGCAACAGCAATTATGCCGGCTCTTATTTTTTTTTCTTCCCACACCTGGTGGAGCTGTCAAGAGTTCTCTGCATCATGCCGCTGGTTTGGTATAACCCATCTCAATATATGTTTGAGTTGGCAATGCGCCAAGCATTTGGAGGTGAGTCAGTGTTTGCTTAAAAAAGAGTGACAGTTTTCAACAGAGCTTAGGGTTTTTTCACTTTGGGATCCAGACTGGGCATTGGATGGCTGAATGGGCTCAGTTTGCCTTTTCAGAGTCTGACACGGCAAGGGAGGAGGCCGTGTAGAGGTGCTGCGTATGCCAATGTTTTAAGGCTCATATGTCCTGCCACCCTTATTTGCTTTGGAAGAAACTTTAAGAACTCTCTTTAAAGCTACTGTGACATTAACATAAATATCATCAAGAGGTGCAGAAACATATATTAACTAATTAACATGGCTCATTATATATTTGAATGTAATATTTTGTGTGACCATGGCTTAGCATTAGCTATACATGTCCCTTGTTAAATATTTATATATATATATATATATATATATATATATATATATATATATATATTTTAGAGAATATACGTAGCATGGTGGTGCAGAGCTGATATGAAATGTGTTGTTTAACTCCTGGATCACAAGTTGATTGGCGACCAGACTGCTGATCCTGTAGATAAGTAATCCAACACTAAAATGCTTTACAGGCTCTCCTGCAAGACAGACACAATGGCTCTACTGGGGAGCTTTTCATTCAGATCAGGTTCTGCTGGAGCCAAGTCAGACAATTGGCAAGATACCAAATCAGGCGTGGTCCTTGTCTTAAGCTCTTTTCAAAAACCCCATTTAAAATCTGAGATGATCCTGCTACCATGTTTTACACTTGATGGAGTATGAATGGGTTTTGATGGAATAAATGAAATGAAGGGAAGAAAACAACTTCATTGTAATAATGAGATTTCACCAGAGGAACGTTGAAGATAATTTTGCCTATGAAAACTTGAACCAACCCTAAATCCATATGGGGAAATGAACGGCAAGGTTCAGAATGATTGAATTAATCTTTGCTGTAAGGAGCAACAATACACTGAACCCTGTATGGAGGAACGCATGACCTGCTGCGCTTGACCACACCCAACTGTGTTGCAGAGTTAGTGCATTTTGAAGTCATGCACTAAACATGCATCAACTGTGAGATTGCCGTGCCAGCAGGATAAACAGCCTTGGTGAAGTAACTCTTTTAAGCATCCAATTGTAATGCAATATTTTTCATTTATCATTTCTAAAATTTTAATACATTGCAGTTTCGTTAAGTCATGTTCAATGTTCGCCAGCAAAAGGTTAGGGTTATTGAAGGTGTTGTGGTAATGGTTAAAAACAGTGTGGACATTGTGTTACTATTGTTCCTAATTGGTAGAAAGTAGTTTCAGAATACAACTGTTGACAATGTGATTCGTGGCTGAATAACTACAACATTATCTCTGGAGAGACACATTGCTGTTGAGTTGATCAAATCTGTCTTTTCAAAAAATTCCTCCCCCTCTGTGTTGTAGCGGTAGCTGAAGTCTCAGCAGGCAATATCTCTTATCATCAGCAGGTAAAGCTGAAAGTGTCTACATGGCTCGTAGAGTCCCAATATTTCCCAAAATAAATAACGTGCAGAATCTTATTCCATTTCTCTGTTATATGTGTAGGTGGAGAGAGCAAAACGTGGAGCAAAGATTTATTTTTTCTGCTCAGGAGAAAGCAAAACGTGGAGGAAAATCTTTTTTTTTTCTGCTAAAGAAAATGTAAGTCTCACCCCTTCCTCCAAACACATCGTGTCTTGTTGCTGCATTGCATTCTGGTCTCCTAAGGCTACTGTGGGTGCAGAAACTAGCCTCTCTGCCAGTTTGACAATGGTTTCCTAATGTTTGAGTGCTGAACATTGGTGAAAAACAACTCTCAAAAAAAGGCTCATTTCCAGGCTATTTTGCATTAAAGTAGATACTGACAGTTAATGCTAATGATAATGGATCATTTTTCATTTAATGTTTGTGTCGTTTTAGGGGAGAAAACATCGTTATTTATGTTATATGTGTAACATAAAACACAGTGATTGAGTTTGAACACAATCTTTGGTGGAATCTGAATGCCTTCAACTGACAAATAACACTTTGGAAGAAAACTGATTCTAGTGGCTGCAGAAGGTGGGAATTGTTTCTTGACAATAAAATATTCTTAGTCAAACACCATCACAGCATACATCACACCCAATCTGGTAGTTTCATCACTATCAGTGATTGAGTTCAAGTCCAAAACACATTAAAGGAAGCCTCTCACTTCCATCCTTTCTGTAACTAATTTAATATGCCTTTTATCATTTCACTTGGTTTCTGGTTCTTTGTGCTGTCTGCAAACAGGGTACATCTGACAAACAGCTGTGCCAGTCCCTTTTAGAATAAAATATTTTTTTTTTACTTTGTAGAGGTACTGAGGAGACAAAAAAGATACACAGCTATCTGCACACAATTCTTATGAATTCATGAAAACTATCTATAAAGCCACACATAAACCATAAAAAAGGCATTTGTCATCATTTTTCACTTTCCATGTTCCAAGCACTGACTTTCCTTTTCAGACAAATATCTTTAGCAATCCTGTCATCTGCTGTCCTCTCATCACACACACACACACACACACACACACACACACACACACACACACACACACACACACACACACACACACACACACACACACACAGTACTGTTCTCATAACTAAAGACAGATACTCATACAACACTTCTAAGTTGAAAAATAAAACGGACCAGTATGACATGATGAATAGCTGTATCATCAGTCTTGTTAATTGTCAACAACATACACGGCGTGTGGCAGTTTGTCACAAATGAACATCAGCACAAGGCTCCAGACAGTGAACGTTCTATGTTGCTAATGAAAAATTCTCCATCAATCTCATGTCAACCCCAGATTGCCAACTGATTGAAACATTCATCTCATCTGAATTTAATGGAGGATTCCATTTCACAAAGCGATCAACACTATGATACACTGCAAAGTCAATCTTTGTCAAGTTTCCTCTTTGTTGTCCATTTTCATTTCCACTAAAGTGAACCCAGCCATTTTCTTCAAATATAGTCACGCACAAATGTTTTGATTTTCGTCATAATGGTGTTTTGTGCATTTAAAATGAAGAAACATGAAATAAAAGCCTTATTAAAATGCAACAACAAGACTATAGAATCTCGCCATTCTCTTTGCTTCTTTTTTTTTCTTTTTTCTAACCTTGCTTTTTAACCAGAGCCCCATGCTTTTCTTCAGTCAGTTCAACAAAGAACCCATTCAATGTTCAGGTAAGGGCTATAGAGAAGCTAAAAAAGTCAAAACTCCCAAATAGCTGTCACTCAGCAAAACATTATCAGGTCAATAAGACAGTGACGACATTATGCTAACGTGCATGTTTCCTGGTTTCTCCTCGAGCGCTGAACTCTGGTACATGAAGATGAAAAGGGCACTTGGTGCAGTTGTGTTTTTGTTTGGTGTTGCATTACCAGAGAGCGTTTTTTGTGCTATCGTTTCAATCATGGACTATTATTGAAGTGTCAAACACATTGCGGTTCTATTTTCCTATCTGTAATGATGTTTTACCTCCTGGAATTCAGCTTGACTTTGGAAAGTTGCAAGAACGTGTAACACCTATAGTCGCACTTGCCAGATCTCATTGTACTTTCTTTTATTCTTGAGATGAATCAATTGGAGTATGCATTCTTTTTGCTTGAGAGTAAATTATATTGTGGGTTGAGGAGGCAGGGGGGTAACCCAATGTCGAGGCAATATTGATGTATCACCTTGATAGCAACAGCACTATTGCCAATGACTATCTCAACCACACAAGAGACAAGAATAGGAGACAGTATTGTGGCTTATGATCTAGTGCCTTTTCCTAATTCATCCTGCCAACTCATCCTCCAGGTCTGATTTGAATGATACTGTCACACTGGCCTCTAATCCATTCATCTACCCCTGAGCATGCATCCATCCGTCTATCTACCCTCCAACACACCCATTCGTGCATCTACAGTGAGCTGTTTTACCATTTTCACAACAGACCACTTCTTTTGTTTGTGGAGGTGAAGAGCAGCTCTGTCTGTACCCCATCTTTGATATGCTGTGCCCATGCCAGCTTATTCCTAGGCAGTAAATGGCACCAGCTCACAGACATATTGTCTGAATCCTGCCACTGGAGTTGGGATGGCAGCTTTAGGCGTGTCAAGCCTTTGGGCATCAGGATTGGGTTTCCCCAGACCCCCTCGTCAAAGGATTAGCTCACACTCTGATCATCGGGAACGCAAAACTGTTCCTCGTCTTCTCCGTTGCCACTGCAGACTCTCATTCCTTTGTATTTCTTTCACGCCTGGTGAAATTTTGCTAAATGTGTGGCAGCAGTCTTACTTTATTCCTCTGTTCCCCGACCCCTGCCTTTTCTCTCTCTCGTTACCCTTTCCACCTCCCCCATTTCTTCCTTCTCTCCCCCTTTCTCCATCACTTTTTCAGCCGTGTGTTGATGAGCCTGAGCACTGTTTCTTTTTTTTTCCTGAGGAAGGAAGAGGGATTATGTTAAGCCCTAACTCGGGTAGACCAGCCTTATCTTGCCTGTAGCAGCTCCGTGCACCAGAGAAAAACAGGCTGGAAGAGAGCACAGCTACAGGCTGGGGGAAGACAGTAGGGGAGGAGAAAACGATGGGCATGGCCAGTAATATAGAACACATCCATGTTTGTTTGTTTTTACATTGTCGGCACATTTGGCCATCTCTAGCCATGGTTTTCATCATGCTCCTTGTAAAATCGCTCTTCTAGTATTTGCATATAAACAGGAACATTAGCTTTTTTTTTCTTCTTCATGTGGCCTGCAAATTGCTCCAATCACATACCAGATGTTATTTATCCTGCAGTGGAATGACAGTGTTCCCCAGGTGATTTAGACTCCCTGTCCCTTCCAAACTACCCTTCACCAGGAGACTCAGTTGTGCCGAACCCTGCTCCAATCCCTCCTTTTAGCGTATCTTCAATTACGGCTGCATTATACTCAATTAGGGTGACTCTAATTAAAGTCCCATCCCCTGATCCATTTCCTGAATGAAACCTTCCCCCTTTACCCCAGTCCTGAGACAATGGGCCATGTTACAGCAGGGAACAAGGCCCCACTGTAAGCAGGCTGCTGGCCTATTCACCTGGCCTAATTGCCCTAGCCCTATAGGGGGCTGTGCTCCTGGGAAAGGCCCTGGCTCTGGGGGGCCCATGGTGAACTCAAATTTCTTTGCTGTGCCTGAGACATGCATCTGCCCAAGGACCAATGGGAAAGCAATGGCAGTAAGTGACGTAAGCATTTTCAAATCCAGAAGGAAAGTATAATTTGCACTGCTGTTATGACCTGTGTGTTCATGACATCACCAAATGTCTCAGTAGACCAGTAACTGCCATGATCTAAATAAATAAAAAATTGATGGAGGCATCAACTTGTTAAAAGCAAAAGATCCCTCAGGGCTAGGCCCATGCACACATTAGCTATGGATAGCGTTACCCCTTTGTTAGTGTTTGTTGTCTGGCTCCATTTACTTCAATGTCATCTGAAAGCTTTGCCAAGAAAGCCACACCAACAGATTAGCTGGGACTTGTGGGGCGACCAGAGCTAACAGAAAGTAAGCCTCCATAAACCAAAGGACGACATTAAGATACCAACCAAGGACTTGGTCTTTCAAATACGTCTGTAAATCCAGTATGCAAGAAAACCAAAATTGATGAGACTTTAAGCCCATGCATTGTGTCTCTCTAACACACGGCCCTATGGACTCTGTAATGCCATTGATTCTCAAGGCAAACACGCATCTGGTAAATGTTGTCCCTTTAATGTTTTGTATTACTGTGTCATTTTTAAGGGAATATTGCAACTTTGCAAAACAATTTTTTTCATATTTGCAGTGAGGAATAGAAAGAAGTGGGCATTCACAATTGTATTTTAGAAATATTAATGGAGTTCTTTACTTATTTTGAATCAACATCAGGTTACTGTTATCAAGTCAGAATGGCCTCATAATGACAATATGCTTGACAGTGCAGTACAATGTGTTTGAATTTACAACACGTCATGTATTGTATCTTAACATTGCATTACAGAGCTGACACTGTGTAAACCACAATCTTGAAGTGACCTGAGTGGCCCTGGGGTTATTAGAAGGCCAGGGTGGGGTATCAGAGGGGGGAGGTATAGGGCAACAAAGCCTCTTTCTTCACTCTTCCTCCTGATCCTATCACTCCATTCCTTGGCTGGGGAGATGAAAGACTAGTCTGTAATTGGAGAGGAGGGAGCAAGTGGAAGTAATGAGAAAGTAAAAAAAAGGGAATGGCATAGAGAGTGCTTGAGCAGTAGGTAGGGGAGAGTGAAAGAGAAAATACTTTTGATTTCCTCAAATTAAGAGAAGAAAAACAGCCCAACCCTGGTCCTCTATCAGGCCAGAGTTTGATTGACATTTTAGCAACGTGAGGCTCTCGGCTGTAATAACTTGCCTTTGTGAGGAGAACTCAACGCTTTGTCTTCCTTGTTGGTGGGGCCCAGGGTCCAGGAATCAGCCTTGACTTATTATGACTGGCTTTTGTCCTTCAGGAGCTGTGGGAGACTTGACTTGCCCTTTTGTCTGTCATCGGAATAGGGATCCCATACTGGGGCCGTTCACCAGGCATGGGAATGCTGGAATGACAGCTGAGGACAAGGCCAAAACATGTAGTGTCCTCTGATATTGTAATACACGTGTTGTTAAGAGCCCCAAAAATATCTTTAAATGTAAACATGCTATGTTGAATGTTATGTAATAATTAATCTATTAAGTAATCTTAAAATGTCTTCTTTCTTTAATTGTCGTCGTCTGCAGATTAGTTTTATTTAAAAGGCAATTATCTGTTCCATAAACTCATAAAATGGTCAACAAAGCGCACACACCTGTACATGTACCCAAGCATTCATGAAGCTCTGTGTCTTTATTTTCAGTATAACTCAACTGTGTGACTTTGCAACCTCTGCAACCTCTCAAGCACCCTTAAACTTAATCTTTTTTTGGGGGAAAATCCTTTGAAATGGATCCTAAAGAGATACAAAATATGTGGAACATGCAGACATAACTTGTTAGGAGTTTGAGATATTGTCCTCACTGTGAAATGGCCAACTAATGGATTATTATGCCTGGAAGATTTACTCTTGTCTCCTTCTGGAGTCGTTTAGTTGCTTGTCCATAAAGGGGAATGTCTTCCATTATCCAGTTGGAATTTTTAAGGAGGGACCTGGGCGCTTATCTTTGGCTCAAATCTGCAAAGCCGGGGTCTCCTGTTCCTTCACCCTGCCTTCATAAACTAGGGCAATAAAAGAGCTGTTAGCCCAACCCACCCAAACCAAGAGCAACACCTGGCCACGGCTGGAGACAAATATTTTAAATAAAAAGTGTGTATATATGCATTAGATTACGACCTGCAACATGCAGCATCGTTCATCCCAATGTACAGTTTCATTTTGAATGGTGTACCAATTTAGTATATACCGATACATACAATAGGTATAGGGGGACAAGATGTGAAAAACAATCATTCACTAACTTAAAATCGTATTGCCTTACATGTGTGTTTACGGTAAATATGTGCTTTACTGGTACACCATCAGTACAAACAATTACACTGTAAATAGGGCGCTGCGCATTATGGGCTTTAATCTGAAGCGTTTCGAAAGAGTGCATCAAAAGGGACTGAGGATTAAGCGGGAATGCAGAAGAAGCTTAAATACCATGAAGGAGAAATGGAGGGAGGGTAAGTGAGACACAAGGGCATGGAGGTAGAGAAATAGAAGGAAGTAGAAAGAAAGAATGGGTATAGCAAAGGTCAGAGAGGCAGTAGAAAGAGAGATGAAAAAAGTGTTAAGAATTTCTTTTTTTTAAATATGTGTGGGAGGAGAGAGTTGGGTTGAGGTACAGGTTAGGGAGACACACAGAGGGGGATTCAAAGAAAGGAATTGGGAATAAAGACAGTTTGAACACTGAAAGTGACTCTTTACTAACCAAAAACTATGAATCATCTGTTGTGAAATGCCATCCTTTAAATGCAAGGCAAAACTGAAATGATTGGTACTGGGAACAAGAAAAGGAATTTACAAAAGCAGATGAGAAAAAATTGTTTAGAGATTACCATCACACGTTTATCGTCTCTTGCAATGTTTCCTGGAATCAGTGTCTTTTCATAATCAGCTGTTAAATGTTGACCCAACTTAGCTGCCTGTGCAACCTAAAACTACAAATAGATCAAAAATTTCAACACACACAGATGGTGTTTCCATTACTTGAGAGCACATCAACTTATATTCATTTCCTGGAGAACTACCCTAAATTTAACCATAACCGCTACTTTCCTAACCCTCACACTTACCTTAACCTAAACCTAAACCTAACCTTTAACCAAGTCTTCACCTTAAAATGTGATGATAATATACTAATCTTACATAATAACATTTACGTTATGGGAACTTGCATTTGGTCTCCAAAAGGAAGGCGAGTTCTCACAATTTGACTGTGTAAAAAGATACATATCCCCACATCATGGCTAATACATGCCAACACACACACACACACACCTACACATATATACATGAGCCAGAAATACAGCCTATTTAGTCACGAATATGTGCCCTCTTGACTTTTAAAGTGACTTGAGTGAAAGAAATGTGCTCCCGACCTTCAAAGAAATTGGCTCTTTTCCACCTGGCCACCCCTTCTTATTTCCCTTCAGCCATCTTCACATCCTATCAAGTTAAACGTTAAGATGTAATTACCTCTGAACTGAGTGAACTACCAAGTGGGGGGAATGGCAGAGTTATAGGGACCCACTGAAAAAAAAAACCAGTAGCTTAGAATCACGACAGGTGTTTTCTCCTGGGCCAAACTGCAATGAACATGGAAATGAACGTTTGAAATGTCTTCAGCAGGGAGAGTGAGCATCTAAGCAACAGAGGTAATTATTCCGCGACTCCTTCACCTGTGACAAGAGGCTTAGGCGAGTGGGGGTGTTTTCAAAGGGAGGCAGGGAGGGATGGGGTGGGTGGTTGCTGCTACCCAGAAAGCAATTGGCCCGAGACCTCTTGTGCTGTCCCAGCCGACTTCCACAATGACATAATAAGCCCTTTAACTCTCGCCCTCTCCCACCCACACTCAAGTTCTCTCTCTTCAACTAGCTGATGATTATTGTTCTCTTTTTTTCCTGTCTTCACTCCTTTCTCTGTATACAGCAAACAGTTCGACCATTCTCTCAATTTAAGTTTTATTTTTCTCTTTTTCCGCATACCTTTTGTGCTAGCCAGAGCTACCCCCTCAGTCCAGGCAAGAAGTAACTCACTCAGGGATGGAAATTTAAGGTCAATTTTGGTTATTTCAAATTGTGAGGTCTGTAATCTTGTGGCTACGTCAGGTGTATAGCTTCAATTCTTCTTTGCCCACTTTCTCCTTTTTTGAACAGCTCTGGAGCCTTGCTCTCTCTTTGTGTGCATGGCTGCACTCGAGCTGTATAAGACGGAAAGCACAATAAGAAACTGGAAGAGTGAGGTGAAAGCAGCAAACACCAATCAGCCTTTTCTGGCGGAGGTAGCGAGACAGTACGCTACAGAAGCACATCTATTTTCTTGAACTGTCACAGATCAATAACGTTCCGTCGGTTCTTCTTTATGAAATTATATCTCTGAAGGAAAGGAAGAGTGAGGGACGCAGGTAGGTGGAGAGAGTTATAGCCAAAAAGGTGAGAGCTGTTTGAACTTGTGACCTATGACTCACGCTCCAGGCCATCTCATTCAATTAGAGAGCGGACTCCAGTTGCAGTCCAAGACACAGAGGTGGAGAATATCCTTGCACTGTACGCAAACCTGAATCAAACATTTACGCGATCCGAACTCTGTGTTTCTCTGGGTGATGTTCTTGTTAGCCTGCACACAATTTTGTGTTCCACGCACCCACTAAAGGGAGGAAAGTCTTGTGATGATTAAGAATTATATTATAAGGAAATGTATTTCCGTAAATTAAATCAAGAGATGTAATGTGAAAAATCCTATTATGCAAAGCTAAAGTCTTAGAAGGGGTGTTTTCCCTTCATTAATAGAAATGCAGAGGCTTACAATAAGTTGAGTGGATTCATTTTACTGAAATTGTTAACAGTACGGACCTAATTCAATTTACCCTCAGTCCCTGTGCAGTATTCCATGCACAATAAAACTGATTCTCAGTCCTGCCCAGAGGCGGGCTGCAGATGATGTCATGATGCCATTATCAGCCAATTACATTACAGGGCAATTGCCTCTGATATATTGGCTATTCAAAACAATCACCAACATCCACTGGGGCCATCAGGAGCAATGCCATGAGCGCTCCTTGCTGAATAAATGCATAGTTTTACAGCCACGCTTTGACTGCATTTTTTTGTATTATGTTTTTACTTTTGAAAAAGTGCTGCAAACTGAAAATTGGTTCTTAGTTCATTTTAAGTAGGATGGCAATAAAGAACCCCTGAGAGTAAAATCTCGACTGGTTTACAGTGAAATGTCCCCTTTCCTACTGCTGTGAATCCAAACAGTAGGGTGGGCAGTTAATCAAGCGCTGCAAGTTGCTGTGGCTCTGAGGTCATCGTACATTATCCGCATAAATTTCAGTGTCACCCTCATGTGCAAAAACATCTTGTGTTACTACTGTCGCCATATGGAATGTGGAATAAGAATATAAGGCTGGAACCGAGACAGACGTACACACTGAGAGACGGACGCAAAGACGCGAGTGTGATCGAATGTCCGCAGTGATCGGAGAGAGTTTCTGAAAGAAGCAGCCTGGGGTGAAACTAAAACCAAACGACAACCTCCTACTAAGTCTAAATAAATATAATCAGATAAAACAGGAGATGGCACTGCTGCTGCTAGAAAATAGTGCTTTTCTTCCTTTCTATCTATCTTTGCCTTCTTGGAACAGTGTCAGCAGTGAACTTGGTGGCAATCGCAGCTACTGAATACTGAAGGCCTCTGACCTCGTATGGAAGTCCACTTCACAGAGAGAAATCTGATCCATGCATCTGAGAAGTGTTAACATCACTCTGCTCTTACGTGAGTGTTCCTGTGTTTGTATACACATGTTCGTGTTGCATGACCAAATACTGGAGCCTCAGCTTGAGTGTGACAAAGTGTCTGTTGTGAAGTGTGGGACCCTGTTTAACAAGACTTCAAAGACAGTGGGGACTTGTTTGAAACATGTGAATATTTGTCAATGTTGCAGACATCTGGAGACACTCATTTCATCTGACAACTGTGTGAATAAAGCGAGCATGCGGTGATTGTGTAAATATATGAAATTTGTATGCACAGTCTGTGAATTCCTGGCAATGTTTGTGTCTGGCTTCTTGCCATTCTTTTTCCTTGTTTGCTGCTTTTAAGAACGCGGGCCTTGGTCTGTGTGTTTTCATGTTTGTGGTCATATGCTTTTCAGTGGGTGGTTTTTATATCAGATATGTCTCAGATAAATACTATTCAGGGTTGCCTCTTTTTGCCGATATGAAAATGTGAGCATATGAATTTACTCAACCAGCTGTAAAGCCATCCCATACTGATCATCCATTTTAACAACTATTCTGTGAGGAAGAAACATCAGTCTGTGAAATTCTACCACTCCTTCTCACAGTTACAAATCATACATCAATTAATTTGTAATACATTAGTGACCAGGCACTGCTCCACTGACTGATAACAAAATGACTTTGTGCAGAAAGATTAGTTCAATTAACAAGCGTTCACAAGAATGTAAGCTCCATGTGACTTAAAAGAATCCTCTGATTAAGAAAAACTACAGATTTCACATCACAAATTCAATGGTTATATTTTATTTTTCTCGCTTTATTAATGAGCAGAATACGCTTATACACACGGGAAACTGAAATAAGAAGTTTTAAATGAACTGCTTTCTTCATTAATAGGTTGCCAACCTACAAAAGGATTCCATTAGGGACTTTTTCTTCCCGGAATGAAATAATGAGCAAATATTATGTCTTTGTTTATAGAATAAAAGTGGTCAGTATTGATATTAGAACTTAAAGATCCATATCACCCGAGTGCAGTTGGTCCAGTTCCCTCTGCTCAGAGTTGGACAGTTCTCTTCATGGAAAAAGCTTTCTTAATGAACCTCCTGGAACTTGCTGAAGTCTCAAAACTGCCTTGAACTTCACAAAGGGCCTTCTGCCTTCCCCCTGTGCCAGCAACTCCTCGCTGCGGTACAGAGACAGAGGGAGAGAGAGAGAAGAGAGAAATAAGGAGCAGCTAGTGTTCAGCGGTAGAGGGGAGGGAGGGCAGCATAAGACAGGACATGGAAAGAAAGAAAGAAGAAATGGAGAGAGAGCTGCAAAGAAGACAAAGTGGAAGAAGAGAGAGAGCAACACTGTGAGAGAGAAGAGATGACAGAAGCAGAAGAAATAGGAGGAGGAGGGTTTGTTCTCCTTTTTCTTCTCCCTCTGTTGCCATGTCTCCCAAGAGCAACAGAGACTCCCGTCTAGCCAGAATGAGGATGCTCTTAATCCCGCTTTGCTCGTCTCTGCTACGGCCAACTCTACTGATTCATGGTGTTGGCTCGGACACACAGAGGGACACACACACACACACACACACACACACACACACACATCGAACAGACACACACCTACACTAGCAGGTGCTCACATAAACTGACACAAAAGTACTGTACGCAATCAGATATTGATGATATGGACTTTTACACATAAGTATAGAAATATATTCAAAAAGACAGACACACAGTTATAGGATATACAGAAAAGCACGTTTAAACACGGAGACACTTCCATAGAAAGCTCATAGAAACAGAAACACACACACACACACTCATGTGTATATATGCAAATCCACCAAAGGCCGGTATATATGTGCACAACAACAGGTGCACAATAACACAATCATTAAAATGTACGCAAATACTTGCCAAGCAGGAACACACACACACACACACACACAACAGCCAGGTGTATGAATTAAAACCCATCCGATTCCATTAGGCTGAGCGGTTCGATGGCGATGATTACCTCTGATTGGGTATCAAAACATTGGCAATTGGGAAGAACAACTGCTTCCCCATGACACACGACGCTGCCGACCATTCAATCGCAATTATATCCACCATATTAGCAGATTAGCAGACAAGCTGACCCCAGTGTGGAACGGAGCCAAGAGAGAGCCCAGGCGAGTTACAAGGCAGGTGTTATAATTCCTCCCCCCCCCCCCATCCTCCTCCTCCTCCCCGCGCACGCTGCACCCTCCACCCACACACTCTCTGGGCTGCTGGTTTACAGCTGCAACAGTAGCGCACCATGCGTTAACTCATTAATGATACATGGCAGAGGGGCCCCAAGTCCCTTTATCAGCTAATAGTGATGTGAGATGACGGCACACTGTCTGTTCTCTGGTTTATTTGATGGAAATAGAGAGTAGGAGGCAATTACTTCTGCCAAACACACATATACATTTAGCGTGTGCATGTGAACAAATGCAAATGTGGTGAATATGCCAAAATCCGGCCTCTTTGTTTTCCAGAAACACACAGAGTTGATGGTGGTGGTCGTGGTGTGTGCAGTATGTGTGTGTGTGTTATGTCTCAGACACTAGACAGTTCTGCACATCTCCAATGATTACATGCCACAACAAATACCTTTGCTCCTGTCACATTTGTTTTTCTATTTCACCGCGTAACATTTAAACCTGGAATATATCTCTGCATCTGTTCTTTGGGAGTAAATATAACTGAAGTGTTACTATAAATAGAAAGACAGCCACTTCAATAGAGAGTGTGTGTGTAAGGGTTCAGCTGACACTCTACTCAGCAGACTGTGGTTGATTTTTATGTGTACAAATTATCTGTTGTTGGGATCAATCATCTGCCGATTCAGTTACAGTGAAGTGCAACGGCATGTTTCTTCACTGTACCTCCTTGGTGATCATTATGTTGACATAAATCATCACCTTTGTCTACATTATCATCACTGCCACTCTTGTCGTCATCATACCCATCATTTCCATCGTCAAGCTGTGTACAAAAACACTTCTCACCATAACATTTTGGTCCCCGATGTTTAAGCAGTGACATGTACTAATGTCCCAGCAGCTGGTACGACTACGAATGGGTTTATGTATCTCAGTTTGATAAGGGCTCCTATTCACCAACCTCCTGTCTTTTCTATCAACGCTTCTCTCCTCGTGTGTCCGTCTCGTCTTCCCTACCCACCTTAGGGTGCACCCAGGAATGTGACACACTGCCAAGACAAGCGGACACACAGACTAAGTGGGTGTACGCGCTGTCAGTGTCCCGACAAGTGATGGGTGGGTGGGTTTTTTTCCAACAAATAGTATTCAGTTTTGTGTGTGAGGAACATGAGCCGCATTGAACGGGGATAAAAACACCAAGATGAGTGTTTTATGTGTAGAGCCTTCTATGTCAAACATTTTCATTAATTAAGGACTATTGCCTGATATTTTGAAGGCTGAATTTCATGCTTTTCTTAAAGAAGAAAGAGATGACGTCAAAAGCTTCTATTTTCTTGGTACTTCATTTTCTAATGACCAATGATTTAATGTATGAATAATGCTACCAACTATTCACAGAGGTCTTAGAAAACCTTGATATATGATGAATCTTTGGTGATGAAGGAGATCATAGTATAATTGTTCCATTAAGAGAGCTGCACATGAGTAGATTTTGACGTTTTCCTTGTTTTTCTGAGGTTTGGTTGGAAGCCCGAAAACTAGAGTAATTATGTGCTCTCTGATTAATTAAGCAACAATCTATTTTCATTCTTTCCCGTAACTCCAAAACAATGTGTCAAGATTCCCCAAGTGAAACGCTTGATAGAGAAAGTAACATAATGAACGGGTACAATTTACTATGGCAGTGTCTGCAAGGAAACTAAGGGTAACATATTTAAATGGATTTTCTGCTCTATAAATATTCATTGTGTTTTCATATAGGGGGCTTAATTAGTCAAGGCTGCTTCAACCTTTGGAAAGCACCAAGACTAAAACTATGTACGCACTTTAATTCCCCCTTAGATAAATAATGGTTAAAACTGAGTATTGTACTGTGCTTATATATCATTAAAGCCCCTAGACAGAAGCACTGTCTCTGTCAGTTTTTCTCCCCATGCCATAAAAAGGATGAATGCATTTGTGAAAAGAAAAGGTTTTGAGGCAATGATCAGTAAGCACCCATTATAGCATTCAACCACCACGACAGCCTTCTAAATTATCTGATTCTCCCTAATTCCAAAGCTATCTGGCTGTGGAAGTCTGAGATCCACGGGCTACTATTAAAAGAATTTTCAAAAGAATTTTGGAGCCTCTAAGCAGAGTCTCATATATCACACCAAAATGTGATATACTCCCTCGCCAAAAGGAAAGCGGAAGAATGTAACATGAAAGAGAGACAGAGGCAGTATTTTACATCCTCTGGCTACCACGTATTACATTTCTATTGTTAAAAGCCAACAAGGGATCCAAGTCATATTTAATACAATGTGTGTGATTGATAGGATACTGGAATCCATTAAAAATTATAAAGAGGAAACCATGGTACAGGTGGAAATTCGTATTATGGTTGCAGTAGAGCTGTTGGGACTTTACCATGTGGTTGAAACAAAGAGCGAGGCCTGCATGTTATTTTCAAAGCCTAGATTGTGAAATCGCGCCAAACCACAACACGGGTGCCTCATTGGACGAGATCCACGGGAACCCCAGGGAGTCCCTTTGACACGGCTGTGACTTCACCAAGACTATAAAGACCAGTGCATACCTTCACTCTGCGCCATCCATGCACCATCCACCGTAGTAAATAGTCCTAACTCGCTGGTCGAACAACAGTGTTCAAGAACACACTTGGATCTTGAAGGAGAAACGGCCTCGTGCTCCGCCCCTTTAACCTGCAGAAGGAAGACCACAGAATTTCCGGATTCTTCAAGTCGACATTTACCCAATATTTTACTGATGTGGATGATTCCCAACATTGTCTCAACTATCAGTTTTTACAAACGTTTTTGGAGTTGTTGTGCAGATGCTATGATGGCCTACACCGTCAGTTTCCTAAAATGATTTGGTTGATGTGGCTGTCTTATGTCTTTCCCAATTATATTTCTCACTTCAGATCCATTAATTAAAGGATTACTGACTCACAAAGTGACCATTTGTAAATCAATGACTTAACCCTTGTTACCTTGAATTCTTGAACAAAACTTAGTTTTTCTTGCATGCCTCCATGTTGAACAGAGAATCTAATAACAAAGTAAATCTTTGATGAATTGAAGTAAACATGAATGGGGGTGGGGGCGGGGACAGGAGACTACATCAAACTACAGGTGTGTAATACAAGTCTCATTTATCCAGCTGTATGCTCACTACTTCCCAAACACATGCATTGTCGCTTTCTATTTTAAACACAGGCAAAAACAGTCTCATGCATATCTAGCATTGTGTTAATGGTCATTTTGTGGGTAAAATATTCCTTTAAAACTAACTCCCTCTCTTTTCTTCTAAACCGTTACCTCATCTCTCTGTCTCAGCCCAGGCCTCATTTGTATGCCTCTCTACCTCTACCTCATCATTCCTCATCTCTTTCCTTCTTTTCACCAGCTTTAACAACACCTCGTGGTATCTGTTACGTGCACATGGCCCTAGAATCCAATTTGACTCATTTGATGAAACTGTAAGAAAACCTTCCACGCAGTTTTCTCTATTTGACCTTTTCGTAGAAGAGTCCATCTGTGTCGGCTCCCTGTGACTCTTCAGTGTGGACCCATCGCTGCCAGTTTCACGGATCACAGCGTCTTGACAGACGTAAAAAAATAACACTATCAGATAAAGCGAGCTGCTGCCAGCATTTCAATGAAATGAAGTGAACCGAGACGGCTGGCCATAACTTGCCCTAACGACAGAATCACTTATTTAGATGTCACTAATTAGAAACACTACTTGTTGTGGTGGGGAACTGTACTGTTTTGAATGACAATGGTGCAGAGCTTAATAAAATCATGCATAGAAAGCTAATAGCTGATAAAGTACTGGAGTAATGTTATGCTGACTGCAGCAGAACCCACAAAGTCAAGGCTACAGCTACAAAAGGACATTACAGCTCATCACCAAAAACTTCAGTGTCAATCAATTCAGTTTGAGATAATCCACTTGTCTGGAGTTGTTCTCTCCCCAATATACCCACTGCCACCACCACATAGGCCCCTTTAGATTAGAAAAGAAAGTGGGTGCAGTGAAGCATTTCGGGAGCAGGAAGCCTTGGGCTGGGCAGAAATCCCAGCCTGTATTCTCCAAAGCCCGCTGGCCATGAAAGATGTCGGCTCCCTTTATAGATGCCCACACTGAGCTGATGGGGCCCGACACGGGTTGGCTGCTGACCGCCCCCCTGACACCCACAAACCTTCCAAAAACCCAGTTGGGTAAGGGTGCCACGTTTTGAGCCAATATGGCTGACGTGTGAAAGCAGCCAGATGCCTGAACAGAAAGAACCGTGGCATTGCTGAACTGGGCCTGCTCTGTTCACATACTGGGGGATCGGCAGGAGGGGATCGCCGGGGGCAGCCAAGATCCCAGGTGACAGGCGGCTGGGACAATGTCCCAGTGGTGAGTTCATAAAAGACGATGGGTTGTTTTGTGGTTGCGGGCTACCCCAGGACATGAATGTAATTAGAGCACAGTTGAAAGGTCAGGGCTGTACTTTTAAGTGGCACTAAACACTGCAAGGGCCTAATGTACCATTGAGGGAAAGATTGACTGGTGCCCCATCCTACCCTCTCACCCTTCACACCAGGGGAATCAGCAAGTGTTCAAAAGTCTTTGTTGGCCTGTCACAACACTGGCTGAAAAGAAAAAAAAATATGTTTGCTCAAAATACTTCTTTGATGATGTCTAAATGAATAATCTTTTCATTTAGAAAGTTCCCATAAGCTACACAATAATTTCAGGCATCATCATTGGCAATATCATTTCTTATTCTACCATGAGAACATATCTACTGTACCTGACTCTTCACCTTTACTTATTACATGCCACACAATAACTGTTCATATTATTATAGTCTTTCTAGCCTATTTGTTATGTCTCATGATGACATGATGACACAGCTCCAGTTTGTAGGAAACTTGCTGCAACAGAGCCTCTATCGTCTGTTAAATCCACCAAAACTATAATAAAACAATGATTGCTTGTGTAGGGCTACTACTTCAGTACTGACTGCTATAACTTTGAAACTACAAACTTTGAAATAGATGTGTTTAATATGTTCATTGCGGTTTATGTTAAACCTATGCATTTGCATCCACTGGCAGCTTGACATGTAAACAATACACATTTTATCTCTTGGATGTTTTCCTATCATCAACACAGTCTGTTGCCGGACCCTGCCAGACATGCAGCTCTGTTCTCCTTCATCCAGAATGCACCAGATTTTCCCTGTACTGTAGATCCATCTGGTCTGCTAAGGGATTGGGCAAAACTGTATTGGCTTTATTCTGCCACAGCAACAACTCTGATAGTGGTTAGTCTGCTCACTCATCACGCCCTTTATCGCAGAGGTAACCTTAGAGGCGCCTGTAGAAACAGTCAGTCATGTTCTTTGACATTAGGCATATTGTCACTGCTGGAAGAGTAGTGAAGCTCTACTGGACATCTTTTTCATTGACTACAACAATTTGGATCCTGCAGTGTACAGCTTGACCCCCATAACCAATTGTGAATACTCAAGTCTTGCACAATGGTACTGGCCCATTAGAAGAGTGTGTAACTGCTCTTTATGTGTGTGTGTGAGTGTGTGTTTTTCACCTTCCGTCTTTTCCTGAGGCTATATTGAATTATGTCTCTGTCAGGTCCCTAAGCCCCCTATATTTCCTCTACTGTGCAGCAGCTCTAGATTCAGTATCAAATTCTCCTCATGCTGGCACTTTGTGCATCCCCCTGGCCCCTCAGATCTTTATCCCTGCATCCCCTTCCCTGGCCTGTGGACAATGCTGAATTCATGCTAGGGTCAGGTTTTAAAGGATTTTACCACAGACAGAACATGCAGAGACCTGCATGGACCCACACATCATCAATCAAGATTTAGAAGTTCGGGGGTCAAAATGTTTCACTGCACCACCCCAGCATAAACGGGTCCAATAATATGCCAATGCCAAAAACTAAAAGGTGTAGTTAACATTTATCTTCATGCTCAGTTGGCTTATTTAAAAACTCGTTGAGTGCAATAGTGATTGGCTTTAATTACTGGAATGGCTAATTAGCCCTGTAAATGTGTAGGCTATATTTCCCATCATGCACTGATAAATTGGATTTTGAATCACACAGTCAATCTGATGGACCACAAACACTGGTGAATGGAAGTAGACAGAATAACGATAGAGATCCCAGTCTTGCATTGCTCCATGGACCCCTGTCTGAATCATCAATGGTGGAGTAGCAGGGAAAATGGGCCCGATTGCTCCATTTTCTCAAATGAGGCAATTAGGAGGGCAGCCTGAATGGAGATCAGGCTCAGCTTCACAGTACCACGAGGAAATGAGTGAGGCAGAGAGAATCAGCGAGAGTGAGAGACACAGGGCTCTTTGCACCTCCATTGATTCCTTTTAGCCCAGAAGCATCAAGCGCTCCTGTGAAAATTGATCAAAGCAGGGAGTCACCTTTGATATCGATAAAGATAAACTGGGAGACTCCCCAACACCAAAAGGAACCAACATTGGAAAATGGCTGGAGCTGTGAAGACAATCTGGCTGCAAATGCAGCTGCATAGTCAAACAGGGAACAGGCTGGTGAGAGGTGAGTACCTCAGACCAGACTGTGTCCTTTGGGGAGTTTGCTTTCACTGCAAGGTCAGTCTCTCAAGTGATTCATAAAACTGAACAAATCAAAGCACTACATCTGAAAGCTATATCTCTGAGAAGAAAAAAGTGTCATTGCAGCCCCGACTGACTAGACAGATGATCAGAGATGTAAGAGCTCACATTAATGCAGCTAATTAACAGAGAACATATTTCAAACTACAAACACAAGTAAGCGTGCCTGAAATTTCTAAACGTATGCCTTTCTAAACGTATGCCACTCTGACTGAGCACAGGAAATATCCTGTTGGAGAGAACAGGCTGCAGTGTCACAGCTATGATACACTGCATTAATAGTTGTTTTTTTATTTGACAAACTATATTTCGCAACATAAACATTGATTGAGTATGATGATTGTCATAATGTATTATTGTAATTTTGCCATGAATCAAGTTATCTTTTTCAAGTGAGAGATACATTTGCTCTTCACTTCTCATGTTAAAGATTCATTGTTTTCATTGACAGGGTTTCATTGTCATGCTTTTAATCTGCATTACTGGTCTGAGACATGGGTCAACTAGTGTTTGAAACTGTTCATATCATTGTCCAAATATTATGATTATCTTTTTATTTGGTAGAAATACTAGTAGTCCTTTTGGATTCTGGAATAGACATAATTTGAATAGGTAATTTCTTAAATTTCTATACAAAGCCATCTTTGGGCAGACAGATCTGGATGTCTGTCAGTGGAGCTTCACTGAAATCGGTCACTGACCGCTCATATGTACACTCAGAGCCAAGACCGTATCAGATTTGACAAAAGCAGATTCATGTTGTCATAACCTTGGCTAAAGCCAGTCGTCTGATCAATAGTTTTTTTTGTATGGGTCCCCTTTCCTTCAAAAGTGATCCAGTCAAAAAAAAAAATTTGGTTCAGAAAAATGGAAATAGAAAACCTGCATGTGCCAAACACAGGGGTCATTTCAAGACTGCAGAGGGCACTGGGAGTGATACGAACCAATGAGGCAAGTTGCTCAAGCGAGTCCAGCCTGTCTTGACTGCAGATGGGCCAATTAGAAGATGATGAAAAGCTTTGGGTATGCCGGCCCAAACTGTGTCTTTGTATCTGGCTGGGATTTCTTTGAGGTAAGAGAACACCTGCTATCCAATTTTACATCAGAGTAAACACACAGCATCTCTAGAAACAGGAAAGTCATGGTGGCAGTTGGGACTTTGACAGACCTTGTGGAAAACAAAATAACTAAATTCTTAAGCAAACAGCTGATACACAATATCCAATCAGGTCTGGGAAGTCTATTGAATGTACATTCCAATCTGTTTTAAGTATATGTTAGTTTTTTCCTGAGCAATACATTTTGAGGTAAATTGTAGAAGCTCGAATAGCAAAAACTCTTGAGGGCACTGACAACATGTCTGGCTCATAATGAAAGCACTTTGACATTGGTAATAGCTGCATACGGATGAGCGGGAGTTTGAGACAAAGCAGTTTCCTCTTCCTCCATTCTTGTCTTCTTTTTTTTCTTCTACAGTCAAGACTACAAGTTTTTTTTTCTTCTGGCAGCCCATCCTTCTCTCTCCATTTTCTCTATCTCTCACCTTCCAGAGCATCCTGCTTTTTTTCATTCCCCTATCCAGCATGGTGGGTTTTTTTGTGGAGAAAAAGTGGGGAGTGTTTCAGCACTTCATAAATCCTTGTCTATGTTGTCTCTTTTGTTATCCCTTTAGCTTTATGGTATTCCCTCTTTCTATGTGGGCAGACTAAGACCTGATCCCTGGAGGCCTCTTGGAGCTGGAAGTAGCCCCTCCTGTAGTCTTCCCTAACACTTACAGCATGTGTGGCACTCAGCCATGGGAAGCCTCCATGACCTTTTAACATATCCAGTCAAATACATTCAAATATCAGCTATGTTGAGAGCAATATGTGGCCGACTTGTCTTTTGACCTTCTAACTATTCTTCCAATATATTCCCACTATGCGGTGCAGTCCAGACTGTTATCTGGGCTGGACCTGGATTCATAATCCTCTTTTTTCACTCTAGTCAACTGTGCGGTAAGCATTTTCCTAGCACATCAAACAACTAACCTCATTGTTTTATCCACCTTGAAATAGTTGAAATAGTTTACATTTATTGACAAACAATCAATATACATAGATATTTCTGGCATCCTCTAACAGATACATTAGGTTGTGCATGCTGCAGTATTGCACAATTCAGGTCAACACAATATTGTACCACACACTGAGAGGCTTGAAACAGGTTACTTGTCTATAATTTATTATGATGAACAAACCAGATGATGCCTGTATTGTGTTGCTATAGACACATGAAATTAGATGTGTGCATATTTATGGGTACGGCTATACAGTATGCAGATCTTAACTTCAGAGCAGAACAGTTTGTCATATGGAAATATTACTTGGACACAGTAATGAAATCCCACTTTTAACCATGACAGATGAAAATACTGTGCGCATAACATGTGGGCTGACAGGTGAAGAACAAATCTGTGAAATGTTAAAGTTCAACTGCATCAGCAGGCATATTTTTAGAGTAACTGTTGATGAGTGCTTAGAATGAGTCTTCTTTTCCTATCAATTACTGCCAATTCATTGCTGAGGCAAGTCACTTAATAAATCAAATCACCGCTGGACTCATATTTATTCTATTTGGACAATTTCCATCCCACAATGACCTTACTGTGTTTGTTTAACTGTCGTCATTTAGACTAGACAAATTGAATTCAGAATTGAGTCTGTATCGGATTTGTTTCCAGGGATGCCACACAGGACTTTCTCACACCCCAGGACCTTGGAGGGCTGTCCAGCCGTGGCGCTTGGCAGAGCCAGGCGTCTCCTCCCCTCCATGAGTTTGTCTGTCTGTAGTCATTCCAGTACCACAGCCTGTCAATACTGACAGAGACTCCATTGGCTAGGAAAGTCTGGTAGGGCCCCACACATATGTGTGTGTGTGTGTGTGTGTGTGTGTTTGTGTGACAATACTGTATTTTTGCTGCCACGTTTTATCACAAGACAGGAAATATTAATCTGTTTGGGGTGTTGACAGTCTATAGTAGTATTCATTATGCACATACATTATTGATCGCATACGTCTTAACATTTGCTGTTCTAAAGCACTCCGTAGTAGATCAGAGACCAAATCCTCTGTTGCATAGGAAATGTGGCAACAGCAGTTTGCTTGGAGTTAATAGAGGAAGAACTGGGTGAGTAATAGACAATGTGGTTAAACAAAGGAAGGACCTTCAGAAAAAAGTACCTCTGTGATTCACAGGTAATAGATTGTGGAGTGTAAAACACACCCAAAGTGCTCATTTAGTTCTATTTATAGTTTATCATTCATAGTTGTAAGTTAGAGTTTGGGGCTGTCCTTAAGACTGAGATGAGTTAAAACTTTTGATTTGATTTTAAAACAATGAAGCTGTCATACCAGCCTAAATCACAAACTCTGCAACTAAAAAATAGTGTCCCATGCATCTCCCCCTTCTACAGAGAGATAAATTAGAATGTGAGTGTTCTAAGAAGCAAGTGCTTCTTCCAAAATATAGCTGCACTCACCAACACCAGGACTTGTTTAATCCCTTCGGTTTAAGACTGATTGTTGTTGTTGTTGTTATTATTATTGTCGATGTTGTTGTTATTATCATTATTATTTTCGGACTGATAATTATGAGGGTGCTCTTAGAAGTTTCCTGTCATCAAGTTTCATATACTGAAGTTTTACATTTTTCGATTACCTCCTGTCATTTGGAGCCGCTGGTATGCAAAGCATTCTGCAGGTTTTCAATAATCAAAAACATTAAGTGAATCAATACAGTAAATCAGTTTATCTGGTGTGTCCTCTCTAAAATGTTTCATCTATTTTTTCTCGACGTTATAAATCTGGATTGATCTGTCAGCATGTATGTATGTGTGCTCATTGCTGCGTGGAAGTCCGTGCTGACTAGTTAAGGAGAGCGAGAGAAGGACAGTAGAGTGAAAATAAGTTAAAGAGGAAGCCAACCAGGATAATGAGCCAACAAGAAAGGAAAAGCAAGGACAGAGCCTCGCAACATTCAATGTTAGAGTCTCATTCATATTCACCTGGCAGCCGGTGGTTGGGGCAACAAATGTAATCAAGGCCCGGGCACATGAGTATGAGTGTGTAGGCTCAAACACTGGGCAGACGCTATGAGACTACATTAGCATCCCAGATATGTAATGTTTTGAGCATATGAATAATGGGAACAAGCACAGATTCCGGTGGAGTGTGGTGCACATGACATTTTTTCATCTCATTATCCTCATGGAAATTTTGCTGACGCTATTATGCAATATAAAATGGCTACCAGAATTGCATAAGGGCAGAGTGGGTTAAGCTCCCAACACCGTGACCATTCCTATGAGAATTACCACTGAGGGGATGTCAAGAAAAGATACAAAAAAAACAGGTCAATGACGATAAAGTTTTTGATAAGAAGCTTTTCAATTTACAACTTCTGGAATTCTGTTATTAACCAGCTCACTACCCATCCAGCAGATTATGTTTATGACTCAGTCCATGCTGTTTCCCATGCTTTTCCGACACCACACAAGCACATTTTATCGAGCGAAATCCATTTGAAGTGCACCTTAAAAGAAGCAACAGGAAAATTAACGAACCCTGGATAAGTGACATGTAAATACCTTATCCTGGTTTTTTAACATTTGTTGTTGGTCCAGAACATGGCTAAGATTGGGAGAAGTCCATGCACACATGGAGGCAGGCTATCACAAACCTGGATACTGTTATTTTCTTTATGTGTACAGGGATGTGAAAAAACGCCATATCCAAAATGACACATTCTATTGTCATTGAAAAATCTAAATAGTGACCATTGTATAAAAAGTCTCTCATAATTATTACCAATTGTCTTTGCAATGAAGACTTACTTGAACATGTTGTTCCCAAGCTGGGAATTGAATGATATACACCATTAACTTTTTTTTAAAGCCTTTTGACAATGTCCTCATGTCATTAGTTCATTATTTTGGGACATAGTACTCAAATATCTTATCTTTTCAAACAAGCACAACTGAAGGTCGTAAGCCTGTCCTTTGTTGTACATGGGGTGTAGAGAGTTTAGAGGTGTTTTTAGGGGCATTGAGGGGAACATATCATAACCGATTAAAGTTCCATGGGGAACGCTAAGTGGTGCGTCTAGTATGAAGTATCAGTTACTTTAACCACTTGTCGCTAGCTAATCAGTTACACACATCTAATTGTAGCGGTATGTTCACAGATGTAATCAGCCACTCTTAAATGGGACTTTGTTGAGTTCGGAGACGGTGCTTTTTTTTTTGTTGCAGGAGCAGCAAATAACTGCCTGATCTACAATCCTGATATCCCACATTCCTAACTTCTCCTATATCCCAAGCTGAGCTAAAGCATTATTCATTGACTACATACTATATATACCCACTAAATAAAATCAACTGTTACCCTATCATTCAAGTAACCAGAATTTGGGCTGAACAGTACTACTTGGTTAGAATAACTAGAATAACTAAGATAAGATAAGATTCCTGGTTTCCTGCCTTATTATGACATGGTTGCTCCTGATACTCCTATTTCGATAATAGGAATCTTTTAATGTATTCAAAAGCAATGGTTGTGTCCAGGTTTAACTTAAAAATAATGTGTTTTTTTCAGTTATTGCACTTTTACCGAAGTGATTTCACACCTACTGTAAGAAAAACGTTTAGGTTATTGTGCTGGTTAGCAACATTCATTTTTAGTCCACATGTGTCTATTACTGTGAGTTTCTTGTTACTAGAGTTTATCTTACAGCATGTGTTACTCTATCTCAATCATTTTAAATGCATATTGTTTCACTTTAGCTGTTTTTTAGAACAGTGTGACAGTGATTTATTTACCGAAAGTGAATTTTACCAGCATTTGCTCTTAGCAGGTGTTAATATTGGACCTAGATGGCAGGAAATGAAAGCTGAATCACACCATAATGAGTTTATGGCCAATAGCCAGGTTGCTTTGTGAATGTTAAAGTAGCCACTAGAATCATAATGGAAATCATTTTTATTTTTCCACTGTCTGGTCAACATGTATAGGAAACCAGGGGTGATTGTGCATATAACTGGAACCATTCATCTTTAGCACTGGGGTTTGGTGCCGCCACCACAGCGGGGACTAGGGACATCTTCCTGTCCATCTGAACTGTACAGAGAGTAATCGCAGTCATCTCGTCAATCCGTGTGCCCAGATGGCATCGAGCCCTCACGTCAACACACTTACTGCCCATTCCAGGGTTCTGGCTCTGTCTCTCTAACAGGCAGGAGCACCAACTGACCGTGCCAGCGACCAGCCAGGACACAGGGCCCAAAATAATAGATAGAATCCACTTCCAACTTCTCTCCTAAGTCCTCTCTACCATCATCCATCAACAAAATGAATCTACACCATGGGGGTGCCTGGGTTGGATTTATGACCAGTTAGGGTGTATTATTGTTGTTAAACTTAGTGGAACAAAATAAGAAAAATGTATCCCTGCAAATTTCACATGCCCTAATAGATTTCCATAATATACAAAGACGCTTTGGTCTGAAGTGTAAATCTGAGTGTTTGAAGCCAGTAGTGCATATGTATGTAAAAAAAAGTGCAAATGAACAAAATAATGGAATAAATGTGTCATGAAATCCGATGCAGAGTCCTCTCTCAGTGGTTAGATTATCCTTGATGATGAAGAGGAATGTCATCTCAGCCAGCAAAGACTTTTAACCCACGATTTCCCTGCAACAAGACACAGAGCCACAGGGGTTGATCAAATCATACTTGTGCCTCATTATTTAACCACTATATGCTCTGGGACATAAAAGCAATGCAGTTATTGTAAATGATCAAAAAGGTAGAGGTTCTGATGAAACCACAAAATCTGTGAATTATTCGGATTAAACAGAACAGTGTTTCAGGATAGACACATTTGTAAAAAAAATGTTAATGTAACTTTTTCAGAAACACACTCTAGATTCCACTCACCTCGATTTTACTGGGTGAAGGCAGAAATCTCCAGATGCAGATAGCTCAAAACCTGGGGAACTACCTGCACACCATGATCTGTCTTTATATTTAGCAATACAACCTTAGAAGTTGGAGCGCAAAACAATTCCATTAATCTGATGGATGCCAACCAGCCCTTATCAATGCCACCTTAGCCAGTAGACTAGTAGTTTCAACATGCAGTCAATGTAATGCAATTACTAAAGAACTTAAAGTTAAAGACACCTTATGTAAGCAGAGCTATAATATGGCATCACTCGCTTTTACAAAAGTAACAGCTGCAGTTTTACAGAAAACATTGTAAATTTGGACTTTAACGGTCGCTAACATTTTACATAACAGATGGCTACTACAGAGCTATAGGGTGATAGGGGAAGCCAAAATTGCAGTCACAGGGTCACCAGTGTCGGCATGCTTTAGAAAGTAGACGATGGTATGTTTGTGTGCGTATGTTTGTTTGTGTGTGTCTGTGTCACAGGGGCAAGTGATGACAAACGATGGCAAATTGGAGTGAAGGCTTCCCGCTGCTCACTCACCATGCCAACAGAGAATCAGAGGCAAGGAAGCAGCTGAGAAAATGGCTGTCAAAAGCAAACACACACACACACACACACTCAAAAACACCAACATAGACACACAAACTGGCAGGCACAGAGGCCACCTTTTTAAAATAACGAGTAAGTTGCAAAGGGTGAGGTGGAGAATTGGAGTTGTTCAAATGAGACACTTTTCTAATAGCACTCTTCTCCCTTTAGACTGATTGATTGCTTTTTTTTGTATTTATCAAAGCCTGAGCCATCATTGTCAACTTAAGCCTGGAACATACAGTAACAATCAAAATGCAGAGTATCTGGTAAGTCCTCCACACAGTTGAAAAATCAAAAATCCCTTTCTTCAGGAGCAGAGATAAAGAAACAGACAGGTTTTCCAAATCACTCAGTGTGACCTAAATCCATTTCTTTGCATTCTAGAAGATGCTAACATCAAAGATGTACGTACACATCACTATGGATGTGCCAGAGCACAATGCTTTGGTTGCTCTTCCTCTTTTGTCATGAGCATTGTCTCTCTAACTGGATTATTTCCTGACTATCTCCTCCCCCACAGTGAAATATATGTCACATCAGTGAGTCTCTGGGTATCCGCAGAAACCCAAAATCAGGATGTTCCTATCTAACAAAGACATGCGAGTGAGTAACTCTCCATTAAGTGTAATGAACCCACAATTCAACTATTGTTTTCTCAATGATGGATTGACACACAATAGAAGGGAATGTCAGTTTCACTCGCTATTCCAATGAAAGACGCTGAGAACTGCTTGATGTGTTCCAAGACAAAAGAGATCATTTGCCAGAAATATTAAGTTGTGTTCTATTTCGTTCAGTCAGGATTTTAGGCAGGAGACTATTTTAAATGGCTTGGAGGGCAACAAACACTATTGAACCAGTACTTTCATTCACAGGTTTTGTTTCCCGACAAGCTGTTCTTTCCCGACAAGCTGTTGACAAATTGCAACACAATCAAAGATACAACCACATCCGCAAACAGAAGTACTATCAAATTCTGGAAAATAGAGAACTTCAAATTGTGCTTGTAAAATCTATTGAATAGAGTGATTAAATATTCCAAGCTGGCCCCATTCCATTAATCAGATAAATCTATTTATTCAAGGAAGTAATTTAATCAATAGCAGTTGCGGTATCTGGTGTGGCAGAAATCCTTTCCTTTGAGACCCGGAGCTCAATACTTTCTTTTGGCTGCTGATTTGCACCCGCTCTCAAGGCTTAATGAGAGATGGCGTTTCAAAAGCATTAATTGAGATGGTCGGCAAACATCCTTGAATGTGGCAGCCTCTTCTTGGCTGAGAAAAACTCCATCATGCAATTTAGCACTCAACACTTCACCTCTTTGAGGGGGAGGCAGATACAAATCGACTCTTGCCTTGGAGATTCAAAAGCATACAAAAATGCTATGACACACAGCTAAGAATTGATCACAAAAGCAGACAAAATACTTCTGCAGAAAAAAAAACATTTCCCAGTGTAGCATGGTGCAATTCTATGGCTTTGTGATGATGAAAACATGTTGTGTCTTTGTGAATATTAAATGAAAATGAGTTATTCTGTATTCTGTATTCTGAAGCTTATTGCTTATGATTAAAAAATGCCATTACATTTATCTGTATTAAAATGGGGTTCTAATTAAGCAATTGTATTTCCTCACAAAGCAAGGCCACAACTTCCTGTTAATGAGGTGTTGCAGCTCACCTAAAATGAATGCTTTCAGATTTCAAGGTAGGTTCAAGGCTATTTCAGGAGAGTTGACCTCCTCGGACGTTCTTGCTCACTTAAATGGCCACAAGGGAACTGTGAATCTATCTTCGCTTAATGGATATAGGAATCTCACTTCCCGCCTCTGTGATGAATGACTATGAATGGGTGGCTAAAGTATCACTCTCAGCGGGATCCACAGCTTCATTCATTCTGATAAGAATCATAAAGCCGGGCAGGCATGCTTTGCTTGGGTCAATATCCTGTTCGAGTAGCCATTAAGCCACGTGCGACAATGGACGCTAATATCATCAAGGTGTACCGCTACCCTTCTGTCATTGCCTTCATCTCAAGGTGAATTATAAATGGCCCACAAGCTTCTAAGTTCTACACGTTCTAGCTCACTAGAAAGATAGTGATGATGAACTGAATAATGCTATCCATCAGTGTTCAGAAAGAACATGCGCTGTGATCCTACAGTGAAAGTGAAACATTACCCATTATTCCCGACAGACACAAGAGCCAGCTCTTTAAGTTTCCTATTCAAACTGTAATAACACTATCGTCACATACAGCCAAAGGAGCTGTCATTGTGATGAAACACCGCCTGCCATGAAATGTCAAGGAAATTGTGATATGGATTTTGCCGATACAGTCGGTTGTTGTCCTTTGCTGCTAAACTGTGCTGAACAAGCTATTTGATAGCATATGAGTGTCTACCAGCGAGAGTGCGTGTGCCTTTGTGTTGTGATATTTCAGCAATGCTTGACATGAGCTCTTGAAACATGGAGGGATCATTGCAAACTGGTAAATCACTTGACAAATATAATTAGGTTGAGCTTTGGGTTCAGGCTGTCCTTTTTAGGGTAAAGGTCACGGAAGGAAAGGTGTAAGAGTGAATTAGCTCATTTGAATTTCCCGTTGTATTTCGTTGTTTAAAAAGGAAAACGTACTTAATCTTCATTCATTTCTTTGACTCACTTGTTCATTTTAGGGAGTCGTCATAAAGTTTGGAGGTATCTCTGTCTATATGTCTTTGTCTATTAAAGACCTGAGATTGAACAATATTGAGACACTTCCGACAGAAATCATAAATCTGGAAGGTGTAGCTTTCTACATGCTCACCAACAGTGAAAAACAATCATGTTTGACCTGCAGCAAAGATAGCAGAGTTGTTGTGTGGAAACCTGGTATTTAACTGCATCTGTAATTGAACTACCTGGCAGCTAGATAAGTGTGATAGAATTGGACCTCCGCTGTTGTTGACAACCATGTTGGTGTTCTCAATCAGGACAAGTAGGATAAAATCCAGAGACATTTTTCATATAGATTATAGAGAACGGCTCCAATCACAGTTGGTTACTGTGCTTTCCTTACTGTCCCTATGATGCTCCAATATAGAAGTGCATGTTGTACATACACATACTGATTTTAGTGTTGCAATTGCCCACCACTGTTTGCAGTGACAGATGTTTTGACATGTCATGGATTAACTAGAATCTGGATTTGTTAGGTTGCACTGTCTAGAGCAGATGAGAGCGGTGCACCTGGAGCGTGGGTGGGTGCACCTGTGAGGGAGTGGAACAAGGAAACAGGCCACTGTTTGTCCAGGTTTAGTCATTAACTTGATCTATACTGCTTTGATGGTTAGTCTTGCATTGGACAGCTTTGGTTTAAGGGTAAATAGCTTGAGGGCGGCAACAGTAATGACATGCATTTCTTTTCGATAAAATGGAATGATATTGAAAGAAAGAACACGTTTGTGCTAAACCTAAACACAGGTTTGAAACAGGCTGTCACTGAGAACAAATATGTTTGATTAGAAAAGTGCTCTGGCAAACAGGAAACAATATATTTTACAAATACAGAAATGGTGGTTCTCTTTGGTAGCGATAGCCACCATGGGTAACCAGAAAAGGAGTGCAAACAGAGACCTACAGTTACACTTTACCAAGAGAAAATCTAAGCTAAAAGCATGTCACAGTACTGGACTCTGGCTGAGATGCGATTTCTCAGAAGTCCAGTGTTGAGAGGCTACAATAGTTGTTAAGCTGTTCCAGTTGTCAAGCTTTGTTCATTCAGGAAGTCTCATTTAAATCTAGATACTTTTGGAAGAGGGAGAGGGCCAAGGCAACCTGCTGGCCAAGGGGTTTAGGAAGCAGACCATGTAATTGCAATGTCCCTGGTTTGAGTCCAGCCGGGGACCTTTGTTGTATGTCATTACCAATCTTTCTCCCCATGTTATCTGTCACTTTCTACTGTCTCCAAAACAAAAGTGAATAAGTGACAAATATAATACTTAAAATATCATAGCAAGTGGGAGATGGATGGGTAGTCCTTTACACCAATTTGTATTGTTGTCAAAATGAGAATTTTTACTTTACATTCCCATTAAAGTAATATTCTAATTCAAATAATCATTAATTGGTTTTTTTCTAAATGCATACTCTACAGAAATTAGAAGTAACAGAAAGAGATTTCGTCTTATATCCATAACACCCATACATACTGCTGTGAAAGGCACTTGTGAATGTATCAGGTGTGGTTTACAACCTGAGACGGGGCCTCCTCTGACCTTATCTGCCCATTCCATGCCCTATATCCACTTCAAGAAAATGCAGAGCAAGCACTGAGGCAAGAACTCACTGATGTCCTGCCCAACATCCATCCTTGGAATGATAAAACCCACATCCACAGGCCGTCTAGAGGAGACAGTAGCGGCAGCGGTGGGATTTTGCTCACGTGATGTCAAGGATTAAACTCGGTGGGATCAGCTTCGAGGAGAAGGCTTCCCCGAAGGGCTTGCTCCACTTATGCTGCTCTACCCCCATCCCACCCTCCACACCCAAACCCCCCACCCCGATTCATTGGCATTTTAAATTCCACAGTATGATCTCCTTTGTCAAATTTATTCACCCTCAGAGCCCTTTCAACCAAAAAAATATCTTTCTCATCCAATGCTATAGTAGCTGCTACCTGGGCAGAGGTGGGCCTCGGGAAGAGAGAGCTGTCAAGATTGCGACTATTTCGAAGAAATACTCAAAGCAGACTGCACTTGCCTCCCTCCTCCTTGCACCTCCTCCCCGGTACACCACCCTCAGCCCTCCTATAACTCCATTACATGGCACATTCCTCTGAAGCTCAGGAGATGTGAAGCCTCGGGCCGGAACTGAAGTTATGTATAAGTGTGCATTGGGGTGGCTTTGGTATTTCACTTTCAATGGCCCCGTTTTGTCTGTAATTGTGGTTATGTGTGTGCATGTGTAATTCCCTCTCACTTAGTATGTATTGGTGTTATTGGGAGTATGTGTGCCATTAATGGGGGAAGAAACAGGGTTAATCCTCCAACTACAAAGTAACATGATTATTAAGCCTTCGTTTTAATCCTGCAGACCTGAGGAAGCTGTGGTATCTCGCCTCAAGGGCAGTTGGGATGTGTTGGTAGCTGTGTGTGTGTGTGTGTGTGTGTGTGTGTGTGTGTGTGTGTGTGTGTGTGTGTGTGTGTGTGTGTGTGTGTGTGTGTGCGTGCGTGCATGTCCATGTCTCTGCCATCCTTCATATGTGCGTGCATATTAGAAACCACAGGGTTTGAATTCAAAGGCAAGGCTCCCGTACGTGACGTATACGCCCACATTGGGACTTAGCATGTTCTTTCGGGGTTAACATTACAACAATAAAAAAGCTTTCAAGATGAGGTGAGCAGTAAATCTCCACACAAGTCCCCATGAATCTGGCTAATAAATGCAGCAAAAGCATCAGACAAAGTCGGTTCCTTGGCTGCCAGGGACTCACGGGGCCACAGGATAGAGTACTTCTGATCAAATCCCAGACCAAATAAAGCAGACATGGAGCGGTGATAGTGATCACTGTTAACAGGTATATGGGTTTTGAAGCTGCCCTGTAAAGTCCACATGTTACAAACTGTCATTACTCTTACACTGGAATTAATTGGGTTTATATTAAAGCAGCAACTCTTGTTGAAACCTGATCGCTGGGATGTCATTCTCAATAGAGTGGCCATTCTCTCTCTTTTTTCTTCATTTCCTGACTCTTTGTTGCTACATTCTTTCTTTCTTTTTAAACTGATCATCACTTTTCAGCAGTTTTGGGACCTTCAATGATTTTAATTGCCATTTAAAGATTGTGGTTGCCTGGGAAAGCAACATTTTGTGGTAGGCCTTTCACAGATAAGAAGCATGTCACTCACACAAAAATAGGTAATTTGTCCAACACATGGACTAATATGCACTGTTTCCTGAACAATGGACATGGTGTTCTGCTACAGCTGGATCTCTCTGACTTCATGTGTCCTAAATGTCCTGCTACCAGGGAGCTTTTACAGTGGGCTGGGATCAACAAGCTGTTTGCTGAAGTCGGATCGGTATACATGTTAAGCAAGCTGCTGGTGTTGGTGGCCATGGACCCCAGGTGGAGGCTTCCAGACCCCTGTTGTGAAAGTTGTCATCACCATTACAAGGGCCAAGAGTAGCATTTGACTCGAACAAAGAAAATAATACAGGGGGTTAATAATCAGTTCTAGTGACTCAATGATTACTTCACCAGGTTCTGATTGATCTAGTGGCACAAAATATACTTTGGAATGAAAACTCCCTGCCTGCTGGCAAAACACTCAATCCATCAGGACCACCCACATTTCTTTATCAATAGTTCAGTGATAGAGGACAAAGCAACAAGCCAACAATTGACCGCAGGCCCTGTCCAAAGACTCACAATCTTTGTTCTGAAAACAAAAAGCAAAAGGTGAAATTTGGCCTTTTTGGTAGCTTCCAATCCACTCAGGGGGAACATGAAGTGATCAGTGCGAGCAGGGATGGACAGCTAGTCTACCTGAGATGCAACATAAACATTTAAACTACAGGATGGTCTATTTGGAAACCCAGCTAAATACATCTAATTGTTACTGTTGCTGATATCTGCTGTTCAATGGTCAGCAGCCATCACTGCAGTACCATTTGTTATTAAGTTCAAGCTCATAACACTTTTTCACATATCACCTGGGATGTTGTCATATGCTGACAGGGTAACATTTAACAACAGAGCTATGCCCCACGATGTATTCCCTCCAAAGTTTGAGGTCAGTTTTTTAGGAGGTAGCTCTCTGATTGGACCGATTGGCTGCCTTAACTGAGCCATCATGGCATGGCAAACGATATACTATAACTAGAATATTTCTGAGCATGTTGCACTATGTGGTTTCCTGTGAACTTTTCTTGAAGTAGCGCACCTACTCTTTGTTTGCATCCATCTACCGTAGCACAAGCGACAATAGAAGACACAAGACGACGGTGCTCGTCCTGTTGTTCACCGATAGTGGTCAGTAAAGGTCACTGATGACTGTATGTCCCTGACAGATTACAACAGCATTACAGAGGACAAGCATTGGTTGTGGAGCTACTGTAGAATTTGTTCTCAAGCAGCAACGGGGGAATTTCCAGCACATGAGAGCGCTGTTCCGTTTGACACTGGAATGAGGGAATTAGGAGATTTATGATGGTCCGAGGTCACAGAGGGAAGCATCTGAGAACAGACCCACGCCTCCCCTGACTCTTCACAGTGCTTTACAGTCTGACAGACTGTGTCATCTCCACACCCACACACACTAAAACCTCGACAGGCACACACACACACACACACACACACGCACAATCATACAGACATAAAGCAATACAGAAATAAAATGCACAAGATAAAGTAGCAATAGTGTGACAAACAATCACACCCATCTAGGCAGACATATTCTAATAAGAGAGATAGCTACTCACAATAAGACACTTCTATACTTGTGAGGACCCTCAGTAACATCACACTGTATATTCCCAAGCTCCGAAACCAAAACTTAACCTTCACAACTACATGCCTAACTTCAACCGTTACCCTACCATAACCTAAACAAAACTGTAATCTTGATCCCAAAACAGAGTATCAACCCTCGAACTGCAAAAGACCAGCTGAAATGCTTTCACTTTACAAAAATATCCTCTCTCTTAAGGTTTAAAATGTCGAGAGACCATACACACTTACATTAACAGACACCTTTACTTGTGTGCATATGATCATTTATTTTATATTTAACAGGATACTTATCACAAATAAATACGTTTGTGTGCATACAGTCATTAGCAGACTGATCATGGTATCTCTTTCCCACAAATGCTGCGCAGACAAAGCCTGTGCTGCTCCGCTGGCCGGCAGACAGAGCCACTGAAGGAGCCTTTTGTCCTCAGAGCACAGACAAGTTCATAGGAAATAGTGGGAGGCCAAACAGACAGACAGTGGCCATCCTATGCCATTAGACACACACACACACACACATTGTGGCTTACTCAGTGTGGTATTGTATGTCACAACACTTTCCTTTTAAACACCCATATTTCATTCTGCGACAGTCTTAACCAAGTACACCCCCTCCCTTCAAACACTGCCCACTCGCAACTGTTTCAGTTTTTCCTGAGGCCAGCCGAGGAAGGCTAGGGAATGAAAATTAAACAGCTGCATTTTTGTGAAGGGAGGGGAGCTCGACACTTCTTTTCAAGGTGTACTTCAGTACTGTCAAATGATGAATTTGTGATTAACAACAAAGGAAACATTTAGTAATCAAAACACATCTGTTTAAATGTGACACAAATCCATATATGTAGCTGATTTCACATATTTTCACATCAGTATATAATAACGTATAATGTATATGTTAAAAGGTGAGTAAATCAGATTTTCTACCCTCCTCTCCATTACATCCTGTTAGTAAGTGAACGTTCCTGGGACCACCTCGCTCATAACTGTCCATACTGTAGCATCCTAGGAATGTTAATCTCCCATTTTCCCTTGGAATGCAGTGTCCAGGCACCTCGCCTCTTCAGAGACAACCTGCAGATACAGCAGTGGATGTGTCAAGGGATCGGCTGACAGTCTTCCTCCTCAACCTTCTTTTCCCAGCCCGGAATCCTTATTTTTCCTTTTTTTTTTAATCCCCACCCTTTGTCATGTTGTCTCTTCAGCCCTTCCTTGACCCCTTATTTCCCTTGCACTTTGCTGGAGACTGTGTTACTCTTAGCCTCGCTGCCTTACAGACACAACTATGCGGGAAAGCATCATACTCATTCACATTGAGGCATTATTAGCATACTTTGACATTATTACCCCCTTTGATTGATTATATGCTGCATTTGGAGTGAGGGATGTCTCGAATCAGTTTCCTGTGTGAGTTTAGATAGCATGGGTGCAGGCCACACTGTGAGCCTATGGAAGAACTTGTAAATATGTTCACTGGCGTGACGTATCCCTGTGAAGGCAGATGGAAAACTCTGCACTTGGATGATGTTAGTGGAAAGCTATTGGCTTTATTGCAACTGCTATAATAAATGTCAAGACACCTGGATGTAGCTCCCAGTCATCTTTGGGAAAAAATATTGAGGTGAGATATGTGAAAAAGAATAAAAGGGGGTCAAGAAGTGAAAACTGGAATTGGCATATTTAAAATCCCAAAATTGTCTGCTTTTCCTTAAAGTAGTGGGGATAAGAACACCTTGACAGACCTTGTCTGGAAGGCAACTAGATGGATCGATGTGGAACAGGTGCATGAGGAAAAAGAATTTATAGATATATATTTTGGCATTTAATTTAGAGGACTTGTATAAAAAGACACGAATACAAGGTTTCTGATGAAGCAAAACGCTATGAGGATTCTGTATTTAAAACACAAAAATTAACAACATTACACTATTTACATTTTGCAAGTTTTAGATATGCTTAAGTTTGGTTTGTAAACGGTGAGGCAGCCTGGCATGTTTAGAAGCTTTTAAGGCACGTGTCTTTCTGTGTATATTTACTCTGTATCAAAGCAGGATTCAATACAACATTCATACAACAATGAATATCACTCCTGTTTTTCATCTTTTTTTGGCAAGTGCATTCAAAGCAATAACACATGTAGCCAGAGAAAGGCCATGTGGAAGATTGACTTGAAAAAGTAACAGCATTTGTGCTGAACTGTTGACGCACATGTAAACACACAGATAGAGCACCAAACCTTTGCAATCACACGCTTACCCCGCAGCTGACCTTTTAACATGGAGTCATGCACGCAATCCTTGCAGTACATCCACACTATATTTATGCAGTCACCCGTGTGCACACACACACAGAGACAAACATGGCCAGAGATTTCACAGAGGCACAATTATTCAGTGTATCACACATGCATCTTCTCCTCACGTGTGTGTGACATCTGTGTGGGTCAGTGCACACCATCTGCAGAGCTGCTAAGTGACGTGGAGTTAATGCTTCAAAGAAAATGGTGTGTTTAGAGGGAAAATAGCATTTACTATGTATATTCAGATGGATGGATAATGTGCTTTTTGTGACACACAGCACACACATTATGGTTTTGTCTTTCTTTATTAGAAAAGGTTGCTCTTCTTAGTAAAACCTTGTCAGCGTCCAGCTGTTGACTCGTTAGGATCTAATAGAGTTGTTCGCTTTGTCTGTGACATGTTCAGCAATGACTGGAAACAGAGGCTCACTGGGCCTAGGTGTTCCCGATAGGCTCTGGCGACCTCTGCTCACAATCACCCTCAAAGCATCAACAATGACAACATATCAACAAGCAAAAAAATATGCAATTCTTAAAGATAATCAGATTATCATAAATATTACATTTTTGTTGTTGTTGCTGAAAGCCATTTTTGCCATACAAGGAAGCCAAAATGTGTAGCAAAATAATTCATTTTCAAACAGGAAATGAAATTTATTGAAGACTTTTTAAGTGTAAAATAAGAAGTAGGGTCATTTTGTCATAGACTTCTATAAATAGACAGATAGATATGTACTTCATTAATCCCGCAATGGGACATTTTTTTGCTATACAATCAGACTTCTTTTTGCAACCAGAGGAGTTGCCTACTGATGGCCATTTGAAGGATTCAAGATGAAGGCACTTCCATATTGGCCTCACTTTTCAGACCCGAAGGCTGCCGCCGGGTTCTTTCACAGCTGTTTAACTGCAGGAACGAGCTTGTGAACCCCTCTCTTAGCACACACATTTTGCAATCCACAAAAACAGTTAACAAAGTTGATGAAGCTGATACATCTCAATGATTCATTGTTGTTCCATGCAAAATATTCAACAAGGTAGACTGTGCACACTGTGGCATTCCATGATAATTGCAGCAGTTCTTACAGTTCAGCAATTTGCCGACAGGAACACACTAACTTTGTTTTTTTTTAGTTTGTGTTGTGTTATTTAAATAAACCAAAATCAATGAAATGAAACTGTAAACTTTATTGATCTTCCTGAGCAGCTGATGACATGCCGTTAGGGCTTGGAGAGAAAATGGCCTGGATAAGACCTGTTATTCTAGCTGCCCTCAGCCTCAGGGAGGTGGGCGGTTTGTGAATACATAACCTCAGGCTTCGGAGCCAACTGCCTCAACGATTGCTGTTTAATCCATCTTAGGACCGGTACCTGCAGCATGGCTAGCCTTGAGGGTGAACAGCTAACACTGTGCAGAGGTTGCTCTGTGTACAGAAAAGCTTTTATGGTTCAATATAAGTGATTGTGTTTAAAGTTTTGGGGCTGACTAAAAGTGTAATCGCATGGATCGCTCAAGTCCCTGAATGTTTTGTGGCCAAATGGCAACCTAATCTCTCCTACAAATGGTATATAAAATATCCACCTCGGGACATTTGAAGAACTTGCTGATTTATTTGTCACTTGTTTAATTTGTTCTCACAAAAATGTTCGATTTAGGAGTGCCTAACATTTGATTAATTTACAAGTTTCTGAACAGTAATGTATTTTATGGGTTTGTCTGTTAACCATTCACATAAATCAAACACATTTTTATTATGTGAGAAAGTACAACTGAGTGTGGGAAGACTCCAGATGGTCTATGGAGAGGATAATGCTGAAGATACTCCCCTGTTCATCTTATCTCAACGAGAGGCTGGAAATAGGAAAGCGTTGCCATTCCCTGTGAGTCTTCTCAGCTCCATGACGCGTCAACACTGGTCTAACACCGATGCTACAACGCCTCTCCACCACTTGCACTCTATTCTCCTTGTCTCCGTACCATACGGTTATCACTCTCTTCCACTGCTTTACCTCCAAGCTGTTTTCCCACAACCAGTCAACTCTTTTAAAGTTTAGGATCAACAGTATGCTTATTACACAGTTTATTAGAATGAATATATTAGCTAAAGAAAATGTTCAGCGCAGACTGGGAAATATTTCCGGAATGGCTAATTTGGAAACTTAATATCGCAATTAAAACACTATTTCGTTTGCTTGTTTGTACTTGCTCTTTTCCTGACATTTGAGCCAACAAATTATCACCGAAAACTTGGTCCAAGAGTGTACTCACCGGATTAGAACCAATAAAGTGCAGTCGTACTAACATCAGTGACTAATTCAGATACACCCGTTTTTAGGAGTTAATGGGCAAATCATTAACAACATAAAAAAGTCAGTATGATTTACCAATAATGCTGTTTCTCACTTCACTGCCAAATAAATGCCATTAGTCAAGGCCTCTGAGTCATCACTTTAAACAGAGCTTGTGAAATTAAATTATTCTTTCCTGCCTCCTACACAAAATGTAATGGCCCACTTGAGCTTTTCAATTAAGATGGCCTTCAAATCCAGTGTGTGAGGAGAAATGGTGAGACTTGTTTTTTTTCTACACATCGGCAGAACAAAGGCTGACTTAACAGTAAATTCCATCAGCACTCAGAAGCATCTATCTGATGTATTCTACTTCTGCATGTGGTTTTTTTTGTGTGTGTGCCTTTGTTGGTTGAATAGAGCAGTGACGAAAACAGACCCATGAGGTCTTGAGAAGAGGTCAACTCAGCCAAAATCATTCAAATCACCTGAGTGAGTTTATGGCCTTTAAAATGTGTCTCTGTGTGATTATTCGTGTATCTTAATGCTACATATCAGTGCAGCATTGATTAAAGCCTTTAATAACTTTAAGTTCATTTTTTTTTACTTTGACAGCATGAACTGATGGGAATGATTCATAGTGTCAAATATCTGCTAAGAAGTACCTGAACTTTAACATCCTGATGATTGCTTTTAACTTTGGGGTTAGCCTACTTGTACATTTTTGTTTATGACTTTATGGTTATAAATCAACTTAGTTGTTTAAGTGTTTCTGAACTGAACTTTAACATGCATGGTACCGACATCAATTCTACTCCTTCATGTTAGTGTCACAGAGGGTTCACTATTTTAAGTTTGAGCCAGTCACACATGCCAATAAAGCCTGGTCTCCTTAACATTACACTCCCAAACAACAAAACTGCATTGTCAATTACATTTCAGGGGAAACATATTTTCTCCCGGATTACATCTGTCTTTGATGTATCACAAATACGTGTCTAATCAATGTTCACAAAAATCCATATAGGAAGGGATCGTGGTGGTTGTTGGGTCAAACAAACACAGGACATTCACTCAGGAATCCAATGTTTGTGTCATGTGTGAACCCAGAAGTCAATATTGACCGATATCATTAGTTATTTTAAACCAAACCATGATGTTTTTACTAAACCTTAACAAGTAGCGTTGTTGCCCAAAAACCTAACCACATAGTTTTGTTGCATTTCTGCATTTTTTTAATATCAATATAGAACTTTATTAACATGTTTAAGACTGCAACCAAAATATGTTTTCCTTTTAAAAAGTAGAATGCAGTTCAACTTACTACTCTAGCCCTCCATTAAGGTTTGATGAGGTCAAGCTACAACTGGATTAGTAACTGCAAAGTCATTATAGAGGACATATTTCATCAGCGAATAATCAACACACTTCAGCATGCTTATTGAACTCCATTAGTATGAAAAAACATTACTCCCGCTGGCGAGTATGCATGTTTACTCTTTTAACGCTTGCTCTTTGAGATGCTTTAACACTTTCACTTTGAGATGTTGATTCGGATGCATGTACCCCACCCCTTCAGACCCCCTACAGTGATATCCTGCTCAGACATGCCCTCAGGGACATAATATGAATATAAATGTGAAATTAATGTAAGACTGTCTTGGTGGCATCCCTTAGATGTATGCAGATTCAGTCAATGTTGCGTATTCAGTATGTACAGTTGCAGGTCGACCGCAAGCTGTGTGTTTGCTCAATTTATCCCTCCTCAGGCTCAGCGGAGAAGGATGGTTCTTAAACATAAATATATAGATGGTAATATATGTTTGAGTCTAGTTAAAATCTTAAATTGGATATCATTGCAGTGTCTGTTGTGTGTATAATTTAATCTGTGATTTGATTTCTAAACGTGCCAAGCAGGGCAATTGAAAAAGAAAGTATCACTATGGTCACTGCAAGTTGTGAGAAAGACTAGATATAAGAAGTGTATCCAAGGAGTGAAACAAGTCTGATTAATTACATTTTAATATAGATCATGGTGCATACAGGTTTTTTTCTGTTGATTCAATTATGTTGCTTACTAACAACAATGACTTTGAACTCCAAGTACTTCATGTCCAGATAATGTTATACAAGGTGTCGAATCACACTTAACAAGGGTGGAACCAGAACACAGTGTCTCTCACACCCACAGTGTGATGGCATTGTGGCTTTATGCAAAAAGCTAATGAATTGTTAAAAGGCCACAAGTAACTAACCCTTTTGCTACCTGCTAGTTCCCATGTCAATGTCAAACATCTTTAAAATGGCAACAGGGCCCGAAAGTAATTTTAAAGACAGAGCAAAGCTTGGTTTTACAATGAGCTGCTAGAATATGAACATAAACCCAGATAAATTATACAAAGAATATAATGTTCATCATGGTTATTTTGTAATATCTCAAATTGTGTAATCATGTGGACTCGTTGTAGTAAAAAAGAAAGAAACTAGTATTTTAAGATTCATTGTAATTTTGTTTTAAATTAATTTCTTCCCCATAGAAAATCATCTAAGTCCAGCTTTAAAATCTTCACTTGCATGCTGCTATTTTTCAGATATTACTATATAATGGTAAAAAAAAGAGCAATAATTGAGAGGAAAATGTTATTGGGCATGGAGGCTTCAAGCTGGAAATATAATGTCTCTAAATAAAATATGAATCTCTAATCTCCAAAGCTAGCAGCCAATGTGTCAGACTGGATACACCGGAGTGTCTCACTGAGTTGTAGTGGTGAGCAGCTGACATTAATGGCAAGCTGGGCACCCAGGTGTGGAATACTGGGCTAAGTAACTAAATTGTGATAAATGACTTTTTCTTTGCAATGTTTCTTTTTTTTTATGAGGGAATGGCAGCCGGCTTGCTTTCAGCTCTCCTTTTGATTCTGTGCAAAAGAAACAACCTTCACAGAGGTTGATATTCTCTCCCTCTTCCTTGACATTAAACATCGAAGTCAAACACAGTAACTGACATATAAAGATTATAAAAGGAATGCACTGGTTCTTTTATTTCTGAGTTGTGTGAGAGTTCAAGGATACTGAGGAAATGACATTCCTCAATAGAAGAAGCAGAGGTGATATTAATTTATCCACCATAATGCAGTGGATAAGACATGTTCCATTTTGATTAGAGGCCACAAACTCTGCTGCCTTCATAACTTATTTGTACCTTCTACCTGTTAAACTTCTTCAAAGCAACATGTCCATTCATCAAGTCGGAAATCACTTAGTAGAGACGCAGACTATCACTGATGTTTATGAGAGCTGCATGTGATGGTGGATTTTTCCTTTAACAATAAGCACTAAAGTGTCTCCCACAGAGTGCTACATCCCAACAATGGCCAAACCCGTTAGCTTCTTGACTGAAGACAATCAAAACATGTAACCTCCTAATTACAAGATACCTATAATTGCATTGAAAACAGCTAATCAAGCTAAAGCTATATAAATGATGTGTATACACAATAAACATGTACAACTTCATCCATTACCCATTCCCATTCAGTAAATGAAGAATCACATTGGGCATGATTTTGGCTCTGAGTGACACATTGCTATCACCTCGTCTGCCATCTTTCAGTCATCACTAGTGGTAGTTAGTTAGTAAAAACGTCACGTTCAGAACAAAAAGAAAAGCAAGGATGACCATGTTGTTTAATGACTGGAATGATAAATATGGGCGATTTTACCCAAGGAGAGAGTAGTGAGGTTAATTGTCAGCAGAATCATTGTAAGTAGTAAGTATTTCATTTAATTGTTATTGAATCAATGACACAGCAAGAGTGGGCAACTATGATTGACAAATGTCATCTATAAATACAGTAATAGACTCACTATTGACAAAGTGTATAGGTTCAGTTTGACTCATCGGACGCATTAGATTCATAATGATAACGACTGATAATGGCCAAATCAGTTGACAACATTCAAAATGGGTGACGAGATTCTCTACTGGGCCATCGTATCTTTTCTTTAAGGACTTGTTCACAAAACAAAAGAGTCACTTTATCCAATAGAGTAGACAACCCCTAGGGTATAAGATCATTTCATTTAAGAGCTGGAACTTAGATGTATGTGAAGCCTTGTAAATGTGAGGTCACAATCATTCGACAAAGAACGTGTTTGTACAGTATACCAAGACCGATTATTTGGAATTAAAGGCCTTTAATGGTCACAAATTAAAATGCCATTTCAAATGATAGCTGTTTTTCGAAAGCTTACAGTGAGACATTCTTTCTTTGATGACAATAAACCAAAGAGTACATGCCAAAAGCCATTTCAGTCAAAGTACAAAATCAACTCTGTGTGACTGGAACTGGAACAATCAGATTGCTGAGGTACTCACTTGAACAGGTCCCTCGTCTCTAAGGAGCCGGTCCCGCAGGACAAAGGCGGATTAGCTGGCATACCATCCCACCCTGTCTGGCCTCCACATCAGGACCAGACCCTGAGGTCCACAGATCTCACCAATTAACTTGTCATTCACTCTGCTCTTTTTTTTTTCTTCACTGAGACTTCATGGCTTCATTGGTGAAATGGCTTAAGCCCCTGCCATCCTCCTACCCTATCCTTAGTAGACTCATATGTCATTACCTATACCCAGAGTTCCCATGAGGAGAGATATTGGTGAAAAGAAAGAACTACAAGTGTTCCAGCTGTATGCCTTAGTTCAATCAACTACAAATGTTACCTAATAACGCTGTGATTTATCTATAATACAGAATAATGTGGATTGCTACATATTCAAATATTACAATAAGAAAATACAAGTAGACAAACATTTTCTATTGGTAACATCTGAGTCCTTCTTGAGCCTTCGTAATGTCTAGTAGAGAATGTAATTAATTCAGAATTAATTCCCACTGTAATTAATCATCTATCATCAAGGTCTTTTACAGGAGCTCGATGTTAGATATCATATTTTTGATAAGCAGGTATAAATCACCTGCCCGGGGGCATGCTTTTCCTCACACTTATTTTGGTTCCTCACAAGCCAACTAAACCATACCTCCCACGGTTACAGCATCAGCTTTGATAAATCTCATTAGCCCTTACTCTGCACGCTCATTTGCATAAACTTGTCTGGTGTTCACCAGCCTGGGGTTGCAGTACCTCCATAAATGCATCTGTGTGGTGATGACCTGATAAGTGACTTTCTTGTTTTTCAACTATAAGGCTGTTTATATCACAGTGTTCCATTTTTGATACTCTCACTATGCTCGTATGTGTTTTGCAGAGCATAAAACATATGGCAAATCTATCCCGCAGTTATTGTTTTTACATCCTCAAACAGCCAAAATGTAAAAAGAGAAAGAAAAATAAAACACAACATACTTTATACAAAAGCAGCAGGCTGCACTGTTTCCCTCTGGGATACACTGTGCTATGGCACCCGCCTGAGCTCTCTCCACAATAATTGTTGTGTCTCCACCATTCTCTGATCAGACCAAACACTCCTCTATTATGCATCCATTTCAATAGTATGTTGTAGTGCGGTGCAACAAAATCTGTGCATTGGAAAGAAGTCTATGGAATGTAGGGCATCAATACATTATACAGTAGTGTTTAATGATAGAGCACAGGAGCAGTAGTAGATGAAACCCTGCCACAGAAAACTGTGAATATGAACTCCATTAGTACGAGAACATGTTTTACCGAATAGAAAGACCTGGAGCGGGACATTTTAAAGAGGTCAGACATCCTATTTCAAATGACATTTTATCAGTAATATGAGTATTAACACACATGTGGGGGTGATGATTATATTAATGTTCAGGGTTTCCCCTTTGCGCCGCGTGAGGGTACAGCAGTGTCTGGTGTGGGGGAGGGAGGCAGGATTTGAATATATTTTCATTCTGTCTTTGTCACATTGTGCTGTAGTCAATGGGAACTGTAAATATACGTTGTGTTGTTGTTTGGTTACTCAGCTATTATTCCTGCTCGATATATTTTACCTTGAGAATATCCGGTGTATTTTAACCTGTCTGTGATTGTCAGCCACATCCCTCTTTTAATCCTTGCACAATCTACTTTATGATCCTGCTACTCCATATCTATGCATTGGTGTATTTTCTTCTGTCGTTTACGTATTAACATACCAAACGAATGTGTAAACATATGCAAGGGTTGATTTATGAATCAAAATGTAATTATATTATTAGGCTCTGAAATTAATGTTTTATATTATCCTAATACATAAACAATTCATATATATTATTTTCAGCCCTAATTGTAAACCATTATGTTTACAATTGTTACACAGTCCACAATGTTTTATGTTGTTTAACTGCACAAAGTAGCGTACAGGAGTATTTTTTTAGGGGAAAGGGTTCAGATACTGTGGATTAGTTTAAACCTTCAATGTTGACCCTGACAATATGTATTGTTGGCTATTAAATCCACAAAGATTGCCCCTTTCACTGAAGAAGGTATTTAAGTTCCAGTGTCTCTTTATGGAACCCTGTGTCAAAAAGTATTTGTCTGTACATGTGTTTATCATCTTATGTTATTTTGTAACATCTGCCATTCTTCCTTTTTTCACACTTTAGTCAGCGAGCACAGTGAAAAGAATGAGACTCTCGCAATGATTAGTTTCTTTGGTCTGCAAGTCCAGTTCAACTTGGTGTGCCCTGTAATGACAGACAAGGCCTTTGTTAATCCTCACTTCTTGTATTACCTTCGCCATGTTCCACTCCCACAAGAAATCCCTACAGGAAAACCCTTGCCTTGTATTCCACGCGGGTGTTGGCAGTGGTGCGTGGTAGCCGGTCTTACCCCAGTCAGTCGAAGCTGTAATATAATTTCATATTGATTTCTTGTTGACCTCCCATGAAGCAGTCATCATTCTGTAATGTGCTGCACACGTCGTCTTAATGAAATCAATAGCCCCCCTGCCAAACAGAGGTCCAATAGGACTCTCTGGGTACTCAATGCTATTACAGAGTGAGTATGAGTGCACAGTGGGCTTGCCCTGCATTCAAAAGGACAGGTTATCACACAAAGTACCAACTACTGTTCACCACTTAGTTCTACACATGTCAAGTCAATTGCGGTTTCTATTTTTATGGTAAATGTTTCGGTATTTGTGCCTGAGCTGTTTATGCTGATGTAGTCAAAATTAAATGTGTGGTCATGCTTAAATTGTTAAACAAGTTTTCAGCTTCATATTCCAGATATCAAACCTTTTGGCATGATGGAGTCAAAGAATATGCTGTTTTCCACTCAAAGATTATGACAGCTCGTACACACAGATTATGATTTATGCAACTATATTGCTTCTGAGGAATTGTAAACAATGAAATTTCAGATTGTGACTCGAGGATCATTCATCACTAATGCGGTTGCAGCTGTCTGTTCAATCCTACTTAATATGACAGGGAACTTTTACAGGGAAAAATAAAGAGCAAATTATGATGAAAAATCCTGTTGGCGTGAGTCACTAAATCTGTCAGCTCGACATATGCATTGCATTGTAGTATGTAGGTAAACCACTAATCCCCCATTGTGCGGAGAAATGGTGCATATCAAGTCGGGTGGTGGGGAGTTGATTTAAGAGGTTTGGGCGAAAACCAATGTTGTTCAATTTATACTAGCGGAGGTAACCTATCTCTGAATACATGGGAGCCACAAGCGTCTCACCTTACATGCACACATACCACAGTCAGAGTCACAGAGTGCATAAACACGATGATATTCCCCGTGGCTTTTGCAATAGCAGGTATGTCGCCTCTGTTTTGCTTGTTCTGTTTCAACATTTGCAGAGTCTCCTCTGGACTGTGTCTGTGTGCGATGTCCTTCAACACGCTTAACACCCTCCATCTATTTGGATGACATCGCTGTCTACCAATGACAGCACTGTTGTGGAAACTGTCAAGGTGACTTTTGCACATCCGTTCCGATTTGCCAGTGGCACTAGCTAAGCCAATGTTGACTGTGGGGCTTTTCCACAGTTTAATTTTGAAGAGCCGCTTTGGACCTCCACCAACACGGCAAAACACACAACGTTGCCCTCAAACCTGAAGTGGGCACACTATAACAGTGTCAGAGTGGGGGTTAGGTGGTGTTCTCTGCAACTTTTAAGTGTTTAATTTAAGGCACTTTTATGATGTTGTCGTTTGGGTGATTAGGATGATAACATCTAAATATTCATGAGGTCTTAGTCAGAAGCAATACAAATATATATTTAAAATGGTGGTCGAAGTAGAAGACAAACTGGGGCTGCAGCAGGGTATCCCATCCCCAATAAGTGATACATCCCTACTCTTCTCTGATCGAAGGAATTAGTGAAACAAATTTAAATCAGGGCTGTAGCTACTATTGAGGACACTGGGATTTTATGTTTTCTGGGAGTCCATGTGTTTTAGGAACATGGGGGAAGATCACATTCTGCAACTAAACGGTTGCATGGTCAGTATTTTAGAGGCTGATGAGTGACTTTTTTTAAGCCAATTCATAAAAAATATATAGCGTATGTATTTCCCTACCAGACATATATATTCCTGAAGATGGTCAAAATCAGCATGTTCAAAAGTAAAATTTGAAAATATTTTGAACTGCTGACTATTATAATCGTTTTGTGGTGTATCTTAGGTAGGGAGAGATGGGATGGAGCTCTGGGCCTCTGTATAAATCCTAGCTATTGCGCTGAAAGGAAATTATTGAAATGTAACAACAAAATATACAAACTCCTGACCTGAGAAACCAAAACTTACTCACATCAGATCTTTTTTTTTAATTGCTGTCTTGTGTCTTTATCCTGCCATATAAATAACTATACACCAGCTAAATTGATGGTCTTTGAAGTTTTGTTGATGTGACATTGCACAATTCCCACACACTTGAGTTTTTCCATTCATATCTGACTGCCATTTAAATCTGCTAAAGAATAGTGACATGTTGAGAAATTTACAAAATGTTAATCCTTTCAAAGTAAGACACTGTCTCTTAGGATGAAAGGGAGATGATATGATGTGGGTACAGGGCTCATGAGCCAATGACTGCTTGTATACTGAAGGGGGTTGGGGTTGGGGTTGGGGTTGGGGGTGGGGGAGGGGAATCCTACAACTGGAGCCTAGAAAGGAAAGAGAGGCCATGTGTGATGGGGCTCATTATCCAATAAAGACAGACCTCTACTCCCCATGGGATAAGACAGCTTAATGGTCTAAGCCATTTCTTTCCTAATTTTGGTCTGCATGGTCTCCTTTTGTAATAATGCATGTATCCTGCAGTGATGTCAAAGGACTGTATAAATAGTTATAAGACCATAAAGACAAGAGGAAAAAAAACGGAAATAGAATCTCAAGGAACTGTATACAAACCACACAGAGAAAAATAAGGAAGAAGATGTTGGCCTTTTGGAAAATGTTCTCCTAAGTCCAGGCAATCAGGGGGAAAAATTCAATAAACGTTTTTTTTACAGCAAAGTCCTGGTGTTTTCTACACAAAGTGTGATTTTGTGCAAGAGCTTTTTCTGTATCCGTGCCTTGTTACAATTTTTGAAAAGTGAATATACCTAAAAGTGTGCTCTCCCGAATTATTGGATTATTTGTTCCGGGCATCAAGGCTCTTTCTTTTTGGATGTCAGTTCCAAATAATTTGCATATCAAGCATACAAACAAAATTCATAAAAAAAGGAACAACAACTATGTATCTATATATATCTTGCTCTGTGAGCCCTGCGGCGCACGCCTTACAATTCTAACCCAGTGTGCAAAGGGAAATCTACACACTATTTATTATCCTAATGATACTCTACTCATTATTTTGGTTGCTGCCCAAACAGCAAGGATGATAATGTCATGTTATTCCATTATGCATGGCCTCTGAACTCAGCACTCAGCCGTGTTAAACACACATGCCCTGTCAGCAACACAGCCTCTGTTTCGTCGACAGATTCGACCCAATGCATCATGGAATACATCTTGCAGTCTGTAGGCTTCAGCTAACGGCTAATGACAACAACAATTCCTTTCAAATAAATAGATAACTAATCCCAGAAGACATTCACAAGAAGAAGAAGAAGAAGCAGAAGGATTAATTAGTTGCTTTTTTAAGTCTTCAAAAAACACTGCTGTTCCATGCTGCATTACAAAGCATCTGATAGGGACACATGCAATCACACCTGAGCCCTCGTTGGAAAGCTACAACGGAACGAAGCCTATACATTTGAAGTATTCTGCAGCATTCTGGATGTATTCCAAAATAGCAATCAGATTACTTTGCTGTTGTATATGACAGCGTCAACCACAGCAGTAGACCACACCCCACCAGCAATGACACTTTGCTTCTTCAGTAGCATTGATCTGAACCCTTCTTTCTCGACTGCCTGTAGTGGGACCATGTCCCTGCATAGGTGGGTTGTTAATGAATTCGTAATGTTACTCCACTGCCTGCTTTTACTTTATATGCAGGGCAGCAAATGCATCTTCAAGAGATGTCTGATCCTTTGGCTTAGAAGTGTCACTAACATTATACTGACGGCCCTGAATCCAATGACCGTAATTGCACTCTCGTTTTTCCAACACGTTTTGTGCTGGGGTGACAGACATTACTAGTGTTAGCACTACTGGCAACTTCCAGTGCATCTCCAGTCTCTCTTTCTTCAACTCTCTTTCTTCATCCTCCATCCAGTAGCGACGGAGCCTATTCCAGCTGTTGACAGACAGTTATGCTGCTAGCTAGCAGCTATGATGCTACCTGTTATGTCGGTAGGCGATGTACATTTTTAAATGTACATTTATGAGTTTTACAAATTGTTTATGTGCCACAACTTGTTGTGTGCAATAGTATTGTACCCTGTTAACACGGATTCCCTTTCAATGCGCTTGTAGCTGTCCCCATCCATAGAGCTCTTCACGGCCATTTTCTGGTGTGGTGGTATGATGAATTGCTGGTGTACGGGAAAATGAATACCAGTATAGCAGATGAATCAGTGTGCCGCCCAGCACTATGTGTGGTGTTATGTTTGAGTGTGGAGTGGGCCTGTGTGGAAACCTGAACCAGTGACAAATCATAACGCAGCTTGGTACACTATAGCTAACATTTTCAAAGAATATCAACTTGCATGCACCACATTTAACTGCTGATAAAAGCATAGCTTGAATATTTTTTTTCTTTACACTAAAGAAAAACGGGATTTATATAATGGAAACATAACTTCATGCTGGCACTAGAGGAAAGGTCAGGGAATCACCAAAGTCATTAGGATTCATCCAATTGGGCCATTGTACTGTTTCTGTACAATTTTTAAATCGTCATATAATTAAGATACATCAGTCTAGATTTAAAAGAAGAAATGGACTGACTCACGGGAAAAAGATTGCCCCACCAACATTGCAACTCCGCTGGCGTAGCTAAGTAAGAATACCATGTATATTGAGGGAGACATGGATACTTCTGTACATCACAATGCATCAAATGGTTGTCTGGTAACAAATGCTATAGCTACCAACTGAACTACGAAGGGAATTGTCTACTAGACGTGTTGTTTGTCCTCCAATTATGCCAAAACACAGTAAACCTCAGCGCGGGCATGCAATTTTGCATTTAAAAAAGTCTAATAACCCTTTATACATTATTAGACCTCACGTCTAGGATAAAACATGGCTACATTTGGGGTGTCAGATAAATTTAGTAGACGTCTAATCATAGCCCAAGTATAGCCTAGCCATCAATTAGATGACTATTTATCAATTACAATTATATGTCAAATAGTCACCAAAATAATGGACATAGGATTCAATTTTAACCTGGGTCTGGGAACAAATGCTATCGCAGCTAACTGGGCTACTGAGGGAATTGTCTACTATACGTCTTTTTGACGTCTATCCTCCAACTGCGCTAATACATGGCTACATTTTGGCTGTCAGTGAAAGTTTAATAGACATCATAGCCCAAGCCCAAAAAGCAACTTTGCATTTAAAAGATGTTTATTAGCAGTCATTACGTAGACCTGACATCCAGGCTGAAACACAGCTACATTTAGACTCAGCTAAATCAGCTAAATACCTTGAATTTAAATGTAAAATGTGTTTCATATTCATGTGCAGTAGTGTGTCAACACCTGCAAAATGAGAGTCATGGTACAAAAAAAAGCCACTGTAGGTCTCCACCACACAAGGTTCTGACACATTAAATAGCTTTGTAATTGAACAACAGCTGAGAGCTGGCATGTCTGACAGAGTCTGATAGCATTATACATGTCCGTCACAGTCATGGGTGCTTGAAACATAAATGTATGTGTTACTTGGCTTCAGATATATCAGCCCTTGCAGCAGAATGCCCTAGATTTGCACTGGGCCAAGACGAGGGGATAGAGAACAAGAAGGGAAGGGGGCGGAGGGGGAAACTGCGAGAGGCGTGCTGGGGTTGATGGGGGACATGGAGTGATGCAGAGGGAGTGGAGTGAAAGAGCAGGCGTGAAAAATGAAATGCACAAATGGTGTTGACGGAGTAAGCTCCAACCGAGAACGGGGCAAACGCCTGCACACCTAATGAGTTCCCTCCAAAGACAAAGAGACTGTCCTTCACAGCTTATTCCTGCAGCCAATTGTCAGACATGCAAATGCAGTGATGTACCATCAATGTACATAAACACAAAAATCATCCTGTGGACCATTTTCGGCTCTTTTACAATAGCAATAAAGTAAAACCCATGCAAACACAGATGTAGACAAAGCCATCACATGCACACATGCATGCCTGACCCTATCTTTACATGTACGTGTATATCGTGGCCACACATTCAGGAATCCAATGATAAACAAATATATTATGAAAATAATGTATTCGTCAGTTCGGTGTTGTTTTTTGCAAAAAGCAACTACAACACATTGCCTGCAAATTGGGTGTCAGCCAAGAATCCCCTGAACACCACATGAGAGAGAAAAAGAGAGGGAGAGAGAGAGAAGGGGAAACGCAAGAAAGGCAAGGGAGCTGATCTTACCCTTAGTAACAGAAGACAAAGGGGAAACAGATGGAGAAGAATGAAAAGAGAGGGATGACATGAGAGAAAGCGGCAGACAGAGAGAGTGGGGAAGATGGACAATGTAAAAATCTTTGAAGCATTTCAAGTTACAAGTTTTCAAGATATGCTCCAGAGGGAAGCGGTTCTCTGAAATCTCTTTGTAGATCATTTTTGTGCAACAACAGAGTCAATTTTCAGCAATAAAGCAAATACAATTACCTAACAGCTCAACACATCTGCGGTGTACTGAATATTCAAGTCAGGTGTTGAATTTGAAGAAGTAGCAGGGAATCATTAGTGTGTAGCCTTACTATAAACTTCATTACACTAACATTAACAAACTTTTTTATTTACAATAAAGAATGTACCATAATAACATGATTTCATAGATGTGACCACATTTTTGTGCACTGAATAAACTCATTATTTACATGGAGAAAGGATGCAACACATTGTCTCCCTTTCATTAATTATCTGAGGCAACAACAAGGGAAGAGAAAGCCAGACACTACATATATATATGAGAGAGAGAGAGAGAGAGAGAGAGAGAGAGAGAGAGAGAGAGAGAGAGAGAGAGAGAGAGAGAGAGAGAGAGAGAGAGAGAGAGAGAGTTGGATAGTTAGAAAGAGAGTGTAGGGAAGCCTAGTGAGATTACGCTCTTTGCTGCTAACAAGGCAATGTGTAGGAACCAATTTAAAAATAGGCTAGCTTTTAAAATGGGCCAGATAGTAGATAAAGCAGCCTCTCTCTGCCAGAGTAATGAGCTAGGACCCACTCGCCCTAGTAGCGGAGAGAGAGAGACTCACACAGCTGTGGCAATTAGACGATGGCAATCATCAAATTATTATTTTTACACAATACGTTAGCACAAATCATCAATATTTGCCTGGTCAAATGGATGCATGCAAATGTGATATGCTAATACATTCACATGAGCGTGCACATGTGTTTGCACCTGCACGTGAGTATGGTTAAATGCGTGTTATAGTGTGTGCCGTTTGTGTTGGTGCATATTCAGACAATAATGAGGGTTAGTGTTTGGTCAAAATGGGGTTAAGTAACATACCCGTGTTACACTGGAATAGATGTGAGCAGATGGGTCACAGAGTCTTCACTTCCTTTGTTGCCCACAATGATGCAGACCAGTATGAGCTAGTGGGCATATTGTCAATTTTCTGTGCAAAGACCCCAACCCCCATTTCAGTCTCCGACACGGATTGTGTAGCATGTGTGTGGGTGCACAAGCAGATGAGCACAAAGAGCTTTATACTGCAAGAATAATATAGATATACTTCATTATCAGATCACATTGAAGTAGATCCAATGAATATCATGTCTTTACATACACATTTTTTTGTGTTTCTACGTCTGTGTTTGGAAACTAATCAATAAGTAGAATGTTTAATTTACTTTCAAATGAAAATTGTAGCGTCTCTTTATATAAATATATATATATGAATTCCATCCATGTTGATTAAGTACCTCACAGCTTATGTAGAGTATGTGACAGCATTCAGCCCCAGTGCAGGCATTCGTAATCTCCATGTCGCAAAGTGCATATATGGATGTGGATGCATGGGCATATAACATGTCTCCTATCATGTCAATGTTTTTTGGGCACCTTTCTAGTAACTTTGAACATGCCCTTTGCTTAACCTTTTAGTTGCCTAAACCTTACCTTCACCTGTTTATTTGCCACAACGACGATTGTTTTTCCATACATGCCATGCGCAGATTTTGTAGACATCGGACATTTTTTAAATATTCATATTGGATGTAAAAACATGACTAAACATTATAGAAAAATGTCTAATAATAAAGCATTGATCATATTATTTAAAGAGTCCAGGACTCCGTTGACACAAGTTGGCATGAACATGAACTGCAGCACAAAGTAATCTCACAGTAGTCTCGTCACAACATTTGCACAGGCACCTTTTCCATGGTTACTCACTCCATCATGTTTGTATACTGTAAAAATATTACTCCCCAGTAAATCAATTCTGAATAAGCCTGTGTATCATGTAGACTGCGCCGCTGTTGGCCCAGCTGAGCGATAATTGTCCAGCCAAGGATAATGTGTTTTGATGTTTAGGGACCGCTTTGTACTGCTGACCCCAAACCCAACATGTAAATCAACCAAAGCATAGCATCAAAGACATGCAGATGTATATTTTGCCTCAGGCTAAACTGTTTCTCTTGCATGAGGGTCTGCAAACAACCAATATCCTGCCAATAGCATTATGTCACCCAGGCCATGAAGCACATCCCTCGACGGATGAGGCCAAACATCAAAATCCTTTTTTTCTTTCCACATTGGACATGTCTGTGTTTAAGCCACATTTATCTCTGTGAAACAGAGATCCATTGAATAACCGCTTCTTTCTTTGTGTTTATTCACATGGCTTGATGTATTTGCCCTGCATCTCAAACAGGGTCAGAGGAATTGTGTATGTTCAATGGCATTCAGCCTTATGTACTTGTACACCATGCACACTTAGACATTGTCTTTCTTCAGTGCTCAAGTGCTGAGCAACTCTACAGGCTGCAATGCAAATACATGATCTATTGTCCACCAAGTGTTCTATTGCTTCTTCTAATTATATATATATATATATATATATATAATATAATATATATTATAAGCGTACTATAAAAGCTGTAAACTACTTTCATTAACTACTCTCACATGAAACAAACCTCATGGATTAGCATCTGGAAAGCAATGAAAAACATATCTGTATTTATTCTTTTATTTATTGATTTCCTTCTTTTAAAGAATTGCAACATCTGAATTGCACCTAATTCATACAACAAATGCCACAATGGCCATGCAGGTTTAAGGACAAACAAACTCTTGAGGTATTGTTTCTGCCTGTCCAACTACAGTGTAATGACACATATTTAAGTTTCTGTAGAATAGCAGTCCGTCTGACTGACAGTGAGACCTACAACTCGACACTAAAGCCCATTGTGCAGGCAAAAGCACATAAATCACTTATCATTACCTGCTATGTTGCTGTTCGTCCATCCTACCATGTCACGGTGCAAGACGCATTGCACTTGATCAAAATATATTCTGTTTCTGATGTATTAACAGGGCTGGCACCAAGACCTGAGCCTGAAGTTTGAACACTGGAAGCGATATGAAACAGAACAGCAGAAGAGCTGGAACAGTGGAAGGAGTCGGGCAGCAGGAACGTGAGGTCATGGCTCCCCCTATAGGGCAATAGGTGCAGAGCAAACTCTACAGACGGGAGAGAGACTATCCTTTTACTCTTCTACAATCTCGAAGGAATACTTGTGACGTCTTATCTGCGCTGGTGAGCCCAGACAGCCACAGTTAATAAACCCAAGAATTAACAAGCAGGAAATAAACACAACTAAGTAAAGAGAGCTTGTATTTCCCTGACATTTTGAGCATACAGAGGAAGGTAAATTAAAAGATGCTTATTCAAGGGAAGCAAAGGTTTGTTTGATCCACCGTCAGTTGGAATCTGGCTGCTGAGGGAAAGTTCTAAGGCTGTAGGGCATGTGGGAAGGAGATCAGAGTGTTTCTATTCTGCTCAGAGCCTCAGATTTCGGCCTTTCCAGGAGTAATGATCTCATCGCCCACCTGCCCCAACTGCCTTAGATTAGGAACTGTGTACATCAAATTCATAAGTGCTGGCGTCAGCTGCAAGACATATAGAGAAATAGCCAGCCACACTAGAAAAAGATGAAGAATGAGAGCTCTGCTTGGAATATTAATAGTATGATATTTCTGGACACTTAAGCATTCCTCAAAATACACACCATGAGGAAAGTCGTAAAGAGGATATGCATGCAGCAGCCATGATGGCGAAATCTGTTTATTAGGACAAATATTGCATTACAAGTAGACAATATTGTGCTTTTATGTGTACGTATGACAAGAGCCTTCACCAAGTCCTTGTAAAGATGGGAGGAATTTGAACCACATGCCGGATATCCAAGCTATGTGCTTTTATTATTCCTGAATGGAGCCTTAGTAAGGTACCCCTGGTTCCTCCCGTCCAACAAAGTAGGGTCAGAAGGTTAGGCAGGTTGCCATTAAGCCCTCTTTATGCTTTTACCCAGCCTCCACATTCAGAGTGCAGGAGTAAGGGATCCAGGCTTTGTGCTTGCTTCATCACCTCCATACCTTTAATACTCTGGAGACTTTATCATGTCTCAAGTAACAGCCCAAGGGGAGAGGCATTTCCAGCCCCAGTCAGGTGTGCAGTGCCCCTGCAAAATCATAAAAGACTCTGAGAAGAGCTTTATGTTTGTCACCAGCACCGGATTGAAGCCCGGCAGGCATCCGATTTTGCCACAGTATTATGATGACTCAGCAGGGAAACTATCTCAATGAGCATCGTCCTGGCTCCAAAATGATTCCTGAATACTGTCTTTAACTAGTCAAATCAATATTCATCGAGTGCCAAGGTGCTCTTTTCTTCAAAAGTTGGCATGAAGAAGAATAAAGACAGAAAATGAATGGTGAAAGCAGAAGAGGAGTCCAAACCCAGAGCATTAAAAGTAATTAAAGGAACTTCAGCGTATACTGATAGGGATATGAATCTGAATATGAGTAGAACAACCCTGCCATTTAAGCCATGATGAGTATCAAATATTCGTGGGAGTGAAAATTAAGTTACACAGGGAAGCTTCTCAGGGGGCTAGATGGAGTCTTGCTGAGCCACTCACAGATCGGCGCTAACATTTAGGGATGTAAATGAGAACTTTTGCAATTTCTGGGAAGTATTTGATGTACGGCAAATGTGGGGGAAAAAAACAGTAATATGAACAGAAACACAGAGAGGAACAAGTCCTAGCTGATTAAGATCAGGGACTTGCTAGTTATTCCGTCGAAAGGAAATATTTCAAGGGTGTTACATCAATACATGAGAGAGATAGAGAGGAGCATTTTCTATGAAGGGAGCAGAATTTACTGCTCTTATGCTTCATCAGTGTGCTGCGGTGGTGGCTGTAAATCTGCAGATTGATCAAACTGCAGAGCCAATGGGATCCAAAGCCTTATCTCAGAGTAAGGGCTCAGCAAAGTCAAAGACGCACTGTTGGTGTGAGTGATGGCGGTGGCATATCTGACTCCTACTTGGATCCTTCCGCTTGCAAACACAGAAACATGCAGTGTGAGCATCGCAGCATAATCTCTCTCTCTCTTCCAAACACATATGTATGCATAAAGCCTCATATATATACTCAAGGAAAAAGATGGAATATGAGATTGATAAGACTGGGAGAGATGGTTTGTACTCTCATGTACAGACACGTCTTCCTCATACTTCTTTCTTCTACAGAGTTCTTCCCTGGAGCACAACACTACTTCATTACAACCTCTGCAGGTAAACAATGACCTAATCCTGGTCAAATCCATACCTTCCTGTCAGCCCACCATCCACATCTGCCAAAAGACACTAAACCATCTACTCATCCATGTGTGCTTTTTTTTGGGGGGGGGGGGATTACCTTTATTGGACATCTAGAGCCTGAAGGCTGAAGAGACAGACAGACCCAGTGTGCCTGCTAGGCTCAGAGAGGGCATCTCTCTTGTTAATAGAAGCCTTTGCCTTCAGTAACACACAAGGCGGATGCTGGGGGAGGAACGAGGGCCACATGCTCGGTGAAAAGAGAGCAGCAGCCGGCTAACCCCACGGCTATGCTATCGCTGCTCTTTTCTCCTCATCTGAAGGTGTTGCATTTCAAATGTTGGCCTGTTCAGCTGGCAAAGATCCCCAAATAGTTCTAAAAGGTGGAAGTTAGAAACTGTTGATTTCTATTTATAGGGGTACAAGACAGGAATGTCTGAATGTATGTGTGTGTGTGTGTGGATGATAGGTAGTAAACATGCAGAGTAATATACATACTTCCCCTTCAGGCGTCTTCAGGTTTTATAGTCTGAAAACTTTGTATAAAGTCTTATGTATACCAACTTCAGAAGATATTCATTATTGATTCAGTATGTTCACACCCTGCAACCACTATCACAGTAACATTTTAAATGAAAATGCCCTCCTGATATTATTTCCTTGAACACAAGGGGCTCAGATGCTCCTAATCTTTGTGATATACAGTCTTCGTCAAAGTTTTCAATTAATGCTAGACTAATCCAGTAATCGTTTTGCTGGATCTTAATTAATTTCATACTGTAATTTTGTTTCTCTTATCATGTGGTGGGGATCTCTCTTAAGGAAAAAAGGCCTCCCTGTGGAAAAGTGTAAGTCCTTCAGTCTGTTCACTCTGTTTTACTTCTTCATACCTGCACTTCTGCATTAACAGTCATCCTTAAACACCATGCTATTACATATTCTATCCCAATATCTTGCACAGAGAGATATTGAAAGCCCACATAATAATAGGAATCATTATGGTTGACTGGGCTTTATAAGACATACACTGAGCTTTGTACAGAAGTAGCTTATTACAAATATTCATTATCTAATTATATTGTAACAATTATTACGATTAAACTTATTCAGTTTTTCCCAAGCATCAAACTTTGTTTCTGAAAAGTGAAGCCAATGTGGGAGTGCTTTAAACTTGCATTCTCTCTAATGGCCACCAGGAGGGAACTCCGCTGGTTGCAAAAATAAGTGAAATTGCATTAGAGATGCACCGATTGCATGGATTCAGATACCCCATCTTTTAAAAGACTGACCTGCCGATTCAGAAATTGGCCAAGTCCTATCTTTTTTCTTAGAGCTATTATTGACAGCCAGGCTCCAAACTAACTTTTTTATTTTTTATTATGAAGTTAGCTGGAACCATCCCGATGGCAGTGTAAACCATGAAAATTCTCAATGTTACCATTTGACTTATTTATTATCATCCATGTTGGCTATTTACATAAAACACACAATTCAAATGATTAGGAAAAAAATGACTTGACATTATTGAAATATTATTATTAAGATATATGAATACAGTTATAATTATATCATTATAATATGATATAATTATCAAAGAGTTATGATATTGTTTTTTATAGTGGACAGGGGGTATTTAGTACTTTCTTTACATGAACAGTATGGACGGCAACTGTGGTCCTTGTTTGACACTTTTTCTCCAAATCATTTTTCCAGATGGTTCACTGTAAGACATGGGGAGGTGGTTATAGGGCGAGCAAGAGAAAGTGAGCAAGGACGAAGAAGAACCAAGAGGGAGAGGATGTGCTCACTTTTCATTTGTGTTGGCTTTAAATTAAGAACATATGCAGGCTATCTGTTTGATTCTCTTTCTATATCCACATAGCCATAAATCAGACCAGGCCGAGGTCTGCACAGATACTTATGCATCCTTAGCAGGCGGAGAAAATCGAGGGAGAGAGGCTGACTGGAAATCGAGAGGAGAAAGCCCAGGCCTGGACTTTCTGAAGGATAAGATATTGCACCATGTATGCTCCTCTTCCATTCCATCCCTCTAAGAGGCGACCCGCTGGGATAGACTCCCACACTTCATATTTCTTCCCAGATATTTTCTGCCTCCTCTTAAGCACAGAGACAGAGAACGAGGAGAAAATTTACAGTTAGACTTGTACTTGGTTTAAATATTGGAAGATGGCCATCTAGATAAATGTGCATATCATCTGCAAAAAGAAGCAACTTTCTCAAGACCCTTCACCCCGTTGCTATGATGCATGGAGGTCTATTTGCCTCAGAGCAAACTCAGTTCAAGCTCTATGAAAGGCCTCTGGGCCATCTGTTTGAAAAAGAAAGCCCGTCATGTCAACATGAAGCATGACAAAGTCCAGGAAATGTGGAGAGAGGGGGGAAAAAGACTTAAGCCTGGATTGGGTGAAGATCTGTAGCCGGATTTTCACTTGTGTTTGTTGGGGTTGACATATTCTCTGTGATCTTTGGTGAGAACAACTCAATGCCTGATAAACTGACCATACATCACTGGTACTTTGCTTTCTTTTGTGTCTTCCCACTCTGTCTGTGTCTTATGATGTTCTTGTTTTCAAAGGAATATTTCAGTAAACCATTTGTCAAATCAGAACCTGCCTTTACCGCTCAACGTTTGTTTGTAAGACATGAGAGGGTGAAAAGAAGGGAAAGAACATAGACAAAATAAACAAAGGCTATTTAAAGGATAAATATTATGATTGATGGTTTCCTGAGGTGTGCGGCTGTGTCACTTGGCACCCCCTATTGCTGTTAGGGTTTTAAGTGTCTTAGGACCTGGTATTTTGCCTCACCAAACTCTCCTGTTTTAGTTTCTGATGAGATTTGTCTTTGCCAAAGGGTGTGTGTGTATATTTGCTTTGTAGATCTTTTGTAACAGTTTATTCCACAAGAAAAGAAGACAAACTTAGCAGTAAGTGACCATTTCTGAGACAGAAGGACAGAGACAGAAATGTGTAAAGAAACAGATTGTCTGAGGGGTCAAAGTGGGACAGAAACTAATCTTTCAGTCTGTAGTTAAATAATGAACACAGTCTCGCTGGTTCGTAGTGTTCAAGAGTTATTGTTCACAACAAAATTGCATTCTGTGAGGACAATGGAGGTGTGCAGGGCGGACTATCCCTTATTCAGAGACTGGAAATAAAGAAAAACTAGTCCTAAAACATGCAAGCACGCTAAGTTCTTGTCATTGCTCAGCTGTGGAAAAGACTATTTATTTACCACTCACACTGTTGGTATTTCACTGACAGCTCCTAAGCAGAAGCTCTGTAAATGTCACAAAGTAGAATTGCATACATATTGGTGTTTTGTTGCAAATGACAATGTGTTTGTGAAGTCATTAAATAGTACACGGGTGTTGGCGTATGGGGTCAAATCACTGTCAATATCCGCCAGCACAAATGTGCTTGTGTAGCAGTCCGACGCCTGCAACTCAGACAGCCAAGATAAGCAAAGATATTTGCGAGTGCTTTCACATAACTTCGTACAGAATATCTCTGCCTGCGCGCGCAAAAATTGAAGCCGGTGAGGCTAGTGGAGTTAAAAAGTAAAACACTTACTTCTGAGATGTAGTGGAGTAGTGTTTAGTTGCGGATTTGAAATCACCTTTATACCATCAGCTAGCGTCTGGGTCGGGAGTAATATCCGGCCAATCCAAAAACGAGGATTGCAACCAATTAAATGTAGAGATCGAATGGTAACTGGGTCCGCCCAGTCAAACCACTCGCGAGCGAGCAGGGGAAAGCTCTAGAAGAAGAAGTACAGCGATAGAAGTCGTGCGCCAGGGGATGCTCCTCGCGCTCAAAGCATTGTTTTCTTCTCGCAGGCAACAATTTTGCTCGCACAAGCAAAGATATTCTGCAAAAGGTGATGTGAAAGCGCTCGCAAAAGTAATTTGCGTGTGCAGCTATTTGAGTCTGCACATGCACGTGTGTGGATTTAATTTGTGCTCGCAAATATTGACAGGGTTCT